>NW_006429864.1:1168669-1194086 GCF_000325575.1 Pteropus alecto | reverse complement strand
TCAATGATCCTCATCAATAGCCAGAGGAACCTGAGTCACCAGTTTCAAGGGAATTACCTAAGTTTGACGGACAGGGACTTTTCTCCCAAGAAAGGAGGAAAGAAAAGACTTAACTAGGTTTACTGAAAAGGTTAAGAATTTTGCAAGTAATGGCCCATATCACCAGGGCTCCTGGGGCTGCGAATGTTCTTATTATTGGTCTGGGAGCTGGTGACAATGAGGTGTCCCTAGGGGAAAGTTCTCTCTTTGCCATACCCTCCATCCCTGAAAGTGACCACCAAACCACCCTGCCAGGGGACCTTCCTGTCTGGTTTAGTTGGCATTTGTTGAATGCTTGCTGGGCACGTCACCAAAGATTGGGCCAGTTACTGTGGATTATACATGTTGATACCTCTCGGTGGGCTCAGCAGACCATCCCACTGAAGTGGTTGGGGTATCAGCCCATTTCGCATCTGAGAGAGTTGAACCACAGTGGTGGGATCCCTGCTGGGGTCACACAGCCAGGTCATGATCGGGCTGGGATTTGAATCCAGAGCCTGGGATCTTCACTTATCCCAACCCCAGGTTTATATTCTCAGTGCATTGAAAATACATTAATTGTGTCTTCTCTCACCTCCATCTCCTACTATTATTTTGCAACATAGTTTTTTACCCAACATTCTCTTTGCATCTTCTAAATTTGGTCAGTTTAAGTGGACCTTGTTCACCTCCCCTGCTTTTCCTCATTGGGTTCAAAGGCCAACTCCTCGCCCCACCCAGCCAGGGCCCCAGGGGTGACAGAGCAAAAGAGCAAGAGAGCTTGAGGTGAGGTTGGCAGGTGTTGAATGCTGTGAATAAAGAATGCATTTTCTTGCTAAGCCCATCCCAGGGAGGGCTTCCTGTAATGGGGGCCTGAGATGCTCTGGGGAGCTCAATAGTGGGAGTGACGGAGACAGAGATGGTGGTGGTGGTGGGGAGAGGGGGAGACAGACCTCTGTTGACAGAGTTATCAGACTGGGTCTGCCCCCAAGGCACAATCACATCAGATGCACAAGCTTAGAGCTCCGGACTCTGAACTACTTGAGTCCCCCCACAGGTAATGACAGCCACCCATATTCCTGTAAACAAGCTAGTACTCATCTGCTTCCTGATGGGAAATCTGTACATTTATGATTGATTGCCCCTGCCTGCCTGGGGCAGAGGCTGAACTGGAAGGTAATGTAGAGGCTGCAGATTGACTGGAGATGTCTGTCCTGGGCAGAGACAAGAGTGTTTAGTGTGAGTTCACACAAATCCAGGTGTAGAATATCTTCCAACCCCCAGCACAGCCTCACCTGGGGCCTTATGGCTCCTAACCCACATTGTACACTCAGAATCCCCTCTCCCTCTCTCTGTCTCTCTCCATCTCTTTCTTTCTCTGTGTGTATGTCTGTCCCTCTCTCCTTCCTCTTTCTCCAGCTCCGTCCCTACCTCACCTAGAAGCACCTCTGTCCCCTCCCCAACATCCGAAAGCTTTGTAGTCTTGTCCTCTCTACTTGGAACTGAGGGGCTGCCTCTTTCTGTCCAGGCAGATTGCACTCATGGTGCCTCCGAGTGAGGAGACACCCCTGATCTCTCAGCGCTCTTGCAGCCTCTCATCTTCAGAGGCTGGTGTGCTGCATGTGCTGCTGCCACCTCGGGGCCCTGGACCCCTGCAGCGTCTATCCTTCTCCTTTGGGGACCACTCGGCTGAAGAGCTGTGTGTTCGGGCTGCTAAGGCCAGTGGTGAGTGTGTCCCTAAAAGGCTGGGCCAGAGGGATGGGTAAGGGTGGGAACCTGGATTGGGAGCTAGAATAGCTGCCAATCCGAGTCAGCATTGGAGCTGGGGCTTTGAGGGATGAATAGGAGTTTGGTAAGGGAGGAGGGTGCAGAGGGAATGGCATGTGCAAAGAGTCAGAGGTGTGATGGAACAAGAGGGAAAACAGCTGGTCATCCCTCAAGGTAAAGTGTATAGTGGAAGGAGGTGCTCTGGGGAGGTGGGGGGGCCCTGAGAAGCAGATAGGTGTGTGGCTTCTCTCCTGAGGGGCAATAGGGAGCCCTGGAGTGTGTTTGAGCAGGGGCAGGATACAGTGTCAGAGTTAAAGGTGACAAAGAATTCTGTGGGGCTGCAGAGAACAGATGGGGAGACTCAGGAGGGCGCTAATGGGGGCATCCCCTCAGGCATCCTGCCTGTGTACCACTCCCTCTTTGCTCTGGCCACGGAGGACCTGTCCTGCTGGTTCCCCCCGAGCCACATCTTCTCCGTGGAGGACACAGGCACCCAAGTCCTTGTCTACAGGCTCCGGTAGGAAGTACCTCCCTGCCCCATCCCATGCAGGTGTGGGTTAGACAATACCAGAACGGAATGCCTTTTACTGAGGGCTTAGGGAATGGGAGTTTAAAACACTGATCCTATAATGTACCATCTCCCTTCGCCTCCCAGTGGGTGCCCCAGGAGGGGCGTGATCACTGCCCAGTTAACAGATGAGAAAACTGAGGCCAGAGAGGGTGGTGGCTTGCCCAATGTCACACAGCAAGTCAATGGCACACCCTGGGCTCTGTGAGGTCTTGGCATGGTCCGCTACCCCCACATATCCTCACTCCAGGCTTCTCCCCTCTTCCCCCTTAGCTTTTACTTCCCCAACTGGTTTGGGCTAGAGAAGTGTCACCGCTTCGGGCTTCGAAAGGACTTGGCTAGTGCCATCCTTGACCTGCCAGTTCTGGAGCACCTCTTCGCCCAGGTAGGGACCTATGTGGGGCTTGGTCCAGGGCTGGGAGTCCACAGAGCAACCTCAGGGATGGCCTCGGCTGACTTTCCCTGTGGCAACCCAGGGATGGGGGGGTCAGCCCAGGGGTGGGAGTTCACAGGGCAACCTTAGGGCTCATGGTTGGGTTGTGACCGGCCCCCAGCACCGCAATGACCTGGTGAGCGGCCGCTTCCACGTGGGCCTTGGCCTCAAGGAGCAGGGCGAATGTCTCAGCTTGGCAGTGCTGGACCTGGCCAGGATGGCCCGCGAGCAGGCCCAGCGGCCAGAGGAGCTGCTAAAGACCGTCAGGTGAGGGCCGACAGGCTGTGGCACCCAGCTCCACCTAGGCATGAGCAAATGTGGCTCCACCAGGGCATCCCAGAGCCCAGGACCCTCATGGAGCACCCTGCCTACAAGCCTGCAGTGTGTCCATGTGACCCAGGCCCTCCAACACAGCCCACACCCCACTGAGGTTCCAGAGCCCTGCCTCCTGCCCCTAAAAGGCCTGCTTGTGTCCCCGTCTGTCCTGTGGACCCCACTGGCCCAACCCACACTGAGGTCCTGCCCCCATGTATGTCCCTAGATGTTTCTCCATGTGCACCTCATACCCTTCAGGAAGGCCACACTACAGCCCCTCAACTAAAGCCTGGGTTGGTGTGTGTCCCTGTCCGTCCCTGAGGAGACCCCTTCCCACACTCAGGGCCCGCTCCCCCCACTCGCAGCTACAAGGCCTGCCTGCCCCCTGGCCTGCGCAACCTGATCCAGGGCCTGAGCTTCGTGACTCGGAGGCGCATTCGGAGGACTGTACGCCAGGCCCTGTGCCGCGTGGCCGCCTGCCAGGCTGACAGGCACTCGCTCATGGCCAAGTACATCATGGACTTGGAGCGACTGGACCCGGCCAGGGCCGCTGAGACCTTCCTCGTGGGCCTCCCCGGGGTTGCTGGTGGTCAGGATGCACCGGGGCTGCTCCACGTGGCTGGTGACAGCGGCATCGCCTGGAGTTCAGGAGAACAGGAGGTGCCATCGGGTGCTGGGTGGGGCCATTGGAAGGGGCGGGACGGGGAAACGAGCGGTGGGGGAGCTCTTAGGGGTAGGGCAAAGGAGGAGGAGAGACTGTGGGAGGGCTCAGGGAGTGGCTACCTAAGTGAGAGGTAGAGCCGAGCGTCGGGGCGGGAATGAAAATGGGCGGGGCTGAAAAGGAAATGAACGTTGGGTGGGCGAGGCTCTGGGTGGGGCTAATGGCACAGGAGGAGGCCGGACTAACGGAGGGGGCGGGGACATAAAGTGGAGCTAAACGAGGGAGGGGCTCAGGGAGGGGACTCACCAAAGGAAGGAGGTGGGGTTTGGCAGGGGTAGGATGAGAGAAATTTGGGAATGGGCATGGAAGGGGTTGAGAAGGGCGGGGCTCATGGTCACAGATTGGTGGTGTCCAGGCTTCCAGGGTGGATTGGGTGCTCTGAGGGAGCGGGACCCCCGTTCTCAGCCCTACCCCGCCCTTCCAGGTCTTCCAGCCCTTTTGCGACTTTCCAGAAATCGTGGACATCAGCATCAAGCAGGCTCTACGCGTTGGCACGGCCGGGGAGCACCGCCTGGTCACTGTCACCAGGACAGACAACCAGATCCTGGTGGGTGTTGGACCCCCTTCCTTCCCACCTTACCCGAGGGTGGGGACCGCAGCAGGTGCTGATAAGGACCCTCGCAGGAGGCCGAGTTCCCTGGGCTGCCCGCCGCGTTGTCCTTTGTGGCGCTCGTGGATGGCTACTTCCGGCTGACTGTTGACTCTCGGCACTACTTCTGCAAGGAGGTAGCACCGCCGCGGTTGCTGGAGGAGGTGGCGCAGCAGTGCCATGGCCCCATCACGTAAGGACCCGACTCCCATGCCCATTCTCCACAGCCAGAGCTACCCAGGTCTGAACCCTGGTCACTCTCCTCCATGTTTCAATGTCCTGGCCTCCCAGGAGTTCTGGACAAAGAAAGAGTCAAGTGCTCTCCTGACTCCTGGGGTCTAAGGGCCATTTCTTCTTGTTTAATCTCCTAGTCAGAAACCCATCTTTTGGCCCACTTTATATATGGGGGGTAGGTAAGGGAGGAAATGTTACCTGGTGAGGGTCCCAGGGCTTCAGAGAGACCAGAATGAGAATCTATATCTGGTTTGGTTTCTCTGCCTCCATCTCTCTGTCCTGGACTCTCGGTTTTCTTCCACCTTTCCCCAAGCCTGGATTTTGCAATCAACAAGCTCAAGATGGGGGGGTCCCTTCCTGGCTCCTACGTTCTCCGCCGCAGCCCCCAGGATTTCGACAGCTTCCTCCTCACTGTCTGTGTTCAGGTCGGTCCACCCCTAGGAGCCAACAGGGCAGGGAGGGCTTCCTGGAGGAGGTAAGATTTAAGTTGAGACCTGAAAGATGTGTCAGCATTTGCTTCTTGAAGAATGGGAGGGAAAGATATTCTCAGTGGAGGGAACAGCATATGCAAAGGCTTGAAGACTGAAATGAGCCTGTGGGGATCCAGGAAGAGAGAGTGAGGGGGAAGGGGCTGTCTACTCCCACTCAGAGACCTCTCCTCCTTGCAGACCCCCCTGGGCCCTGATTACAAGGGCTGCCTCATCCGGTGTGACCCCACAGGAGCCTACTCCCTGGCTGGCCTTGGCCGACCCCACAGTAGTCTGCGAGAGCTCCTGGCAGCCTGCTGGGATGGTGGGCTGCATGTGGATGGGGTTGCACTGAACCTTACCTTCTGCTGCACCCCTAGACCCAAAGGTGAGCCCATCCTGCCCCCTGAGCTGAGCAGTTGATCTGGGGCCCTGTCATTTTGTGTTCGTCACAGCTCTTGTGTGGCAAGTAGCAGAAACTGCAGGTCAAAGGAGTATAGGAGAGAAAAGATGATTTATTGGCTTGTGGGATACAGATCTGCCTTCAGGCATGGCTAGATCCAGATGTAGCTGAATCTGAGAGATGTCACTAGCACTTAGTCTCCCTCCATCTCTTACCTCTTCCTCTGGGTGAATTTCACTCTCAGACAAACCCCATGGATGGGACAACTCTGAAGTGTGAGTTCTGAGTTTCCCAGAATCCCTAGAAGGACTGAGACCAGGTTGCCCATAGCGCTCGTTGCTCATTGGCACTCCCTGCAGGATTCCTTCCCTCTCTGTCCCACTCCCCCATCCCACACTGGGGCTTCCTGGAGTCTCCTTTCAAACAAACCATGTGCCCTGGAGTCTTCCTCTCAGGGCTGGCTTCTGGGTGAAACCCCAAGCTAACACAGGGATTGAGCAAAACTTTACTGGCCTTTCACCTCTGACCTCTGGTTTTCTTCTTCCACCCATTCCCCATAGAAAAGTCCAACCTGATTGTGGTCCGGAGAGGTTGCAGCCCACCCACATCATCCCCCGTGCAGCCCCACTCAGGATGCCAGCTGAGTCAGATGACATTTCACAAGATACCTGCTGACAGCTTGGAGTGGGTAAGAGGCCCCAGGAAATGGTGGGGGGGAACCTCAGTTGGAGTCCAGAGACCTGGTCTACGTCCACCTCTGCTTCAGGCATGTGATCTGTTTCATCAGGCCAGGGGGCAGGGACCAAAATCCATGGGAGCCCCTTACTGACCTCTCCTGTTTTCCTCTCACCCTCTAGCATGAGAACCTGGGTCATGGATCCTTCACGAAGATTTACAGGGGCTGTCGCCACGAGGCCATGGATGGGGAGCCCCGGAAGACAGAGGTGCTGCTCAAGGTGTTGGATGCCAAACACAAGAACTGCATGGAGGTGAGTGGGTACGGACCAGGCCTTTGGGGTCAGAGCTGGCTGCAGAAAGGGTTGTGATGTTTAAAAACACAGAAATGTAGCCGCAGCATCTCCAAACAATGAAATATAGAAGGGTTGGGGAATTTAGATGGAAAGAGTATACCAGACTGCAGGAACAGCCTGTGCAAGGATCCTGAGGCAGGACTGAGCCTGGCACATTTAAGGAACAGTGAAGAGGCCAGTGGGCCAGAGAAGAGTGAACAAAGGAGAGGGGAGTGATAGAGATGGAGACATCTGAGGGGCTGGGCCACACAGAGGAAGACTTGAACCCATCTCAACCCCCAAATCTCCCACTTCTCTGTGAGACTCGAAGTGGACTACAGTGAGGACTTCCTCTAGATGCCATCAGAAAATCATGATGCAGAGTGCTGTGTGTGCCCATGGTGGGCTCCAGGGCCAGAGAAGGTTAGGGCCAGCCTCCTCCTGAAGCAGAATTGTGAGCAGCAAGTTTGGGGTCTCTAGTCAGACCCCAGAGCAGGAGGAACCCATGCATCTTCTCTCTCCTTACCTCCCCAGTCATTCCTGGAAGCAGCAAGTTTGATGAGCCAAGTATCGTACCAGCATCTCGTGTTGCTTCATGGCGTGTGCATGGCTGGAGACAGTGAGACACCCCTGCCCTGCCTCACTGACCCTATCCATGGCAGCATTAGCAATACACATATAGGGGCCATCACCCTGTGCCCATGCTCCTCAATCATCACTCCTTGGGCAGTAGCTCCAGGCTCCTACCAGTACCCAGCCCTATAACTATCTTAAGCTAGAGAGACCTGGGTTCCAATGTCACTTCACTGTGTACCCCCACTGCAGCTTTGCAAGGGCTACATTGCCTCTCCAAGCCTCTATTCCATCTGTTCAGTTCAGCCCAATATGTGCCAAGAGCTGGGTGCACTGCAAAGAACATGACAGGCTGGCAGTGTGATGGGGATAGCACAGGGCGCCAGGAGTGGTTAGAGAGGCCAATAACTCAGCTTCGAGGTCAGGCAGTGGTTCTGGGGAGGCAAGGATAAGTAGGAATTAGGGAAGAGAAGGAAGAGGGGTGTTCTAGGCAGAAGACACAGAACATGCTAAGGGCTGGTAGTGAGATATAGAGAGAGCTTAGAACCTTCCAGGTGTTTCAGACAGATAGTTCGAAGATGGGAGGTGGGAGGTAGAGAGGTGTTTAGGATAAGGATGGAGGTGCAGGGGAGGGAACAGTCAGAGCAGAGTGTTCAAGTGACCCCTGAGGGTGGGGTGGGGGCAGAGCCTGTTGAACACAATGCAGTCCTTCCTCCCAACCCTGCCCCTCCCTGTGCTGCAAACAGGCATCATGGTGCAGGAATTTGTACACCTGGGAGCACTGGACACGTATCTACGCAAGTGTGGGCAGCTGGTGCCAGCCAGCTGGAAGCTGCAGGTGATCAAACAGCTGGCCTATGCCCTCAACTATCTGGTGAGTGCTTCTCTGCCTGCTCCACCCTCTGCTCATAGAGGGGAGGGGGATTTGAGGGTGGGCTTTGTAGTATGAATAGCAGTTTGGCAAGGGTGAAGAGGAGGGCATTTGAGACTGAGGGAACAGCATATGTGCAGGTCTGGAGATATAAGAGCAGGAGAAGGAGACAGCTGATCATCTGTGGATATCATTGGGGAGTCATGAGCAATGAGGCTGGGCAGGGAGAAAGGCTTCCCAAAGATCTGGGTCCTTGAGGGTTGAGTAGGAGTTCATCAGGAAGAGAGAGGAAGGAGGGCATGTCAGGCTGAGGGAACAGCCTGGGCAAAGGCCCGTAGCTGAGAAGGCATGTTCCATGTCTGGGGTGCATCAGGCAGTTTAGTAGGCAGGAGACCAGGTGTAGGAGAGTTCATAGGAAGAATGAGAAAGGGCTGGATATCAAAAGGCCTTGAATGCCAGGCTGAGGACCTTTGACTTTATCCTGAAGGCAATGAGGAGCTGCAGAGTGGGAGAGCAATGTTTGAAAAGGGGAGGGACACAGGTCATAGCGGGTGAACTAGAGAAGGCCATACAGGATGCCAGTAATCTAAGGAAGATTCTGGAGTATGGTGTGAGCCATATCAGTTGGGCTTTGAAGGATGTGTTGGAGTTTGCCAACCGGTATATTTGCTCATCAAACCCTCCTTGGCTTTTCTCTATGCCTGGCCCTCTTAGGAGGACAAAGGCCTTCCCCATGGCAATGTCTCAGCCCGGAAGGTGCTCCTGGCTCGGGAAGGGGCTGAGGGGAGCCCGCCCTTCATCAAGCTGAGTGATCCCGGTGTCAGCCCCACTGTACTAAGCCTGGAGAGTAAGCGAGGAGGGCCGGAGGAGGGAGGGAACTTGTGGGGCAAGGAAGCAATTCCTGATGACATCCCTACCCCTCAGTGCTCACTGACAGGATCCCCTGGGTAGCTCCTGAGTGTCTCCAGGAGGCCCGGACACTTGGCTTGGAAGCTGACAAGTGGGGCTTCGGTGCCACAGTCTGGGAGGTGTTCAGTGGTGTCACGATGCCAATCAGTACCCTGGATCCTGCCAAGGTCAGAGCCCCCCTTTGACAGAAGGGTGGACTAAAGTCCAGCTTGGGAAAGATAGGTGGGTGTTGGGGGCATTCTGAGAGTGAACCAGGAGTGACCAGCCCTTCCTCCTGCCCTCAGAAGCTCCAGTTTTATGAGGAACGGCAGCAGCTGCCTGCCCCCAAGTGGATGGAGCTGGCCCTGCTGATCCAACAGTGCATGGCCTACGAGCCAGGCCACAGGCCCTCCTTCCGCGCCGTCATCCGTGACCTGAACAACCTTATCACGTCAGGTGCCCCTGGGTCAGGCAGGGTGGACAGGGCTGGCATGTCATATTGGGCCTGGTGGGAAGAGAGCCCAACCTATGCTCCTGGCATTATTGGAGTGTTGATGACTAATAGTCAGCATGGCCTTGATAGCTGCTGTAATAAACATTCAGTGAGTGTCCAGGTCAACAGGCACCTCTCCCTTTGTGGCTCCACCCATTCCATGACCTCAGGTCTCCAACGGATCTTCTGCAGACAAAAGAGACTGTGGAGGGTCTCATGCTAGGTTTCCATGGGCCAGGTCTGAAGGGGCACCCAACGCATCTCCCCCATTAGCTTGAGCTCAGTCATGTGACTGTGGCTCATATCAGTGAAGTCTGGGAAGGCCCCTCACTCTTTATAGGCATGTGTAGTTACATAGAGTGTGCACTGCCTAAGGGAACTACCTTGGTCCTGGGGCACCTTTTCCAGCCCCTGCAAAGTACCCTTTGGCTTGCAGTGGCCCTGCCATAATGCACAGAGAGGGTAAACATGCAGATAGAGGTCACATAGCAAGTCAGCTCGGGGCCCAATGCCCTACTCATTCACTGCCTGTGACCCCCAGACTATGAGCTCCTCTCAGACCCCACACCTGGTGCCTTGGCACCCCGTGACGGGCTGTGGAATGGCGCCCAGCTCTATGCCTGCCAGGACCCTACTATCTTTGAGGAGAGACACCTGAAGTATATCTCACAGCTGGGCAAGGTGAGGTGGGCTGGGCTGGGCTGGGCTGGGCGGAGGAGCACCTAGGCACGTGGACACCAGCCTCATTGTCCCCCAGGGTAACTTTGGCAGCGTGGAACTATGTCGCTATGACCCGCTGGGAGACAACACAGGTGCCCTGGTGGCCGTGAAGCAGCTGCAGCACAGTGGGCCAGACCAGCAGAGGGACTTCCAACGGGAGATCCAGATCCTCAAAGCCCTGCACAGTGACTTCATTGTCAAGTACCGTGGTGTCAGCTATGGCCCAGGTTCGCCCCCTCCCAATGGTGGTCTTCAAACCTTACAGCCTCATCCTTCTGCAGTACCGCTTTGGGGTGGTCTGCAAACACCAGCAGGGGCGCCACGGAATCTCTCGTTTATCCAGATCCAGACTTGTCAGGGGTTTGAATTCCAGCTCTATCCCTTAGCAGTGGGGTGACCTTGGGCAGGCGATTTAACCTCTCTGAGTATCAGTTTCCCTCTCCAAAAAATGAGTCATTATGAGGTGTCGATGAATCAATGTATATTGTGGAAAGTACTCAAGAGATGTTAGTGATAAGTGTTATTGTTGCCTTCCCATTATGGAAAGCAATACTGAGCCCATGGTCCCACTCTGAACAGGAGGAAGAACGGGGAGGAGAGCAGACAGGGTTGGTCCCTGTGGTGACTTTTCATCCCCACTCCCCACCCCCACCCCTAAGGCCGTCAGAGCCTGCGGCTAGTCATGGAGTACCTGCCCAGTGGCTGCCTGAGAGATTTCCTGCAGCGGCACCGCGCACGCCTCGGCGCCGGCCGCCTGCTCCTCTATGCTTCGCAGATCTGCAAGGTGCGGAGTGGGAGCCCTGAAACCTGCGGGCCCAGCTGGCTTGCCTTGGGCAGGGGTCTGCGTGGAGTCGTGGGGGAAAGTTGAAGGTTGAAGTTTTGGGGTCTAGGTCAGGTTAGAAGCGGGGTTGAGTTAGGGCTAAGGTCAGTACTGGAATGCAGGATGGAGTAGGGGGTGGGGTTGGGGATGAATTCCAGGTCAGGCTTGGGGCCTCTGCTAGGTCATCCTGAGGTCTAAATCCTATGTCTGTCCGTAGGGCATGGAGTATCTGGGCTCCTGCCGCTGCGTGCACCGCGACCTGGCAGCGCGTAACATCCTGGTGGAGAGCGAGACGCACGTCAAGATCGCCGACTTTGGCCTCGCCAAGCTGCTGCCGCTGGACAAAGACTATTACGTTGTCCGCGAGCCAGGCCAGAGCCCCATTTTCTGGTGGGGACCTCGTCCCGGCCCAGGATCTCCTCCTCACAGCCCTGGCCCCTCCCCGGCTCCGCCCCTCCTCCCAGTGTACTGGCTCCGCCCCTCTTCTCACCTTGATCTGCCCCTCGGCACTGGCCCTGCCCCACAGCTGCGGTTGCTCCCTGAATCCCGCCCTGGCCCAGCTTCTCCCCACTACCCTGGCCTCTCCCACGCTGCCCACTGTTCTGGCTTTGGCCCTCCTCCTTGCTATCCCTGGTCCGCCTTAGCCCCGCCCCTCCCACAGCCCGGGCCCCTCTCGGGATATGCACCTCCTCCCAGCGTACTGGCTCCGCCCCTACCCAACCTCGCCCGCCCTGCTTCTTCTCTCCCCATAGCGAAGGCAGCCCTGACCCCCCATCCCCCAGGTCCTGTCCGGCCAGGCCACAGGGTTGGAGAATCACCCCTATCCCTCAATCAGAGAAACTACCAAGCAGGAGCTGGGACTGACCTCACAGTCCCACCTGCCCTGGACACCGCCCCTAGCCCAAGGTTGCGCCTTTCCCAGCCCTCGCACCCCAAGGCCGCACCATCTCCTCCAGGTACGCCCCGGAGTCCCTCTCAGACAACATCTTCTCGCGCCAGTCGGACGTCTGGAGCTTCGGAGTCGTCCTGTACGAGCTTTTCACCTACAGTGACAAGAGCTGCAGCCCCTCCGCCGTGAGTCGGCGTCTGGGTCCCCAGCACCCTCCCTTCCCACCTCTTAGCTAGTGCTGACATCCCCGAAAGGCAGCCCCCTCCATCACAGAGGACCCCTCCCTCTTTATCACAGATGACCCTTCTCCCTCAATCACGTGACCCCTCATCCCTCCACCACAGAGGCCTCTCCCAATCATGGGCAGTCCCTTCCCCTCCTTCACGCAATGCTCCTCCCTCACCATGGGCGCTCTCCCTTGGCCCCAGGAGTTCCTGCGGATGATGGGTTGTGAGCGAGATATCCCGGCTCTTTGCCGCCTCCTGGACCTGCTGGCAGAGGGCCAGAGGCTGCCGGCGCCTCCAGCCTGCCCTGGAGAGGTGAGCAATGGAGGGCCTGCCTCAATTTCCCATTTTCTGGTCTTGGGCAAGCCAGCTGGCCCCTCTGGGTCTCTCCACCACGTTATCTTTGAGTTTAGAGATCCTGCTGGGGCATGAGGCTGGGGATTCCGGTCTCTACTGTGCTGCCTTCTCACTGTATGGCAAGTCACAAACATTTTCGGGGCCTTAGTTTACCCATCTCCAAAATGGGAATAACAATGCTTTATAGAGTGGGGGGAGGATCAGAGGAGTTAACTCCACCCAGTGCTCAACTCAGAGCCTGGCATACAGTCAGTGCTCAATAAAATGGTGGAGACTTTTACTATTTATCACCACAACTTTTGTGGAAGTTTCTGCCATGTGTTGTCATTTATAAATTAATTTACTCATGCCATAACATTTATGGAGCATCGGCTGTGCTAGGCTGGTGCTGGTGCTGGGGCTCAGCAGTGTTCTTCCAGTAACCAGCAGGAGCTACCAACATTCTAGTGGTAATCAATGTCTGGAAAGAGATGAACAGGGAGATGTGACAGGGGAGGGTGCTCAGGGAGGGTCTCTTAGAGGGGGTGATACCTGGAGGAGAAGGAGTAGCTCACCCATGGGGAGAACTAACAGAAGGCTTTCTCAGCGGAGGATACAACAGCTTTTGCAAAGGCCCTGTGGTGAGAATGAGCTTGATGTATTTAAATAATGATATGGGGGTGGATGTGGCTGCATGGAACTAGAGAAGAGGCGATGGAGGGAGGGAGGCAGGGGAGCAGGTGAGATTTTGTTCTAAGACCCAGAGGGAGCCATGGGAGGCTTTGGAGCAGGGGAGGGATGGAGTTTAAGTATATATTAAAACTGTGAACAGGGGTCATGTCCTTCCTACCACTCCCATGTGACCCTCTTGTCTCCTCCCACCCCCTCAGGTTCATGAGCTCATGAAGCTGTGCTGGGCTCCTAGCCCGCAAGACCGGCCGACCTTCAGTGCCCTCGGACCCCAGCTGGATGCGCTGTGGAGTGGAAGCCAGGGGTAGCGTCGAGAGGCATGAGACACATACCTTCCTTGCTTGTCTGGAGGGAGAACCCCACTCGCTGTCATTTTTACATCTCCTACACATAGACTGCTGGGTTCTAGTCTCCATGGACTGGCTATGATTCTGGTCTCCATGAACTGGCTATGTGACACTGGGCAGGGAGCTTGCCCTTCTCTAGGCCTCTGCTTCATGGAGAACTCCATGGGTCAAATGACATTGCATTTGGGGGCACCCTTGGCTTGCCAAGTAACAGCAGCCTCATGGCCTTTGGAACTTGTAAAGATTAAAGACAGCTGCCTCAGTGGGGCCTGCTGAGCCCTGCTCCCAGAAATGAGGGACCACATTTAAACTCCTCTCATCTTCTCATCTTCTCAGAGGATGTCTTTCTGTCTCATTTCCATCAGGGACATTATGTAGCTTTAAATATATGATCTCAGGCTTCTGTTCCTCCCTCTTGCTCTTACTGGAGGAAGCCAAGGACAAGAGCAGCTGCTCTGGTTGGAAATTCACTTTTGGGGCGAGCAAGTATGACTGGGATCATGTGAGGGGCCAGGAGAGCCTGGGGTCCAGTCCACCCTAACTGTACCTGAGTGTCCCCAGGGCTTGGTTCCCCACCTGTACACTGGGGCCCTTTCTATCCTGACTGAAGAGTCATGCACTGATGACCCTGGAGCCTGACAGGAGATTTTCGGCAGTCGAGAGAGGGAAAGGCATTCTTGGCTGAGGGAACAGCATGGTGAGAGTGAGGAGCCTCAGAATACAGAGGTTGTTGGAACCCATAGTTCTGCCACTTATTTGCTGTATGACAGTGGGCAAGTTCCTTCTCCTCTCTGAGTCTCAGTTCCATAGTGCTGGCCTCTCAGCTACACAGAGTCAACTTCTGGAGGCTTGTGCAGGTTAAGCCCCATCACACCTTCTCACTGCCCATGAGGCTTTTCTGCCACTGAGCCTCCCTGGAAAACTCTTATTCATTTCCCAGAATTTCAGCTGTCATCTCCCTGCAGCCTTTTCTGATGTGCTCCCACCACTCCCCACCAGTCTTATACTTCCCTCTGACCTTAGGGCTCCCCGGGGTGGTGACTGTGTCTAACTCTGTATCCTCCAACCTAGAGGCTCCATGGGGGCTGGGCTGGAGTGGGCGAAGAGGAGACTCTGGGATGTTTGTTGAATGAATAAAAGATTTCAGTGGAAGGGATGGTTTGTTGCTGGACTTGGGTGATGGGGAACCTTGAGGGGTATGTGACCTGGGGATGAATGTGGTTAGGGCTAGGGGATAGAGACCCCTGGGGGCCATAGTAGGGGCCTCAGGACAGGCTGGGGGAGGAGGAACAGCAGGGGGGGCATTGGCTGGGGGCCTGGAGGACAGAAGCCCTCCCCCCAGCCCCAGCTGCTGGCCTTGGCTCTGTCCTGGTGAGCTGATTGCAGGCTGTTGGTGGGTGGAAGGAACGGACTGCTCTGCAGGGGTCAGAGAACAAGGCTGGGTTGGAAGGGTTAGGCTGTGGGGAGGGGTCCAACATCAGGGGAGCCAAAGCCAGACCCCTGTGTGCTCCTCATGACTGCTGGAAAGATACGTAGAGTGACAGAGAAAGAGAAGAGACAGGAGAGAGAGCAGGGGAGAGGTGGAGACAGATCTCTGCCTACACTCTCAGTCCAGGAAAAGCAACCTGCTTTGGTGAAAAGCTGGAGGCGGGTGTGTGTGGGGCTGCTCTAAGCTTGAGCAAGACGAGGTTTTCAGCTCAGGCTCTCCCCTGCCATAGGTGGAGTATCTTCCCCTCTCTCTACCTGAGTTTCCCTTCTTGATAAAACAGCGTCATAAGTCCTCACAGGCGCCAGGCTGGCACCCAATAGGTCCTGAGCAAATGCAGCCAGCTTTATTCTGGTCCCTCCAGTCTCTGTCCAAGCCGAGGGAACCCTGATGTGGAAGAGGCAGAGAAGGCCAGAACCCCCAGGCCCAGGGCCCAGCCTCCTTCAAACTTGGACAAGTGTGGGGTACCCTCTCTAAGCCTCAATTTCCTTATGTTTACAGTAATAGGACATCAAGATTCTGGATATCCCTGGTCTTGGTTGGAGGGATGTGCCCCACCCACTACCCTATGGAATTATTATTTCTCAGCTTCTCTATTTCACTTCTTTAAAGTGGTTAAAAATAATAAAGACTCCTCAGCCAGAGGTTCACCTGGTAGAGGCACACCTGAGGCCCTGGTCCAGGGAGAGATATCCTCACTGTTTTGTTCTCGTCTCAGCCTATCAATAACCAATGTTGTGGCTGGACCAGCCCCTGTGTTTGTTATTATAATTGCAAGACACCCTTCATCAGTAACCATAAGGGAATTTTGAACAAATAAAGTTTATTACTTATAAGATCTAGAAATGATACAGCACACCTGGGGCCACACAAGTAGCGGGTGGAGAGAGAGAATATGCACAGGCCTGGAGTTCTGCTTTCAATGGGGTGGAGGATGGGGCAGGAGTGTAGATGGGGGTGCTAAGGTTTCACAAACTCATCCTTTATTGGTGAATTTAAAACATGAGAGTGGTAATTTAAAAAGAGAAAAAAAAACAAGTGGTCCAGTCAGTTATCAAAATCAACCAAGATCTCTAAAACAGAGGAGACCCCTCCCCCAGGGTGGGGGAGGAAAGGTCACCTGGCACTTCATCTAGATGCCAAGTTGGCATGTGTTTACTGGAGATTGCCATCACGGAGGTGGTTGCCTCTGTAATCAAAGCTTAACTAAGTCAGGCACTCACATTACAAAAAAGAGAAAACCCAAAGTCAGGGCTTACACTGTACTTGCCCTGACCCTGCCCTTGGCCTTCTCCTTGGGCCCTCCTGCAGCATGCTCGGTTCCCTCTCCAAGGTCTCCAGCTGGGGCAGGCTGGGCGCCTATAAGCGGGGTGCCCGCCTCGGTGCCTCCAGCCGTCATGGACCCCCGCCCGCTCCCCTGGGCACTGGTGCTGCTGGGCCCGGTCCTGGCACTGGCGTTGGACCACCAGTCTGCCCCGGAGGCGCCAGAGAAGCTATGTGGCCACCACTTCGTGCGCGCCCTGGTGCGCGTGTGCGGGGGTCCGCGCTGGTCCCTCGAGGGCGGGCGGCTCGTGGCTGGTAGCAACCGTGAGTGAGACTGGCGGGGACTGTGCTCCTGGGTCTCTTAGTGGGGCAGGTGCCACTAAGTGGGGACAGGGCGGGCGGCTCGTGGCTGGTAGCAACCGTGAGTGAGACTGGCGGGGACTGTGCTCCTGGGTCTCTTAGTGGGGCAGGGGCGCAAGTGGGCGGCGGGGTGGTGGGCGGATTTGCACGCGCGAACCGGGATCCACCTGCTGGCTGCGCGGTGAGTGCAAATCCGCGGAAGTTGTCTCCCGCGCAGAGAGGGAACCGGTGCCAGGCGAGAGGAACGAGTCAGAGTCTTCAAAATGCACGGTGATATCGCCTCTTTATTTACCATTTCAGTGTTTTGATCTTCATGCATTTTTTAATTAATTTTGATTTTTAAAAATATTGCATTAAAATATTATCGACCTTGATTGTTGAGTTTTGGCGCTCCCTTAAATTGTGCATCAAGACCAGTGCTCGCTCTCCTCCCTTAGTTCTGGCCCTGCTACAGAGGGCATAAAATAGATATGTGCACATCCGTATCACACACTTGTGCATCCTGAGTGCATCTGTGTGACGTGGGTGCAGATGGGTGTACAGAGGCTCACAGGAGGGTGGGGAGGACTGGGAGGGAGGGTTTGAGAGGATGTACTTGTGTGTGCTCACCCTAGGGTGTGTGTGTGTATGTGTGTGTGTGGCCACTGCTCGCTCACCTGTGCACATGTGTCATGTCACCCATGCTGTCTTTCTGCTCTGTGAAGCATCTGTGTCCACAAGATAGGTGGCAGATGGGAGTGCGCACAGCTGGGGACAAATGTGGGCATGGGTCAAGAGTGCACACACCTCGATTGGGAATTAAATCTGTATCTGATATATAGTAGGCACTTAATAAGTGCTCACTTTCTATTTTTGTGCATGACAAGTGTTTGGTGGGACATTTCAGCATGATATGAGCATGCAGGGGTGTGCACGCAGTGTAGGGGTCCTCTGGGGTCCCCCATCCATGCTGAACTCTACTGTCTCCAGGTGAGCTGCTGCAATGGCCGGAAGGACAACATCTCCTCCATGGGCTGGTGGATGACAGGGACCCCATGGTGGTACTTGCCCCACAGCCCCTGCTCCAGGCCTCTCAACATCACCACCATCGCAGGGCAGCTGCTGTCAACCCTGCCCGCCACTGCTGCCTCAGTGGCTGCACCCGGCAGGACCTGCTGACCCTCTGTCCCCACTGAGCCCTCCTGGGGCACGACCTTGGGGGAGCTCAGAAGATCGGGTCTGATGAGCTCCTGAAGCCATACAGCACCATAAAGCCCCACATCTGGAGGGACATTGTTGATTACCTCCTGGGACAGGGCACTCACGTGTTCCCCCAGGTCACCTGTCCTCTGTGGGGACAACTGGAGAAGAAAACACACTCAACTCTGGCTTGGAGGATCCTTGCTTTTATAGAGATTCTAGACACTGAGGGCCAAATGTCCTCACTTCTGAGGAGCCCCAGGCGCTACCCTCTTTGCATTCGTGACACCCCCTCTTGCCATCTCCCCAATAGAAAATAAAATTCCTGCAGAATTCAAAGCAGTTTTTTGTATTTTCTCAAGAAAAATGGATAAGCCGGGATCATCCCTCATGTGGGCTTGGCTTCTGGCAGCCGTAAACCCACTGACACTTTCAGGAGCTTGACAACAATTCCAGAGGCATCACAATACAAAGTGGGGAAACTGAGGCCTAGGGAGATGGCTGCTTGCCAAGGTCAGACAGGGAGGGAATGGCCAAGCGCAGGATTCGAAATTCAGGTATCTGTCAAGACTCATGTGGGGCCTTAATGTCACATAAAACCCACTTAATGGTGAACAGACACACAAATGTCTGAATGAGGTCACAGTGGATATTTTTTGATCCAACTCTGACGATTCTTTTCATTTGCATCCTGCCTTCATTCTGAGGTGGAGATTGTATAATGTGACCACCTTGCTGCAAGGTAGGTCTGTATTTGCTGACCCTTCCATGAGGCTGGGAGAGAGTACAGGGCAAGGTGTGCAGCATACAGTAGATGCACAATAAATAAAGAGGAGAGAGGAGGCAGGACAGAAGACAGTGGAGCCATAGACCTAGTGGAAGGAAGTGAGCCAGGATGGAAAGGGGAGCTTGGGGATGATTGGGAAGGGGCCTTGCCAGAAGCAGGAGGCAGAGGCTAGAGGTCCTGTGTCCCATGCAGACAGGAGCAGAATCACCCTGTGCTTCTCTTTCCTGAGTCTGCTGTTGAGCTGGCAGTGAAGATCAGTCTTGGGAGGATTATGAGCTGAGAGCAACAGGGTGTCATGGCATGTATGTGAGCAGGGATGGGGTGAGGTCACAGCTGCCTGACAGAGACGCCTGCAGCCTCGCTTTGTCCATTAGTGTATATTTTCTACTGAAAATGAGACTTTTACAAACGAATTTAGATTGGTCTGAGTTAAAACTTTTTAAACACTTAAAAAGACCTCCAGGTCTTCACAAAACATTTTATTTCCTGAGGATCCACTTCCCAGTCTGTACTCTGCTGTCTGAGGTGACCCTGTTACCACTCCAATGCCTGCAAGGCCCAAGTCCCAGGCATCTGTCCAAGACCAGTAGGGCTAGGGGTTACTGGCTGGCTTGGATCTTTCCAATTCAAAAGACACACTGGGGCGGGTGACAGTCGTGGGTCCCAATAGCTCAGGACCACTCTGGGACCTGAATCTCTTTCTCTGGGTACTGGGATGCATGTACAGTCTGGCCATAGGCCCAGTGAAGACCCCTCTGGTCCCAATACTGTTTCCTGAGTTCTTGGGGAGCCCAGGTGTGGGGGCTGGGTCTTGCCAGGGACTCCAGACACTCTGAGTCCCTAAAGCCTGAGACAGACAGCTGTGTCCCTCCTTTGTCCAATGCTTCCACCACTGGAGCACTTGATATCACAGCCAGGGAAGGGGTGGCCCCATTCATGACCTCTCTGGCCCCTCCTACCATCTGAGGGGCCCCAGGGAGGAGTCAGGAATTGAACCTCGCTTTCTCTGGCTGAAAAATGCTTCTCTCTTCAGCTACATGTAAACCCAGGAATTCCTAATTGGCCTTGAACCATGGCCAAAACTTGCCTACAGTTCAACTACTGCAAGTTCATTACTAAGGAGAGGCTGGCCACTGTTTAGGGTCTAGCCCATGATCTAGGTTGGAGCTAGGATGTGGGAACTTGACTCAAATGGGCTGGAAGCAGCAATAGCAGCTGGAACCCTGGCATAAGTGCTTCTGCCACTATCTGCCATGGAAAGAGATGGTCCCTCCAGCTGAGAGTCTAGGAGGATAATGGAACATGGTCTAAGCAGTAGAGGCTTGGTTTTGAAAGATGTATCGGAGTTTGCCAGCAAAACTATTCACTCTTCAAATCCTTCCTGGCACTCCCCTATGCCCTAGAAGGACAAAGGCCTCAGCTTCCTGGGAGAAAGACACTGTCCCTTCCTGTGGAGGTGGACACAGTATCCTGGAGGCTGGGGGCCCTGATACCACCTCAATAGATCTTCATCTGCTTGCCACAGGTGAGGCTGGGCTGGCTCAGTGCGTCCCACATGAGCAACATCTCATATGGCAAAAAGCGGTGCACCAACAGCAGCTCCCGGTAGAAGCAGGGATCAAAGGAAGACAGCTGTGCCGAGGGGGACCAAACGCCGGCCGTGCGGATACCACTGTGTGAGGCAGGCTTCAGACCCTCCTGCTTCAGGCACATGCCCAGGAACACGTCATCGATGGGGAAGAGGTCCAGGGTGCGGGCAGCCCGGCGCAGGGCAGTAGCTGTGAAGCGAGACAGCAGGAAGCCACCGCCCCCGCAGTAGGGTGGGTAGTACTCTTCCTGTGTCACAATGTTTGGCACATAGTATTTGCTCCAGGGGATCCGGATGGGGCCCACATTGTAGATCAGGTGCCCCACAAAGAGGTGGTGGTCAGGGTTGTGGCCCTGCAGGTAGGAGACCATGTTGTTTGTGTGTGCAAAGACGTCATCGTCCCCGTTGAGTATGAAGCTGACGTTGGTGCACCGAGTCTCTTGCCACTGCAGGAAGAGCACCTGCAGGAGGGTGGACAGGGCATGTGGGCTCAAGGGCTGAGGCGATCAGCTTTGGGTCTCTGTTGGCCGCCCCAGCCCAGCAAGCCCAGGTGAGAATGTGTCCCCCCGTTAACCTAGCCTAGGTTCAAAGACCCACTCTGTGGGG
This sequence comes from Pteropus alecto, assembly GCF_000325575.1. Lineage (NCBI taxonomy): Eukaryota > Metazoa > Chordata > Mammalia > Chiroptera > Pteropodidae > Pteropus > Pteropus alecto. Next base: position 1,173,441 of record NW_006429864.1, on the reverse strand, counting down.
TGAACTCAGCAACCAACTGCTCCTCCCTGTGCCTCAGTTTCCAACTTTTCATTCAGGTCTCATCTCAAGATCTGCCTCCAGGAGTGTTGGGGATCCGCAGGGACAATGTTCTGTAAAGCACCAAGAAGTGCTTGAAAATTGTCACATTTACATTTATTGCTATTCCTTCCCACTCTGCCTGGCTAAATACTGGCTGTTACATAATTACTTGTATGACTGTCATTGAACAGCTACCTCCCCACCAGACTTTGGGCAGCTCCTGGGTGGGGGCTATATCTTCTACCTGCGCCATCTCCCCGGCACCCAGTGTGGGCTCAACGCTTCATAGGGGCTGAATTTATTTTTGTCAAGTTGATGTTTACCACATGCTTTGGTGTTTTGTGTTAAGAACATGGCATGTTGAAGGGTCCTGCACCTCTGTCTGCCTTGCTTTCAGTTTCCTCCATAATAACCTTTGGTGCCTGAGGGGCACCGTCCTCAGGGCCCTCCCTGCTTTCAGTCCCATTTACAGCTGAGGAAATTGAGGCTGTCCAGAAAAATGCCTTGAGCAAGGTCACATAACACAGAAGTGGCCACTCAGAACCTGTCTGTACCTACCAGAAGCAGGAACCTGTTCTGGGTCTCTACTCTGCTTGCTCCGCCCCTCCACTCCTTGAATGGATACCTGTCTGCACCTACTACTAGAAGCAGGAACCTGTTCCAGGTCACTACTCTGTTTGCTTCACCCCTCTACTCCCCACTCCTCCCAACCTGGGCGGGTCCTAGGAGCCTCCAATTTCTCCTCTGCAGGTAAATTCTCTCTACCTCTCATGGGTTCTTACCCATCCAAAATGTCTTTATTGAGCACCTACTGCACAGACCTGGGCCTCAGGAGGAGACAGAACCAGACCACATAAACAAGATATGTTCTGTCCCACGCCCCCTTCCTCCACCCCTCCACCCCACTGCCAAAGTGGAGTGACTGGCACTGGTCCAGGTGCCTTCTAAATATCATCTCATGTATTCCTCACAGCAGCCCTCAGAGGTGGGTGAGTCCAATTAATATCTCAGTTTTCCTGATGAGGAAACTGAGGCACAGAGAGGTGAACCATCATCAACAGCAACAGAGCCTAAAATCAAACCCCGGTCATTAGGCCCCTAGGACCAGGCTTGTAATCTGGAGGCACCCTGCTCTTTCTCCCCGCCTCCCCTAGAGGACGAGGACTTCACATCACCATGAGGACAGTAAAGAGGGTTCAGTGGGGGTTTGCTGGTCCCCTGGGCCCCTCAGAGAAGGTGGTGGCCATCTAGACAGGAAGGACAAGTGGCCCTGATCATGGGATCCCCACCGGCCCACCTGCTTGAGCGTGAGGTTGAAGAAAGAGTCCTCGAAGTCCCACTGCAGGATGTCATGGTGCGCCCGCGCCTCTATTGCCAGCAGCTGGTTGACCTTGCGGGCCTCCAGCGGGTTGGGGTCCGTGCCCACCAAGAAGAGGCGGCGCAGATGGACTCCCCGCACCTTACGCTAGCGGCCCCATGTGCGCCGCACCAGGTAACGACGCTCGTAATTGCTTGGATGACTTGATTTTGCTGCGCGCACTTGGCCGGCGGCACGTCCTGCAGCAGCGGGAAGTCGCGGCAGTGTTTGTGCAGCAGGAAGTTGCGCACGTGCTCCGGCTGCTGCTTGAAGTCCGGCAGCTCTGCCACTGACCAGTTCGCCCGGCAGGGGGCGGGCGGGGGCCGGGAGGGCGGAGGAGTCCTGGTCTGAGCCGTGGGGGTGACCAGGGGCTCCTTCAGGTCCGGGTAGGAGGGTGGTGGCATATGCGGACAGAGGAGGAAGAGAGTGAAGGTGCCTAGGGCCACAGCCAGAGCCACAGCCAGAGCCGTCCCTGTCCGCAGGAGCCGGAGACACTTCATCCTGGTCACCAAGGTTTGGGATTGGTCCAATGGGTCCCCAGGCAGTTTCTGGGGAGAATAACACTCACTGAAGATCCTGGATGGGCAAGCACTTTTTCTGAGCTACCTGTGGACCCCGGCATCGGGTTGCTGCCTACAGATGCTCAGGTTGGTAAAATAGTGAGATTCACTCTCACCTCGTCCACAGCACCCCACCTCTTCCAGCACCCCAACCCATGTTGGTTGGCTCTGACAGCTGCCCAGGCCCTGCTGCAGATTTAATATTTACAAAGAAAACTGTGGCACTGGGAATGCCAACATGAGCCCCCCAGACTCAGTGTGCCCAGAATCACTTCCCTCCCAATCCAACCTGATCCCCCTCATGTCCCTGCCTCCCTGCGGGCTCTGATTTTCTAAGAGAACTCTCATTTTATCAGTCGAGAGCTGCTTCCCCTTTTCACCTGCCCCTCTAGAAAGCTCTGAGGTTCTGAGATTCTGATATAATCATTATTCATTATTTTTGACAATTTTTAATGATCCTGTGACCCGAGCATGGCCCCTGGCCCCTTACAGACCCTTCAGGTCCAGCATGTCTCAGAACAAAGCTATTTTCCTTGTCAAACTTCTATTCCTCTTTTAAAACCCATCTTAAATGATCCGTTTTCTGGGAAGTTCTATCTGAGCACTGAGCAAGAGTCCTGGTTCCTTGTTTGGCACCTTTGACCTTGTCTCCCACTCTGGCCCAGTCCTGATCCCATGGGGGTGTCTGTGTCTGGCTTTGTCTTCCCAAGGCTGGTGGCTTCTTGCGGGGTCCTGGTATCACCCAGCATGAAGTAGACACATGGGGGAAGCAGGGAGTGTTTGAATTGATTTATGAATAAAGGTAAACTCATTAAGTTTCTCTCTGGCAAATATTCATCCTTCCAGCCCCAGCTCTAATTCTCCTCCTCCTCCTGAAACTTTCCCTCTCCTTATCAAGGCAGAGCCCTTGGTCTCCCTTCCAGGTCCCTGTCCCAGGCTTCCCTGGACTCCCTCAAAGTCCTTTTTTCTGGAAAGGTGGTGTCTGCGCTGTTTTCACCCCTAAATTTGAGGATCTGTTTTTTTAGTGCAGCATGAAAGTGCTCGATTAGACCCAAGCAGGACTTACCCATTCAGCAAACACTTATTGGCTCATCCCAGAGGGGTGCAGACTCTGGACCTTAATTCCTGAGTTTAAGTACCAACTATATCACTTCCTGGCTGCATGCCTTCCACAACCTGGCCTTCTCAGGTATAAAGGGGGCATCTGAACAACCCCCAACTCATAAGGTTATACAGGCATGAAGGGAACTCCCAGCACCAGGCACCTAGTGGGCATTCAATGAGTGTTTGTTGAATGAATATGTAAACCTCAGCACTTACCTCAGCCTGCCTCGAGATATCTGTGCTGGTCTGGGGTCTCCTTGTTCTCCCCACTTGCACCTGGAACAGTGTAAGGCAGTCATGAAGTTCTGATGAACCCCCTCCTGCCCCAAGCAACCCTAGCCAGCTATTGCCTGGCAGCGAGCAAGAAAGTGGTTTCCTATTTCCATCCAGAGCGACTAATTGATGCTGGAGGTAGGGACAGGGCTTCCCTCCCCAGTCCATGAGGCCACTTCCCCAACATGCCCATTGCTCTCTTGGCACATTGCCTGAATCAGGCCTCTCTAGATATGCCACCCAGAAACGAGGCTCAGATTCTAGGTCCTGCTGTGTAACCTTGGGAAAGAAGCTGGACCTCTCTGAGCCTCCATGTAAAATAGGGGGGAATGAACTCTATATGAGTGTTGTGAAGATCTTAACCTCGAACATGCTGGGCATGGCCCTGCCTCAGGACCTGTGCACAGGTATTCCCTCTGCCTGGCATGCTTTCCTCCAGATTTGCACGCAGCTCTCTCCCTCACTTCCTTCCTTTGTTCGATGTCCTCTTCTTGGGGAGGCCTCCTCAGGATACACCATCTCACCGACCCTCCTCTCCCCGTCCCATTCTACCTTTTCTTTCTTCCATAGCGCTTTCCATCTTCTAAAATATATGAAACTTTTAAAATGTATTGTTTCTTGTCCATCTCTCCCACTAGAACATAAGCTCCGTGGCTGAGAAATCCTGGTCTAAACTGACAGAAACCAGAATAGAGAACTCAAAATAAAGGACAGTCAGAAGAGAACCAGTGAGTAAAGAACCTTAATGTAGGTTTATAGAAATTCACCACGTGGAGGGAGTACTTATGGGATTTATTATTGCTTATTTATATATCATTTATATATTTATTAAACATTTATTAAGTAGAAAAATCAAACCTAAATGGCCAAGAATCAGTTCACTGGGAATGTATTTCATAAATTCGAAACGAGGGCTCTAAAACAAAGGAAGACACCTCAGCAAATACAAATATTTACAACTCACCCTGAATCTGGGCATTGAAGAGGGGGAAGGCCTGAAAGGAGGTAAAAGAACTAAATGGCTCAGATTACCGGGATCAGGGTATCAAGGCAAAATAGAACTTCTTGGGGTGGCCATTTGGTTTTAATTAATTCCTTTAATGTCTGTTCTTTTCCTTGAATTCTTTTTTCTTGTCAGAACTCTTTGCATATGAAACATTCTTTGTTGGCAACCTGCATTCCTAACTTTTTCTTACAAAAAGGAGGTAAAAGAACTAAATGGCTCAGATTACCGGGATCAGGGTATCAAGGCAAAATAGAACTTCTTGGGGTGGCCATTTGGTTTTAATTAATTCCTTTAATGTCTGTTCTTTTCCTTGAATTCTTTTTTCTTGTCAGAACTCTTTGCATATGAAACATTCTTTGTTGGCAACCTGCATTCCTAACTTTTTCTTACAAGGTCTATGGTTTCTCTAAATGGAGGGATCTCGCTACCCCAC
>NW_006429864.1:1164732-1168467 GCF_000325575.1 Pteropus alecto | reverse complement strand
TTCAAGTCAGAGGCAGGGGAGGGAGGCTCGCTTCTCCTCCGCTGCTCCCCACCCCACCCCCACCCCCACACTCTAGACCTTCATTAATGCATCCAAGATTTGCTTCCCTTTTCCATCCGCCAAGGCCCCCTGCCAACTCGCAGCCCTTTAAAACCTCAAGCAGGAAATATCATCCATCTCACAACATCCTACATCCTGACTGGCATGAGAAAGAACTACTGGGCCTCCCTTTCAGCGGGCCTGGGAGTGCTGAGGATTCACTGGCCCAGTAAACCACACTGGGGGCCTCTGTGGGCTATACCCTAGGTAGTCACCTGTCCTCATAGGTCTCACCATCTGAAGGGGCTGGGACCACACGCCTTTTGTGGGAGATGCTGGGGTTAGGGTCTTGGCTTTGCTGAGGAATGGGCACCTCTTGGTAGTACTTCCTCCAAGTGATTGGGCAACAACTCTGTGGCCATGAGAAGCTCCTCTCAGGCTTGGGTTTGTATCCCTGATCCCCACCCAAGATCCTCCAGGTCTCGTTGTAAAACAAAATGACTGGACTTGCTGAAGCCCAAATAGCTGCTTATTCTGAAGTGTATGGGGTCTGAACAACTCTGGGGGAACTGTCACCCTTATTTTATAAATGGGGAAGTGGGGCTCAGAGAATTGTCCCAAGTGGGTGCCTTGCATTACTACAGAAACAACCCATTTTGTCTCCAGGTTCTTCGGCTCTAAGAAGGGTCTCAGCAGCTCTTATCCCAAAACACACATATGAAAACTATTTATTCATTTGTTGGTTTATTTAACAAATAGGTCCTGGGGAACCTAAGATGCCCAATCCCTGGCTTGTCCTCCTGGAAGCCCCTGATTTGATGAAGACAAATCCAGACGCATGTGGGATCAGGGCTGGGCCAGAAGAAGGGGCCAGGATATTGAAGCTGAGGCTTTGAAGGATGTATAGGAGTTCACCAAGAGGCATTCCAGTGGAGAAAATAACAAACGCAACAGCATGGAGGGGAAGGAAAACAGCCGTTTTCAAGGAACTGCACACAGTTTATTTTGCTGAAAAGTAGAATTTGGAGAGTGAGTGATTTATGAGGCTAGGGGATGTGGGGCCAGACTCTGTAAAGACATTGAATGCAAGGCTGAGATGGAGGGTGTGCGAGGAGGGAGCGGAGAGGTCAGATTCATTGTCGTGTGGTCCCTCTTTGCCCTGAGTTGAACTTGGCTAGTTGCTTCCCCTCGGAGCCTGTTTCCTCATCAGGACATGAGTGTGCAGAGACCCCCCTCACATGCACGCACATTGGGGTCACTTGGGATTGTGCACCAGTGGACATTGCCAGAGATCCTGCTTGGGGCTGTTTGCCCTCCATATACCAGTGCGATTTCATCATTACCCAGAATCTGCTTCCTCCAGTATCCACGGAAAAGCCACATGTTTTCATTGGCCAAGACCCAAGAGCCTCGCCCTGAGGTACATCTGCCAGGTATAGAACCTCTCAGCTCTTCTCTGCCTCAGTGACTTCTGCCCTGCTTGTCATCTCCAGCCACATGAGCCTCTTCACAGCTCCTTAACAACCACCCAGGCTCAGCCCTGTCACAGGGCCTTTACACTGCCAGTTTTTCCACCTAGGATGCCCTATCCTCCTGCTCTTCCCCTTGGTTCTCCCTGACCTTCAGACTCAGCCCGAAATCACCTCCTTAGAGGGGCCCTAACCTCCCAGCTAAAACACCCTGCCCCGGCTCTGCTTCTCTCTGCAGCTGTCAGCACATTGGACAAATCTACTCATTTCTCTCCTGTCCATCTCCTCAACCAGCCTAGAGCCCCAGAAGTGGGACCCGATGTCTTACCCCAATAGCTGTGTCCCCATGTGACACTCACTGGTGTTCGTTGCCTAAGGTAAAAATACTAATGATGACCCACCTAATAGCAGCCATTACTGCATGCTTCGCTTTAGCGTAACCCCAGTGCAGGTGACAGCTGCCACATAAATAAGTAGGGGCGGAGGGGCTGGGAGAATTCAGGAGATTCAGGGGGTAGTACTAGGAGGCTCCAAATATTTCTAATGAGCTAAAGAGCCCAATATTCATGACACTGAAATATTCATTATGAGTTTAATGGGCAAGAAGCACTGATTGTTAGCAAAGTGCTGAATATTAATGACCTGATAAATATGCAGGAGGCTCCCAGTATTTAAGATATACAACATAATGGTAAGGCAACAATTAATAGTTGCAAGGCACATTCATGATGCACAAATTAATATTCATATTGTCACAATGAATATGAACAAGCCACTGAACAGTCCTGAGGCACTAATATACATGACTACCGAATATTCATGACTCATTGCATATACAGTATGAAATATTAATGACTTGTTGAATATTAATGAGATACTACAGTATATAGAAGGGGCTGACCACTCAGCAGAATTAATTAGGAGTCTCTCTCCATTGATGACAGTACTCTGGCCACACATCCTCTGTCTATACCATAAGGTGACAGCCAAGGACTGGTAAGGCTTCAGGCATGTGTGGCTCCAGGTAACTCTGTCCTGCCTACCTTGCTAGTGTCACTGCCTTTGGGGAGGCAGGGAAGGCAGAGAGGCTGAGACTCATGAGGGAGTGCGAAGGGCCCACCTGCTCACACCCTCGGGGCCTGGACCTGCCCACTCCTCACCCTGTGCTATCTTAAGGCCATGGGAGGCCTGCCTGACACTGACTTGGAGGCCTCAAGGTGATTCCCACATGATGCTTCCACTTTCCAGATGAGGAAACTGAGGTTCAGAGAGGATGAGTCCTGGATCCTTCTCTGGACCCATCAGACACACCCTCACCGCCCTCCCCACCCCAGCTCCAGCTCCAGGGACTCAAACTCCAGCTGACTTACTGAGTCTTAGTATCCAACCCAGGAAAAAAAGTTTCTTGCCTCTTCACCCAGCAGCTGAGAGGACTGAGAGGGCTGATGCCCTTGAAGCAGCTGTGGGGGCCTCTGGGAAAGGACGTCTCGACCTGGATGCTGACCATCCTGGGACCTCTAGGCCTCAGCATCCTAGCCTGCAAAGTTGGATGGTGTCAGATGCAACTCATTGTTCACCCCCCCCAGCAGGTGCTGAATATCAGTGTCACTGTGATCATCATTGCTCCTGCACTTTCACCAACCGTCCCCTGGAATTTGACTGGGTCATGGAAAATTCTGGGGCTGCAAAAAGGAGAGGTGAGGGGTAAGGGTGACAGAAGCACTTGGAAGAACCCCATCTATGTGCCTAATGACCAGACTCCTTGGAAAGGCTAGAGGACTAAGCAGTGATCTTTGCTACAAGTCACTCATTTATGAAGTGCCAACAATGACAATAGTAATATCATCAGCCACCATTATCACTTGCACACTAATGACTTCTCTGAGCATCTGGTGTGTGCCACGCCCTGGTCTAGGTTCTGGGCACACAGACCACTTGACACAGAGAAACCATGTGCTCATGGAGCTGATGTGCTAATGTGGGGCAGAGAGGCAGTGAACAAGACAAATTTTCTGGAGATTCAAGGATAGTAGTTGGGGAACTTACAGGAAAGGGCATGAGTCCCTGGCCTGTGGATAAGCTCCTGTGACTCTTGCTGAACCTTCCAGGGGGGGCCCTCGGTTCCAGTTCCCAGGTGGGCAAGCTAGGCACAGAGAGAACACCCACGTACCAGAGGTCACACAGACCAATGAGTCCAAGGAGGGTTGGTGGAATTTGGACTTCGACC
>NW_006429864.1:1162244-1164677 GCF_000325575.1 Pteropus alecto | reverse complement strand
CCCTCACGGATTTGTAACAGCTTGTAATGATGTTACAAGTAATGTAATGATGGGGTGGTCCCTTTTTATGAGGAGCATGAGTGGTGTTTGTTAAAAGAAAAAGAAGAAGAAAAAGCCCACTAAAGATAATTCTTTAGAGAGGCATGTTATGCAGACTTGGCTTTATCAAACTATGTGCGCAGGTGGCCTGTGCAAACATATACCTGACATTTGCATTTGTGAATGCTTGAGCGTAGAAGAAGGGGTGGGGTGAGAAAGGTTAAATAAACCCTTTAGATCTTCAAAACCTGTTTTTGGTCCTAGGATTATCACAGATTACTCATTGATGACCTGGTCCTCCCTTACTACAGAAACTGCCTAGGGCACCTGGGAAAGGTCCAGAAGTAATCTGAGGCTGGACAGAAGTTCCTGATTAAATGCCAGCCCTGCCCCAGTCAAGCCTCAAAAAGCATCTCTGGGCTTATTTCCTAGTCGGGGAAACCGAGGTCTCATGGGCCCCTCCTCTGGGAATCTCCTAAAGGACCCCAGACCTTTAGGCCAGTCAGGGCCCTCCTCCAGGCCTTGTGCTTAGAGCCCTGCAGTCTCCACATTATTTCTGTCACACAGAGATCAATGTCATGAATGAGAACACAGTGAGTAGCATAATTAGGATCAGAGTTAACACATCAGGTCCCTTGTGTGGCCTCTCCATCATGTGCTCATTTACACTCCACACCTGCACTGGGAGGTAAGATTGAGGTAGACTCGTTTTTATGAATAGGAAAACAGGCCAGGGAGGTCAAAGAACTCATTCAAAGAAGGTCAAGTGGGAAACCAATCTTGGCCTTTAACCACCCACCACCTGGTTGGACTTCCTTTAGTTTGCTATGTCAATAGTGAGCTCTCCATCATCGGGGGTGGGGCAATTAAGCCCGATAAGGAGAGTTGACAATGGGCATCCCCCCTGCTTCACAGGGGGCTGGGGGTGGAGTCATGCTGCTGCCCCAATCTGGACGTTAGAGGGGAGTGGCAGGAAAAGAAGTCACCAGTGACACCTTATCTCCTGGAGCCAGGCCAGCTTGTTTGAATTCCTTGAGCTCTGGCCTGGAGCAGAGAAGTCTCAGGCCCTTCTTGGCTTCCCCACAGCCAGAGTATCTGATAGCAGTCACCACACCCTGGGGGTGAGGGAGAGTGTCCAAGCTGGGCTGGACAAACATCAACTAATCACCTAAGCCAGGTGGAGCCCCAGCTGTTTGATGCAGGGGCCACATCCCTTCCTCCAGACTCCTCAGCCCTGCCTGGTGTGGTGGCAGCCTTGGGAGCCCACAGGGCATTGAGAGAAAGCAGTGGCCCCAGGGCGGGCCCCAAATCCTACTAGCTCCCTTTGGGCCTTGAATCCCATATTTGAACAACAGGAGGCCTGGCATCAAGGCAGTGGGAGGGTGGGTGGGTTCCTCAGTTTCCCTATTTGAAAAGTGGCCATGTGAAAAAAAGTTTGAGCCAGAGGGAATGTTGGTTGGGAACCTGGCTAATGATATAATTATAATAATAATATTGTTAATCATATAGTTATTGCTGCGATGGCTGACATTCCCTGGGTGCCCACTGAGTGGCTGTAGGGCTTATCAACTTATTTCACCTTCACCACAGTCCCATACCATGAGCGCCACTTGACACCTAGGGAAACAGGCTCAGAGACATAAGGTCACTCTCTTGAGGTCCCCCAGTGGCCAGAAGTGCCCTGATTATAAAAAGCTTCTGTCTGCTGAACACCTGGTACATCCTCATGGAAGCTGGGTCATTCATTGTTCTACCTCAGGGGAAACTGAGGCATGTCTAGAGACCAGGAGCAAAGTGCCCAAGCCACACAACCAGTCACTGGCTGAGCAAGGGTCTTGAATCCCAGGAAAAGCTGTGAGCTGGGGTCCTCAGATCTGAACATGGCCCAGTGCCTAGCAAGGCTGGGGACAATGGGAAGAGGCCAGGGAGTCAGCTGCGGTTTTTTCAAGAAACAAGAAGAAACCCCACCTGGGGCCAGGGGTGCTATTCCTGGCCTGAGTTAGCCTTGGAAAAGCCCGGGCTACAATTAGGGATAAATGAGGGCAGGAGTGGAGGGTTGAGGGGGTGTCCAGGATCTCCTGGCAGCTTCACGGTAAACGCGTGCGGAGACCCAATCCCACGCAGCTGCCGAGCTCCCTTAGAATCCCATTTCCTCCTTCCCACCACGGAGGAGTCCACCAGGTCTTCGGGGAACCCCGACACTCACCCTCAGACACGGTCCAGTCCCCGACCCCTGCTCCTCTTCGCTGGCGACCAGGAGTAAGAGTTTCACCTGAGTGCGAGCCCCGCACCCTCCCGACCTTGATCCTTCCTGCTTGCTTCCGCGCCTCGCCTCCAGCCAGTACCTCTCTCCCAGCCTGGACCGAGTTTCCCGGTGACTGAAAGGAGGTTCCC
>NW_006429864.1:1159886-1162199 GCF_000325575.1 Pteropus alecto | reverse complement strand
CCCGCTCCCGCCTGACCTGTGCTCTTCTGGACTCCCCTGTCCTCTGGGGCTCAAGACTCTACCTGGGTCTGACGCACAACCAAAGAATGAGATCCCAGCCACTGGAGGTGTGCAAGGCACAGCTTCCCAGCCCCAAGCAGGGGGCCCGGGTCAGGGGGCCCGGGCCAGCGCCTTGTGTTCAATGAAGAAAGGATTGAAAGAGGGATGGAGACAGGTTGAACCCAATAGCTCTTCAGGTCTCTGTAGCGGGTTCGAATGTTCCAGCCCTCAAACCTGTCCTGAGCCCCCAGACATCAGAGGCCATGCTGGCATTCGGAAAGGCTCTGGAAGATGCAAGTCCGATTTGAAGATTCTTGGGATTGGGGCTGGTGAAGATTTGAACCTGGCCCCCCCGTCCCACCGGGTGCTGTGTTTAATTTTCTAGGTTTCCATTCTTGACATATTGGGGTTGGAAGATCTGGGTCCACAGGGGTGAACCAGGTGATGGTTCAAGTCACTCCCTACTTCCTTCCCCAGCCATGTTTCATCTGAGAAGAGAGGGCAGGTCCTGGCTGTGCCTCTGTTTCCCCATTTGTGGAGAGGAGGAACTGAGCCCTGGCTTATCTAGTTGGGAGAGGTCTGGGGAGTGTGCTCAGCATAGACCAAATGCATGATATACAATGCTGGGAAGAAAGGTGACTTGTGAAATGTCATTGCTTCAAACTGGACTTAGCACTACTTTATCAAAATAAATGCTTGACATTTGGAGCCAGGTGGGGCCCAGTCTTCCCCTGCAGGGCATCAGCTCCTGGACCTAAGTTCACAGTCCTCACCACCCCATGGGGCCCCCAGTTTTCCTAAATTCCTGGGTGCCAGGAAGGGCCTGAATTCAACTCAAATGCCCAATCTTGACGGAGTGACCCCACCTATCCTCCCCCACCAGGCGGGGCCCATCTGTGGTGTTGCAGGAAACTTGCGCCACCCTAATCAAACATTCAGGCACTCCAGATATCTAGTCATGGAGTGAGTGAGCTCTACACACCCAGCCCTGCTTGCCCAGGAAACACCATATCAAGAGCTGGAGGACAAGAGACTCCCAGATTGGTGCCAAAGTTCTCAGGGAAGAATCTGGTGCCACAAAGTCCGGGTTCAAATTCAGACTATTATCATGTGACTCAACAATTACACTTCTAGGTAGAGACCCAAAAGAATCCAAAATAGGTGTTTACACCAACGCTTGTATGTGTAAGTTCATAGCACTAGCCGCAATTGACAAAAGGTGGAAACAACTCAAGCGTCCACCAGCTGATAAAGGATAAACAAAACATGATTCATTCACACAGTAGAATATTACTCAGCCATAAAAAGGATCGAAACATCGACATATGCTATAACATGGACAGACCTCTAAAACCTGATGCTGAGTGGAAGAAGCCAGACACAAAGGACCACATGTTATGTGATCCTGTGCTGGCTGGAAAATTATTGCTTGGCTATCGCCCGTGGGAACATAACATTCTAACTATAAGCTTTCTGCTTCTGTAACCCCCGCTTGCACAACCAACCTGTGGGTTGACAGTAAAAAGAAGAAAAATAGACTTGTGTGTTCAAACAGGATGAAGAATGGGGTTTAGGGCTTAAAAACCCTGTACCTCTACATTCCGGGCTGCTTAATTTGGGGTCTGCATGACCCTGGCAGACCCAGCTGGCTGAATAAAGAGTACGTTTCCTATAACTCACTGGTTTCTGGTGGTCCGTGTGTCTATCGGGGGCTGGCGGCTACAACATTTGGAGGCCCCAGCGAGATCTCAGGGAGTGGCCCTGGGATCTAAGACAGGAACCGGCCTCCAAAGCGGTTGCTGTCCCTGTTACGGACTCAAAGGGGTGGCCAACCTGAGACGTTCCAGGGCCCTTGAATGCCGTGACGGGGTCAGTGCAATCGTCAAGGACACAACCTTTAGGACACACTCTTTGTTCCTGGTCCCAACGAGAATCTCCGAGGCCTCGACGTCTGGATAAAAGGTACCTTTCTGTTCCTGTTTCTGTTGGTCACCGGGGGTCCGTGCAGAGACTGGACGCAGTCATTCTCCCGGACCGTGGCCAGGCTGCAAGACGCCACCTCCTGTGCCCTGTTATCGAGTTCTGTCTATTGTCTTTGGTCTTGTCTAGGTTATAGGTGGCGGACCTCTCCGGGTCCACCTACACCCCAGTAATTGTTCTTGTCTGGGTCTCTGTCTTATGTTTTCCGCACAAGCGATGGCGGGAGGCCCCAAGTTCACAGAAGACACCCTTGGGGGGTCTCCTGCAACATTTCAAAGAAGGGTGTGTAGAGGG
>NW_006429864.1:1158543-1159612 GCF_000325575.1 Pteropus alecto | reverse complement strand
GCCCCCCCTCTGGGGGCGCGAGTTTTAGTTGTGGGTACCCCTAAACATACAGCAACTGAAACTCCAAGACAGCCCAGTCCCTCAGTCCTCCAATCTTCACCGGAGGACAGTGACCTTCCCCCACCCTATAATCCAGGACCACAGAGGCCAAATAGCACCACCTCACCTCCTCAGACAAGGGCAGGTAACCCCTATGGGCCTCCTGTTCCAGCTCCGGGTGGGGCACCAGCCGAAACCACCACCCCAGCCATCCTCCCCTTGCGAGAAGCACCACCCCAGGGACATCACAAAGACAAGCCCTTTAGGGTTTATGTGCCTTTCTCGACTAAGGACCTGTACAACAGGAAGGCACAGAATCCGCCTTTCTCTGAGAAACCCCAGGCATTAATGGGACTCTTAGAAAGTGGCTTTCAGACTCACTGCCTCACCTGGGATGATTGCCAACAGCTTTTAATTACCCTCTTCACCGAGGAAGAACGCGGACACATTCTGCATTTGGACTGAAACACAAAAGATAGCTGTGGGAAGGAGGAAAGTTGAGGAGGCAGGGGAACAGACTGAGGAGGAATTTCCCTCCACCCGCCCAGACTGGGGACACCATTCTCAGGCAGGGAGAACGGCATTAGATCGGTACCACCAGATTAGATCGGTACCACCAGATTCTAATTGGGGGAATTAGAATGGCTGCTCGTCAGCCAACTAACTTTTCTAAAGTAACTGAAGTTATACAGGGACCTCCGGAATCCCCTGGAGCATTTCTTGAATGAGGAGTACCGGGTATACACCCCGCATTGATCCTGAGTCTCCTGAGAACCAGCGGGCAATTAATATAGCCTTTGCTACTCAGGCAGCCCCTGATATCAGGTGTAAATTGCAAAAATTAGAAGGTTTTGCAGGGATGAACCTGTCCCAATTTGTTGAGATAGCCCAGAGGGTGTTCAACAACAGAGAGGCACCGGATGACCCCAAACATATGGCTAAAATCTAAAGCTACTGTCATCAACCCAGCCCATCTGTTGCCAGACCCAGACCCCGAGACCCCCGTTCATGACAGCATAGATTTCCCTGC
>NW_006429864.1:1071119-1156869 GCF_000325575.1 Pteropus alecto | reverse complement strand
TATCTGAGCTCAGCAGCACACATGACTGTGAATGGGAAACTCCTCGACTCACCTTGGGAGACATACGAGGAAAAGGAACTTGCCTGATTTCAAAAAATTATTCCAAGCTGTTGACACAGTCACCTTACTTCGATAACTGTAATTGTACTATCAAAGTATAGAACTACCTCAGGGAGTAAATACTATAAGGCTCCAAATAATACTTGGCTAGCATGTGATAGTGGGCTCACTCACTGTGCTGCAGCTGTTCTTTTCAACTCAAGTGAGGCTAATATTTGTATCCTAGTCTTTGTGCTCCCCCAAGTGTCCCTTTACAATGGGCCGGAAGGCAGACTCCACTTCTCTCACCAGGACAGGCTACAGAAACGGGCTGTACCAGTCTTAGTACCCCTTCTTGTAGAACTCGGAATAGCAGGCTCTGCAGCTGTAGGTACTACTGCTCTCATCAAGGGAGAAAATGAATTACGTGAAATTGGAATACAGATAGATAAGGATATCAAGACCTTAAAAGGCACCATTGGCAGGCTAGAACTTCAAGTCTATTCACTAGCAGAAGTAGTCCTCCAAAATAGAAGAGGTTTAAATTTATTATTCTTAGAACAAGGTGGGTTATGCATGGCTCTAGGTGAAACCTATTGCTTCTATGCCAATAACTCTGGAGTAATTAGAGAAAGCTTACGACTAGTACAGAGAAATTTGGATGCCAGGGAAAAACAGAGACTAGAATCAAATAACTGGTTTCATAGGATGTTCAGTTGGTCACCACGGCTAACAACCCTTCTATCTGCTGTAGCTGGACCTTTAATCCTCCTCCTCCTCTTGTTAACTTTTAGCCCATGTTTCCTTAATTTCTTGTTTACATATATAAGGAAGAAAATTAATTCTATTAGACTTTTAGTATTACAAAATAGAGGCTATGAGCAAATTCCACATGAAGAATCAAGGATTTAATTTTCCGCTAAGGCCAGTGGGGAATGTGCTGACTGGAAAATTACTGCTTGGCTATCGCCCATGAGAGAACATAGGTTATCACCCATAGGAACATAACATTCTAACAATAAGCTTTCTGCTCCTGTACCCCCCCGCTTGCACAACCAACCCGTGGGTTGACAGTAAAAAGAAGAAAAATAGACTTGTGTGTTCAAACAGGATGAAGAATGGGGTTTAGGGCTTAAAAACCCTGTACCTCTACATTTCGGGGCTGCTTAATTTGGGGTCTGCGTACCCCTGGCAGACCCAGCTGGCTGAATAAAGAGTGTGTTTCCTATAACTCGCTGGTTTCTGGTGGTCCATGTGTCTATCGGGGGCTGGTGGCTACAACCATCCCATTTATGTGAAATGTCCAGAACAGGTAAATCCAGAGACAGAAAGCAGATTAGTGGTTGTCAGGGCTGGGGGAGGGGAGGGGGAGTGACTGCTCATGGGAATGGAGTCTCCTTTGGGGGTGATGGAAATGTTCTGGAATTAGACAGAGGCAGTGGTTGCACAACATTGTGAATGTACTAAATGCCACCTAGTTGTTCACTATAAATGACTGATTTTATGTGATTTTCACCTCAATTAAAAAAAAGTCCTGATGAGGCCACTCACCAACTGCAGCAAGTGACCTTATCATTTTGTGTCCCACAGTGAGGTTTTGGGCCTTTCAGGTGTGGGAGACTAGGATAGCATAAAATGCCAGCCTGCTCGCCCTGGGTTGGTTTTTTCCTCCTGGTACATGTCACGTCAGCTCTGGACAGCCAGGCAGTTAAGAGGCCACACCCTGGGAAATGCCTTCCATGTTTTAAAATGTACCCAACCTCACTTGTGACCTGAAGAAAGCAAATTAAAGCCATTCGGAGGTGGTGGCAAACAGCGTCCCCTCTCATAGTGACCCATCACAAGGAGATGGCACTCCAGTTACTCAGTCACATAGGACTATAGCAAAGGGACCCATCTTGAAGAGACTGAGGCCACTGAGAGTGAACACACACACATACACACACGTGTGTGTGCAAAGACTTGAGATGGGGGCACACCCATAGGATTGGACATTTGATTCTAGTTCCTCGATGGGGCTGACACTCTGCAAAGGGGATGACCCATCTCAACAGGCTCCAAAGTCCTGTTTGAGGCAGGGAAATACATGCACTGAAGCCACTGCTGCCTGAAATGCCATTTGATGCAACTGGTGCATCCACCATCCATACAAGCAGTGCTGACTATCCATTGAGTTGAGAACTCCCCTCCCAACTAGAAAATTTCTCCCCACTTCACAGATGAAGAAACTAAAGCACAGCCAGATCTCCCCACCTACTCCCTTTGGAGAACAGGTTGGGAAGACCAGAGAGACCACAGGCTAAATCCTGCTTCCTGAGCTCCATCTGGCCCCAGCTTAGTCCCTGGATCTGTATGGCCTCAGGGTCAGGCACCCAGGGTCCCTACATGTCCATCAGGACTTTCCGCCAAGCTGAGATCCACTCACCAACCACAGTATGCTGGTTACCACGCCTGTCCTGGGCCCCACTCAGGCTGCCTCTTGCCCACCTGTACTGAGGCCCCTCCCCCAACTCGCCCCCATCAAATGAAAGCTGGCAGCACAGCTGTGGTGCTTCCTCTGTACCAGGTGCTCATTGAAGTGTGTGACCTCCCCTCAGTCATTCAGTGAGGTGGCTTACAGATGAGGAAACAGAGGCCCAGGGAAGTCAAGTCACTCGCCCCAAATCACACAGCTACCAGTGGCCAAGCAGGCTTTAAACAAAGGCCTTTTAGCTCACAGCCCCATGTCTTCCAAAAGCTCTGTCCTACTCACAGCTAGGTCTTTACTGCCTGGCATACAGTAGGTACTCAACCGATGTTCATGTATTGACTAACTGCTTTGTCACAGAACTCACAATTCAATCTCTCTCTGCTTGGAGTGCCCATCCCCATCTTTCAAACTCCTACTCATACCTCAAAGCCCCATTTATAATGCCCCTTCCTTAAGAAGTCTCCCTCTGGGTTTCTCTAGTCCTTGTCCCTTCCACCAGCCCAGCTCTGAGTCCACAGAACTGGAAGTGTCCCTGGGACTGGGGGTGTGTATGGGTTTTTCTCTCCTAGTATCACCTGCACAGGCTAAGTGGGAAGGGGTGGAGGGGATGTGGAATATTAAGAATGTTAGATCTCCCCCCACCCACACCTGTCTTCTCGTCCTCTCCTCTCTGGCGATGAGAAGGAAACTTCCTGGAGCAGGAAAATGTTATTTTATTAGAAAATAAAGTATTTATTCAAAGAACATTAAAAGTCCAAGGACCTGCATGGAAGTTGGCATGAGCGGGAGCGAATCTCAGGCTCAGCCAGGCTGGGCATGGGGCTCCTCTCCACAGAATCAGGGCCTTGGGGGAGGCTGGGTGGGGACCCCAGGGTCCAGCAGGCAGGCAGGCAGGGAGCAGTCGGCGAGCACCAGGACTCAGTGCAGAGCTGGGGCCGGGGGCTGGTCAGCCGCACAGTCTCAGCAGCTCACCAGGTACATCCCTGTGGGGATGGGACCGTGAGGGGAAGGGGGGTCTCTTGTCTCTACCCTGGGATCCTCCAATTCTCCTCCAAATACCCTTTAACTCGCTGCCCCATGGGTCCCAGCAGCCCTTCCCGGGGGCAGGACAACAGGGCGCGGGTGAGGGTGTCATGGCAGTGGGGCTTCTGGCTCCTTGCCTTGGATCCTTGCGAGGACACCCGCCCTCCAGGGGACAGACCAGATACATGCATCTTCTTTCTTGACCCCTCCCACTGGGCCCACCCCTCCCAGCCTGCGACCCCCATCCTAGGTCTCCACACCCTCATAACCATTTATCCTTCTCAAACACCCCAACTGTCTCTCCCAACTCTGTAGTCTGGCAGAAACAGAGGGGTGGGGCTTGACCCCCCAGCACGGGCCTGGCTCCCAGGAGGCAGGGCAGCAGGGTCGGGGTGTACCTGTGGCGAACCTTCTCTTTACCAGTGACATGCGGTAGCCACTGCCCACCAGCTCCAGGTCCACGCCGGACAGAGTGGTCCCCTCGCTGGTGAACTGAGCGGCCACGGGGCTGGGCGTGCTGGGCCCTGAACATGGCTCCCAGCTGGCAGACAGGCGGCCAGAGCCTGGGGAGACCTGAGGTCAGCTGTGTCCTATCCCTGGCCCGAATCCTGTTGTGACCTGAGCTCCTCCTTGGCCCTGCACCCAAGTCCTTTGATCTGTGGTCTCTGTCTGCCTCTCTGACCTCCACCTGTGCCCCTGCACCCTTTTCCTGTGGCCCATAGTGCTGTGTGTGGTTTGCAAAGAAGCCCTGCCTGTCTTTGCACCTACTGTGCGCCCTCCCAGTGTGCCTCTCCTCCAGCTTTGTCAAAGCCCTTTCGAGTCTGTCTCCATGACACTTCCCCACTCCCAACACATCCCTGAGTCTCCCAGTTTAAATGAGCCCTTTCCTCGGCGGAAAGTCCCCCGAGCCCTCATGCACAACCATAACTCACCGCCTGCCTCAGACACATCTGGAAGCTTCCATAGGAGCCGCTTCTCCTCCAGGTTCCTGGCAGCAATAGAAGTTTGGTCAGGTCTACCCCAGAAAGGGCACTGGGAGCCCAGGGTCCCAGCTCAGTCACCTCTCGGCTACATGACTCAACCAAGCCAGGTCCCCTCTCTTGCCTCAGTCTCCCCATCTGTGAAACAGGGGTGGGGTGTTGAGCAGCGGGTCCCCGAGGCCCCTACAGCCTTGCAGAATTTTTAGATGATGCATTTGGTCCTGTAAGTCTGGCTTCTTCGTGGCAGGTTCTACCGTTTATACAAAATGAATGCAACATTGTGCAGTGACTGAGCAGTGATGGGGCCAAGAGCAGGGGGCGCCAAGAGCAGAGGGTTGGGTTCAAATTCTGATGTGACCTCAGATAAGCAATTTAGCCTCCCTGTGTCTGAGTTTCTTCTCCATAGATGGGGATGAGGGCATTCCACACCCAGAGGGACTGCTAAGAGCCTTAAGCCAGTCAGTGTGCAGAGCCTATGGAATGTGCCTGACGTGGAGGAAGCTCCCTTGGTGTTATTATTATTGTTAATAACACCATCCTCAGCTGAAAGCAGTGTGAGCTCACAGTGACTGGTGGGGCACAGGGTGGACCCTTTAGTTGCTGCATCACAGGGAGGTCTGGGGATTCGAGAGCACTGCTGCGTTTCCCTGGGACTCCCGCAAGCCCTCACCAGGTAGCTGCTGGCTGCAGGCGGACGTTGGTCACAGGCTCCCCCACAGGAAGCAGGATCTGGACATTGGTGAGTGGTGTGGGCATAGCCGTGACACCGGGCCGGTAGCTGTACTCCACCGAGACCTGAGTGAGGGTTGCCCCGCACTGCCAGTGGGCACTCAACTGCAGAGGCACGGACTGGGAACCCGGGCGGGAGAACTAGGGGGAATGAGACAGGAAAGAGGACATAGCTTGGGCCATCTGGTAACGCCACACGATCAACCAGCCTGAGTCTGCACTGCACACACCACCTCCAGGGGTGCTTTCCTAGAGACTTCCTAGATAGGAGTCCGTATTACACCATGCTTCCAGCAGAGGGCAGGAGAGGGGCTCATTCTAACATTCAGTGGATAGATGCCAGTGCAGGGTGACTTCTAATTTGCATAATGATGCCATCTATACTGCCTAGCGTCTTACACTGCCTACCTAACCACCATTTATTCCCTATCCATCCTGCCCCTCACATCTCTTCCCTGCCCCCTCTGCCCCACCGACCCCCTTCCTTCCCCTCATCCACCATCCCCTCTACGTCCTTCTGCCCAGCCCATCCACCTGGCTGAAGGAGACAGGTTGGGCTGTGAGCACCCGAGGAACAGTGTCCTGATGCTTACCCTGGAGGCGACCCCAGCCCAGCTCCTGCCATATCCCCTCACCCTACCTGGTACCGCAGCAACACTACGTTGTAATAGGAAGCAGCTGGATTCTGCTCTGCCTGGCGCTGCAGGGCCTCAGTCAGGGCCACCATGTTGAGCCAGAAGTCTTTGGTCTCCGGGTCGCTCTGGGAGGGGTCACTGCAGAGACTCAGAATAATCATCCCCACCCTTGGGAGAAATCTTTATAGGGCCCCCAGCATCCCACCTACCCCAAGGGCTTCCTAAAGATGCAGATTTCCGGGCTCACGTTGGGCCCAGCAAAGAGTAGCAGGGGGTGAGGGGGAAGGAAAGGAGGGCAGGAAAGTGAGGTCCAGAGAGAGGGAGGGATTTGCCCAGGGCCACACAGCAAATTCTGGGAGGCAGAGGAGGAATTCAGAGCTGGGGAGCTCCTGACTCCCATTAGGCTCTGGGACCCTGTCTCTGTCCCCCTCCCTCAACAGTACCTGAAGAGCAAGTCAGCACTGGGCTGGAAGTGCTCAATGGGGGCCGTGTGCACAAGACGGAAGCTGAGCACAGGTGGGGGTGGGGTCCCGCTGAACACTCGCATGATGCCAGCTGGGAAGGTCATGGTCAGCTCCCCAGTTACACGAGCCAGGCAGCTGGGTGAGAGGTGAGGGGACTGGGTTTTGGTTCAGGGCTCTGCCCGGCACACCATCCTCCCCTTGTGGTTCCACTGTAGCCTGTGGCTCCCTGAGCCCCTCAGAAGCAGGAAGGCCCTGACTACACTGAGCATCCTTACCACTAACCTCCTTCCTTTTTGTTCCTGCCTGGACAGCAATGCAGGCACCAGGAAGAATCCACACTGGGCTGGAGGAGGCAGGAATAACCCCCTTCTCTAGTTCTCTTTTCCCCTAAGCCACCAGGACGCTCACAGCAAAACATTCAGTTTTGTAAGTATCCTTAGGTTGGGTCTCAGGTCTAATACTTTCTTCCTCTTTGTGGTTTGATTTGAAGGTCTTTTCTGCTGGGCACCACCCTCAGATTATCCCTGGTCCCTCAGTTCATCCTTCACGCACCCTCTCCATGGTCCTAGCGTCTGGTCTTCGTCCCTTCAGGTTGATGCCCACAGCAGCCTCAGAGGAGTTCCTCTAAATTGTGGCTACATCAATGCCTAGCCCTGATCAAATGTCCTCTGTGGTTCCCACTGCCCTCAGGACAGGGGCCTGGGTGCTCAGCTAGTGATCGAGGCCATTCCACTGTAAAAAGGGTCATGAAACACACCTAAGAGATGTCCCTTTAGGGTGGAACTCACAAACAGCCCCCAGGGAGCCCTATTTGCCTGTCACGGTCTGCACTGCCCCCCATCACCACATACCTAGGGCTGTGGCCACGGAAGTAGGCATGGACATACTCGGTGAAGGCGGTGGCCACGGGAAGGGCATCCTGGGAGCCCAGGACCACAGGGCTTGGGCCCCGGGAGATTCCTGGGGATGGTTGGGAGGGAATGGGGGTCACACAGACAGAGTGAGCACAGGACCCAGGCTCCAGAACCCATCCTCTTCAACAGGTCCTCCACTGTATCATTTAGCCCCCTACCCAGATCAGAGAGGGTGAAACCCACCTGTACTGTGTCCTATCTGGGATGAGAAACTGGAACGTTCTGAGACAGTGCTGGGGGCCGAAGAGCCCAATGGGGAGGGGCTCAGGGAACGAGACTGGAAGGGAAGGGGACAGGTTGGGCTGTGAGCACCCGAGGAGCAGTGTCCTGATGCTTACCCTGGAGGCGACCCCCAGCCCAGCTCCTGCCATATCCCCTCACCGTACCAGGTCCCCGTTGCTGCGCGTAAGGGGGCAGGACACCTTCCTGGAGCGGGGTCTCCGGGGTGGGGCTGTCAGGTCCTCCCTGGCTGTAAGGTCGGCAGGTACAGGCATCATATCTGGGGAATGAGTGTGAGAAAGACATGGCTGAGATACTGCCCTGGGCCTCTCATGCCTCCCCAGGGGAGGAACTCAGCCCAAAACTGGGAGTTGGGCTTATTGTGGGGAGACCCCTGATGGTCTGAAGTCCTGGGGCTGCAGAGAAGGTACCAGACAGAACTGCAAAGGTTATCCACAACCCTGAGCCTCCCAGACACCATACTGGTAGCCCAATAAGGGATGAGCTCTCCATCACTGGGGGAATGCTAGCAAGGATTGGGTGCTCAAGAGGCAGGCACGCTACAGCGGGGATTTGGCAGAGAATGTTTTATATAACATTCAGCAATTCCACGAACTTTGCCTTCTATGAGAGTATGAGGGTGGCCTCCTACCCTGGCCCTCATCTGAGTGTCACCCTTCGAAGTGAACTAATCATGGTGTAATACCCAAGTTTCTCTCGCTTTCCTGTCACCCCAGTGTTTCCTGCTCTGTTCCATCTACAAACGCTTGCTCACCACCTCCCCTCCCACCTACCCCTCAAGGCCATGATCCTCTCTCCCCCAGGGTTTCTCAACAGCACTGCTGACATTGGGGCTGCGTCCTTCTCTGGGGTGGTGCCATCCTGTGCACTGTAGGGTATTGAACAGCATCTCTAACCTCAGCCCACCAGACACTAGTAGTACCCATCCCCCCAGTGGTGACAATCAAATTTCAATGGTGACATTGCCAAGTGTCCCCTGGGGGCAGAACTGTCCCAGTTGAAAATCCCTATTCTACAGTGAAGCTCAGACAACTCAACTGGACGACACTCATGGTTTACACTCCTTCCCCTGGGCAGCTCCAACCAGGGTCTTTCTCTAACCGTGGACAGTGCAAAGCACTCCTGTCACCACTGCTGGGGATCTCGTGCGGTCACAACCCACAGTTCCTCTGACTCCATTCTCCTAACACACCCCCAGGAGCCCACTCCTGTCTGCCCTCCTCCTCCCTCCGCCTTTAGCCCTGCCCCAGCTCAGCCCTGGACCCTCTCCTCTCTTCTGTCCCTGGGCGGCCTCCATCTGCCTGGTCGTGTCTCTCTGCCAACATCTTCCCCTCCTTTCCCTCCTCCCTGTCATCACCTTTTCCAGCCACACTAGATTCCCCGCTGTTCCTCAAGGGGACTAGCCTGCTCCCATGCCAGGGACCTTGCACAGGCTGTGCCCTCTGCTGACAACACCCTTTCTCCATATCCATATAGCTTCATCCTCATCTCCATTGAATCTCGGGTCAGATGTCCCTCCTCAGGGAGCCACCACCCTTGTGCCACCAGGCATCTGCCACTTCCGCCTTGTTAAATATCCATTTCATGATTGTCCCTGCAAGGGTGGGGTTTCTGCCTGCGTGGGTCCCAGCTGTATCCCCAGCACCCATATCGGGAGCCGATCACAGTAGGTACTCAATCCTCCCCTCAGGTCTCCGATAACGCAGATTTGGGGAGGGCGCTGGACTCACCTCCTCCAGCCACAGCCTCCAGCCCCCAGGGGCCTGGGGAGGGTACGATAGGCTGTGGTGAGTCCGAGTCCGAAGGCGGCAGGGGCCGTGTCCCCTTTGACTCCAGAGGCTGAGCTCTACAGCCCGGCGGGCTCTGTGGGGTTCCCGGGCGAGGGACCCAGGAATCTGGGGAGGGGCCAGGTGCAGCGTGGGACGGTGAGTCCAGGCCAGAGTCCTCCACATTCTCGGGCGAGGAGGAGGAGAAAGGTGAGGGGCTGGAGGTGAAGCCAAGACTGCTGGAGCCTGGCGGGGAAATAGGGCGGCTAGCTCCAGACCCTGCCCATGCGGAGTCCCTATCATCTTCCTGAAGGCCACGCCCATGTCGAGGAAAGGTCCGCCCTATTCAAAACCTGTGCCCACCCCCCACCCCAGGCCACGCCCTCTCTGGTCACTTCCATCTCTACTGATGCCCCATCTACCAACCCACGCCACCGAGGCCCTACTCTCCCTCTGTTCCCCCAGTTCATGGGCATTGTAGCCCGGGGCCACCCTCACACTGGTCTGGCCCCAGTGATCTTTTATTTGACCCCCAAAGGACCCTCACATCTTCCTTCCAGCCCAGCCCACCCTCATCCTTGCATTAGCCTGAACCATCCTCCCACTGGCCACACCCAATGCCCCCTAAAGCCCTTACCCCCCATCACCTGTAAAATCTTCGTGGTCAAAGGCCGACTCTAGGGGTGGCCCAAAGAGGTTCTTGGAAACTTGCTCATCTGATTGCTGCTTATCTGCACAGCTGGGGACAAAATGGACAAGAAGGACTGTTCTATTGTTTCCATGCCTCCTCCTACCTCAGGGCCTTTGCACCGTGCTCTTGGTCAGACCTCCCATTCCCCCGGCTCTCCCTGTGGCCGCCTCTTGCTTTTCTTCAGGACTCAGCTCAAAGTTGTCTGCTCCCCACCTCAGAGGCCTTTAACCACTGACCCAATTGAAGTCGCCCGCTCTTTGCTTCCATCACATCACTTGCTTTGGTTTCTTCATAACAGAAGTATTGAATATGCTCTAACTTATTTGTTAGTCTTAAAATCTGAGCCGCTAGAATGTGACTCTGAGAAGGGGACTCTGTCTTGGTCATACATCCCCGGAACCCAGAATGGCACGAGTACACAGCAGGCACTCAATAAATGTTCACCCAATGAATCATTAAGTGGTCTCTCAAAAACAGCATGGTCTCAACTCCCTGCCTGGGTGAGAGAAGGTGAGACAAACATGAGGAGGCAGCAGAGAGGGGAAGAGAGGTAGGAGGGATGACCCCCACCTGCCCACTTAAGGTGGCCTGATGTCCCACCTCTGTAGAACTCACCTGCTGGCCCTTGGGGCAGATCGAGGCCTCTGTGGTTTCCCAGCAGCATCCCCTATGAGAGATGGACCTCCCTGAGCCCTCCTGTTGTCCCAGCTGCAGTGCGTCCCACTCCACAGACCAGGAGACCAAGGCCCAGGGCAATCAAATCAGACAGAGAGGGATTTGAACTTGAGCCAAGCTGTCTTCAGATTTTGGCTCTTTCCTGGCTCTACCCCTTTTAAGTCTCATTTAATTCTCATAATGACCTCACTTTAAGGAGACTGAGTATCAGAGTGGGTAAGTAGCCTGCCCCAAGCCACACAGCAGAGCTGGGATTTGAAGCCACACCCACCCTCCAGGCCCTGCCTCCCCTTCACGTTCTCCTCTCCAAATCGAAACCCCTGAACAGGCTACTCACGTGAAGAATGGCGTTTCATGGTGCCCTGTGGACAAAGGGGGTGGCATCAGGTCAGGTGCATCCAGCCAGCCCCACCAGACCCACCCGGACCACTTCTCCCAAGCCTCACCCCTGGGCCAGGAGGGAGGATGAGGCTGCCAGCTGTGGCCCTGAGTTGTGCAACAGCTGCCTCGGGGCTGCAGGCTGGAGCCCGGGCTGGGGCGGGCTTGATGTGCACATAGAACTTGCGGGGCTCCTCGTCGTCAAAGTCGGAGTCACTGGATGAGAAGCGGGAGGGCTCGGCCGTGCGTGCACTGAGGTCAAGGGACTAAGCAGATCCTAACACAGGGCCTCCCTCTAGTCAGCCTTCGACTCTGACCATATCCCTTCCTGCTCAAATCTTTTGAGGCCCTGAAGAATTCTGTTGCTCACTACTTGGCACCCCTGGCCCTGACACCATATTCCACCCCGCCCCCTGCACCATCCAAGCCTTTGCACAAGCATGCCCTGCCCTAACTAGAGAATTCCTATTCAGCTGCGAAGCCCTAACACTGGTGCCCCCTCCTTCAGGAAGCTCTCTTGGCTCCCTCTCTATGGTAACCCAGCCCCACCTCTCTACTTCTTGCCCAAGCTCTGATCCCACAGGGCAGGTGTCTGTATTTGGATTTGCTTTGTTCACATTAGAGACTCCCCTTCCACACCCATACACAGAGAGGGTTGCTAATGGTGGGAGGGATCACTGTTGTCCTTGCTGTGCCAATAATTGCCCCCAGGGGGTACCAGGAGGATATTTTTCTGGGTCACATCTGGCCGGACAGTGAAACCTTCTTCATCCACCTCTGGACATGCCTGGGGGGACAGGTGGTGAGTCAGGTTCTTCCCTAATGAACTTCCCTTCTCACTCTGCCCTTCCAGCATCCTCAGGCCTGACTCAGACCTAAAAACAGCCCCTATGGTACTCACCCCTGAATCAGGCTCCAAAGAATCTCTGTGGATGGAAGAAGATGTTGGTGTCAGCTCCCCCACCTCATCTGCACCCCCTCCATCCCCCAACATTGGACATGACAATTGGGGGTTGGACTTCAATATTGTCCTAAGCTAGCCTTGTAGGTGGTGGGATCCTGGGGCTTGCCTGGGGCAGGGGGCAGTGAATCTGGAGTTAGCCGAATCTGGAGTGAGCCTTCTCAAATGGCGTGGAACGGGAGGAACCCTGGAGCTAGTCTGAAGGGCTGGCCTGAGAAGGCAGGGAATTTAGGGGCTAGCTTGGGCAAAGAGAAGAATATGGGGGCTCTCCAGGGAAACCATGGGCATGGAGAAGGATTGGGTACTAGTTTCGGCAGGGAGATTCCCAGGCTCATCTTGGCAAAGTAAGAATTTCTGGGATAGATTAGGTGGGGGAAATAGCGGGGCTAGCCTTGACAAAGGGAGGAATCCTGGACCAGCCTGGGGAGGGGTAATCCTGGGAGAGAATGGGGCAGGGAGTCCCTGGTCTAGCCTTGGCAAAAGGAAGAATTCTGGACTAACTTGGGCAGTGGTGATATTGAGCTAGCCTGAGACAGAGGTCTAGCCTGGAACAAGAATACTCCTGGGCTTCCTGAAGCAGGGGACTTCTGGGGTAGCCTGGGCAGGGGGAAGGATCCTGGGATAGCCTGGGCCAGGGCTGGGCAGGGTGCTTCCTCACACAGCTGCAGGTGGCTCCCGCTCCCGCCGGCTCAGTCCTGGGAGGCGAAAGGCCTTGGCTCCCCGCAAACGTTTCATTGCTGAGGACAGATTAGGGGTGCTGTTGACCCCTGGGGCTTCCCCCTTCCCATTCAGCTCTGCCTCCCTTTATCCCGTGGTCCAGCCTGGGCATCCAGGCCCAGACGTACTTGCCTTCCTGCAGGGCAGCTGCGCTATATGCCTCAAAGTCCAAAGGCCCTGAGACAGAAGAGATTGAGAAACTCAGCTAGGCAGGAGCCTGGACCTGGAAAGAGTAGCAGTACACCCTTGGCCACACAGTGGTATCTGGATCTGAGCTCACAGGGTCTGGGGCATGAGCCAAGATGCTGAATCAGTTCCAGAGATGGTCATAAGTGGGATGGGCCAAGGGTTCTGCTCCCACCTTGGGATGGACTGGGGTAGGCGGGGAGATGCCTGAGTTACTCCTACTTTCTCGGTATTTCTAGGTGGAATTTGGGTGGGTCAGGGGATGGACCACAAGTCTGTGCAGTGGGCTGGATCGCAAGTGTCAGATGAGGAGTTGGGACTCTGTCCTAAGGGCACTGAGGAGCCATGGAGGGTGTGTGAGTAGGAGCAATGCATGATTGATCTGGGGCCAGTGAAGGGCCAGAGTGGGGGGCCCACACAAGGAGGGGTAGAGTAGCCTGATCAGAGCTGAGATATAGAGACACGAAGGAGAAAGAACAGACCTTAGTGGTTGACTAGATTTGAGGACATAGGCTGTGTACAAGCATTTATTGAATGCCTGCTGTGTGCCAGGCACACACTTTGTCCTTTATCTGCATCAAATTACTGAACGTTCACAACACCATCGGGGGGATCATTCCCACTTTCCAGATGAGGCAACCGAGGCTCAGAGAAGTCAAGACACACATCTAAGTTCACACAGCAAGCAATGAAGAAAAGACTCAAATCCAGGTCTGACTCCAAAACTTTGCTCTCAACATTTCCCTGATCCTGCATCTGGGAAGTTTCAAATTGGCCTTTTGTTCAACAACCCTCCATGGCTCCCTTGGGCCCTTGGGGTAAAGTGTGAACAACCAAACCTGGCATTCAAGGCCCCTGGTATCTGGGTGTGAGATTTACACATAAGATCAGGCATCAAATTCTCTTCTTGGGCTATGGAGTTAGATTTGTCATCAGCCCATTTTTCTGATGTGGAAACTCAAACCCAGGGAAGTCTCCTGCCACCTGAATCCTGCTCTTTCTATGCAGCTATGGCCCCACAGCCTAACCCCCACAGATGCCCCAACTCACCAGGCTTCTCCCGGCCCGTGCCCTTGCTCTCTGCAAATTTTCTCAGCAGCATCTCCACACTGATGTTCTCTATGTTTTGCTTAAACTCCTCGTGAACCTAGGCCAGATTGGCAGAATGTGTAACTGGGTCGGGCCAGGCCAGGGCCCTCTTTTCTGCATCTCCACCCTCATTCCCCATCCCAGGCCCACTCACCTGCCCAATCTGCACATGAGTGTCTTCCACTGAGTGGGCATAGGAGCCCAGCAGTGCCTTCATGTGCCGCAGGTGGGTTTCTTCCATGGCTTGGAAGCGCTGAGACAGGAGAGGAGGAGTAAATAGAAAGGTAGAGTCTACAAAGAGTGGTCATGTGACTCAGCCTGACCAATCAGAATGTTCTAACCCCCCAGACTTCAGTGATTGGTTTGGGCAAGGGCCAGTGAGAATCTACCCTGGGACTTTTGCTGGAACTATAGGAAAAAAGACAGTTTCATACCTTGAGTCAATAATTAATGGGATGCATGTGGGGGCTACTGGTGTCACTTTGCTATCACACACACACACACACACACACACACACACACACACAGCACCTCTGGGAATGAAACCCAAGAGAGGAAAATAGACTTGAGAAGGAGAGAGGCACAATTTCTTGCCAACATCATTTGAGTACATGGATCCAGCCATGTACATGGAGCGTCCCTCAAACTTTTCAGTTCCCTAAGCCTATAATTCTTCCTTGTCAGTTCGAATGAAGGTTTCTATCATTTGTAACTCTCTATGAATTGCAAAATCAGAAAAAAATATTGGATTCCTAATCCTGAGATTTCAATCAGCTTTTCATACATCTGGGTGGACAGAGACTCAGAGAGGTGTAATGTCTGGTAAAAGGTTACATAGCTGGTGAGGAATGGAGGCTAGACCAGAACCCAGGCCTTTCAGCCACCATGAAATGTCAGGAGACTCTTAGCTTCTAAACACTGCTGTAACTGGTTCAAAAACTTTATCAATAATAATAGAATAACAATGATACTTCATAGAGTAGTTTCTATGCATCTGATACTAGTCTGAAAACTTAACATAGAGAGACTCATTTAATCTTCACAACAACTCTGTGAGGCAGGTAGTATTACTGTTCCCATTTTACAGATGGGGAAACTGAGGCACAAAAAGGCTTTCACTTTTGGAATAATGTCAACAACAATAACAATAGCTAACTGGCTCTAGAACTTGATGGCTTTATGCCTGTGATTCTAAGGTTCCTGAGAGTTGAGGGTGTGGGGGGTTCTGGACTTCTGAGGCCCATAGCACCTTGGGCCCAGGGATGTGTAGGTCCCCAAAGTATGGACTTCTGGTTCTTACCAGAGCCGAGTCCAGCATCTTTTGCTCAAAGTCGGCACGGGCCGAGTTGTACTTTTCCACTGATCGCCGCAGGCTCTCCGCCGCCTTCTTGGTCTTGGTCTCTGCCTAGGAGGCACAGGGAGGGGACCGAGTTGGAAGGGAACACTCAAGACACTTCCCTCTACCTTTCTGCCCCATCACCCTGTAGGGGTGTCCAGGGTGTGGTGGCCACACTCGGGTTCAATGACCATCACTCTGTGATGTTTCCGCTCTCCCATCAGGTTGCCCCCGCTACCCCTTGGCCAACTCCTTGGACCTGCATGGGCTGTTGTTGGCCGGGGACCTGCAACCATGTGCTCACCTTGTCCATTTCTTTCTGGCTGGTGCTCTCCCTGCGCAGCCGCTCCTGGTCCATGCACCGGTTCAGGTAATTCTCGCGCGACTTGGGCAGGAGCTGGCTGACGCCTGTGAGGACCTGCACAGCGTCCAGGGTGCTTACTGCTTCCTCTTTGCACTGCAGGGTGGGGAAGGGGGAGCGTGTGTGCCACCTGAAGCCTCCACGGGGGGGCGTAGGACCTGAGGCCCCCAAGTGTAGACTGTGAAAATTCCCAGCTTCCCAAACAGAGAACTTTTTCTGAGCATTATTTTAATTTTAAAAAATTGTAACTTTTTAAATAGGTGATATTTACACACAACTCATATTTCAGAAAGTTTTAAGAGGTAAGCTCAGAAAAAACCTCCCACATCCTGATCCCCAGCCTAGGTATCCCATTATTATCGCCATATGTCTCCAGAAATAATCTGCACATGAAAAGCAAATGAGCTTTTTTCTAGCCCATTTTTTTAATGACATTGTAGCAGTCTGTGCTGTTTAACTGTTTTTTCCATTTTATAATCTATTCCCAATTTGTTCCACATCGACCACAGAAAACTTCCTTATTCCCCAGTTTTAAAAAACTGTGGTAAAATACACATAACATAAAATTTACCATCTTAACCACCTGTAAGTGTACAGAATGAAGTACCAGGACCAACTCTTCTTTTTAACAGTGGTTTAAAACTGCAGATTCCGTGGCTCTGTAAATGCCAATACCTATGACTCTAGAATTACAAGCTGCAAATATTTGGGGATCCTGAGCATCGAAGGCTTGAATTTTCCAAGATTCTGGTTTGAACAAGTCTGGAAATGTTGAATAATAATATCTGTAGCTTCTAACGCTCTAGATCAGGGGTTGGCAAGCTTTTTCTGTAAATGGACAGACAGTAAATGAGTGTCACTTGTCATGGACATTCAATTCAAAAATGGCCACCGACACCATATACTGAACGGACATGGCTGCGTGCCAATAAACTTTATTTACTGGCATCAAAATCTGAGTGTCATGTCGTTTTCACATGGCACAAAATATTATTCTTCTTTTGATTTTTTTGCCCCCACCATTAAAAAATGCAAAAACCATTCTTAGCTTGTGGGCTGTACAAAAACAGGTGGTGGGCTGGATCTGGCCTGCAGGCCACAGTTTGCAGACTACTAGTCTAGGATTTCGAGAGTCTGAAATATCTGACAGTTCCATGGTCTGTATGGTCCTGGGTGTGATGTTGTGGAATTACCAATATTCTCAGAGGTACACACAAGGGGTCGGAGGTTCAAAGGCCCCAGAAGGCCTGGACTCCCTCGAGCTGCTGGCCTTCCCTGCCTGTCCTCCCAGGCAATGCCCACTGGGCACATACCTTCTTGTGCATCTTGAGCTGCTCCTCACTGTAACGGAGGACGTCCTTGATGAGGTCCTGCAGCTTCCGTGTCAGCTCCAAGTGACAGAGTGCCAGCTTGTCTGAGGAGACACGGAAGACCTCCCAGAGTGGAGCGAAGGTCCTGGAGATGGGGCAAGGTCACACTCAGGGCCCAGCAGGCCCAATCCCCTGGGGTCCCCTCAAACAGTACAGCTGGCATTGGCTCAGGCACCTACTGTGCACCTGGCCCTGCTAAGAATCAACACTTATTAACCCATTTAATCCCAGTGTAACCATACAAGGCAGGTCTGTGATGGGGAAACTGAGGCATAGGAGACTCTAACTCATGCAAGGCTCCTCAGCAAATGAACATCAGAGCTGGAATTTAAATCCAGGCCCTGAGGCCCTCGAGTCCTCAATCTAGACTCCAGGTCCCATCTGATGTCCACAGGCAGCTAAGACCCAACCTGCCCAAGCCAAGTTTAGGATGACTTACCACTTCAGCAGATTCCCTCTCCAGCTTCCCCACTGCCTTCCCTCTCTGCTGCCTCCATCTCTGCCCCTGACGGAACTTTTGCCCCACAGCAGCCACAGGGAACTTTGCAAATGCCAGTGAGACTACATCACATTTTTGTTTAAAGTCACCTGTGTGTTGGGCCTCTGCACCCACCTCAATTTCATCTTCACCTTGCTCAAGTCCTGCAGCCATGGCAACCTCTTTGCTCTTCCTTGAACATGCAAAATGCATGACTGCCTCAGGACCTTTGCACTAGCTGAGCCTGAGTCTCTGTCCCCGAGACACTCCCATGCTGACTCCTCGTTATCAAGGTCTCATCCCATCCCAGAGGAAGTGCCCAACCTCTCACGCTTCTATTTCATTCCCTTCCTAGCACTTTGCACTCTGGGAAAGGGTTTTGTTCATGTTTGTGGTTAACGTCTGTTTTGTCACACATCCCAGATGTACACAGCATGAACACAGCATGAAGGTGATTGAAGGTTTTATTTGTCTTAATGGTGGCTGGGTCCCCAGTGCCTAAAAGAATACCTGGCACATAGCAGGTGCTCAGTAAATATTTGTTGACTGAATAAATGAGCTAGTGAGTGAATGAATGAGATACCTTCCTCTGTCCAATTAAGCCTATAAATGTGGGATGATTCCTTATCCTACATATCACCCATGTAAAGAGATATCCACCCAAAAGCAGGCTCCTGATGATCCCAGGGCCTCACAAACTTGGGGACCCCTACCCCACCCACGACCCACTCACCCCATGGGGGTCCCGTTGCTGGCCAGCTTGGAAAGTTTCGCCATAGCCTTCGAGTAGGTCTCCTCAATAGTGGCCCTGCGTAGTAGGACAGGAAAAGCTGGGGAAGGTTCTGGGCACCCATGGGAAAGGACCTACCCCCCTAGGCCTCAGTTCCCTATCTCAACAGCTGAGCAGTGGATGCAGGGCGAGGCATTCGGGGAAATTCATGGGAGAGGTTTTTATCCTTAAGTAATACATTTTACTAACAATGGTAGTAGTAGTAGCAGCAGTAGCAGCATCAGGTAAAAAAAAATTTGAGCACATATTATAAATGTTTTATATGGTTTATCTCATTTAATTTCGGGAGATAAACTCATATTTCTTTTTTCCCTCTGGACAGACACTGCTAAATGCCTACCTATTATCCATTCACATTTTCAACTGGACTAATAGAACTTCAATTTTGTTTGGTGCAGCAATGTGCCCAGTTAAAACCAATTACCCATGGAACATTTTTTGATAGAGGGACCCATGGGGTATCACAGGCAAGAGTGGAAGGTTCCAGAGGCTGAAGACCCACAAAATAGAATGGTCCTTGTCCGGTATGGCTCAGACAGTCCCACTTGAGAGCCACAAAGAGAAAAATCTGGTTATAATCCTTTGGACTGTCTGCCCAGATTTAACGGGCGTTTAGCTACTGAACAGCCTGGGAGCAGAAGGATGCCTTGCAATTTGAGTTTATTATGTTTTCTGGGATGCTAACATTAGAGCATGCTAAAATATAGATTATTTCATCACATGTGTTTTTTTTTTTAATACTACTTAGGACACAAGATTGAGTTTTCAAAATTCTTCTTGTAAGTAGGTCATTATCATCTTTTCAGGAGGGGGCCTTAGAAACCTGGGGAATGTTGTTTACAAGGGGTCATGGGGCTGAGAGGGTGGAGATCTGCAGGTTTCCAGCGTCCTTAAGCAGATTTAGTTTCTGGAGCCCACAGGCATCTAGATCTGATGGGGCAGGGGCTGGTGTGGCTGTGAGGTGCAATGGGTGGGGCCATGAGGTGGGCATGGCTGTGTGGGCTGTGGGGCGTGGCCATGTGGTGGGTGGGGTGTGGGAACCTCACCTCTCCCTGATGAAGTCCACCAGCTCCTTGGTTGAGATGGGCCCCTGCTTAACGCTGTGGTACAGAACCTCGAAGCCATGGTTTTTCTCGCCCTGCAGAGGATGGAAGTGGAGACTGAGAAAGGGGATGCAGAAAACATCAAGGTTGCCTAGAAATAGGGGCATGAACCTGAGGATCCAACTGGCAGAAGTCCTTCTCCTTGGCTGCATGAATTGGTTCAGGCCTGAGCCAGTCAGCCTGTTGCATTTCCTCCCTGGTCACCACTGATTGGTTCATGTGCCTTAAGGCGGCCTAATCACAGAGAAACCTGGGATTTTTGTCCCGTAGTTGAGGGAAGAGACATCTCCTTCACTGCTGCCTCTGTCTGTGTCTCCATCTCTCTCTCTCTCTCTGTCTCTCTGCCTCCATCAGTCTCTTCTCCTCTGTTTTTCTCTATCTTTCCATAAATGAGGAATTATGTGGGCACCGAGATACTGGAAGCCACGTAAAAACCATGAACTTTGGAAAGAAGCTGAACCTGAGAGAGTCCAAATGACAAGTGTGCTGAGTCGGGTTGCTGGATCAAACCAACTCTCAAAGCCGAATTACCCCCACAACGTTTCAGTTTGGTGAACCAATATAACCACTGTTGTGGAAGTTACTGTAGTCAATTTTCTGCGCTCTTCAACTTGGAAACTCCCTTTCTGAGTACCCCAGAGCAAGGTCTGGGCCTGATGCCTCTCTCAGGACCCAGTCATGTCCAGTACTAGGTGGGACACAGAAAAGGCATTTGAGTTTGTTGAATAAATGATCAAATGAGTTATTCTGCTGTTACTTGGTGCTGGTGGGAACAGAGCTTCTACCCCAGGGCCTGCTGCTGCATCACACAAAACCTTTTTCCTCCCAGTTCTGGAGTCGCCACAGTGGGGGAGGCCAGGGCTAGGCTGTGTAGTCCAGGCAAGTCACTGTCTCTCTCTGAATCTAGTAGCTCCTTGTTAAGATAGGGTCAGGGAGTCATCTACCTCTCATATGAGGATGAATAAATACCAACATGATCAGGGTCCCCCAAAGTCCCAAAGGCAATTTTAGTTTTTGCTAATTCATGGCATTAGTTAACGTTTTGCTGTATGTTCACTCATGTTTCTTTTCCAAACATTTAAAAGGACAACTTTTACCACTATTCTAAGTGGAAAACCAGGACCTCACATCATAATGAAGGGAACAGAAAAAAATAAGGCAACAGCTATGTTTTAATGTCACCAGACCCTGTCACATGTAAGGGCATCATACACTGAGCTGTCTGTTAAAATGGAAGATCAGCTGGGGTCCCAGGGAACTGGAGACATTTGAGCACCAAATGGGGCCTTGTAATTCAGACTGAAAGAAGAGGCTCGCAGAGGGATCCGATGCTATTTCACTCCCAATACTAATTATTGACGCAACCTCTTTGGCAGCACTTTGCAGGTCCTTTGTAAGTGGTTTCCTCCACCCTCCTCCAATCTGTGGGGTTCACCCTCCCAGTTAACTGAAAGCTTGAAGGCTAAAGCTAGAAGTCACTACCAGATGATCCCTCTTGCTGCACAATGGAAAAACTGAGGCCAAGACTGGGGCAGACCCAAGATAGCCTCAAGCCCCAGTCTCCCAACAGCCATTCCTCATTCTGTAATCGTCGATGGTTCCCTATTGCCCACCAGCTGCTGAATCTAAAGCCCTTAGCCTGGAATTGCCTTTCGAACCTCATCTCCTGGCTTCTTCTTGGCCTCACCAGCAAAATGGCAAACAGCGTGATGACATGCTGTGCCTTTCTGCCATTACACTGTTTTGCCACCTGCCTTACCAGCCTGTATCTCTTTCTACGCACCCAAATCGTTCCACCTCTCAAGGATCACTGCCAGGCCTACCTCCTTCAAGAACCTTCTCAGACCCTCTTCAGACCCCCACTTCCCTGAATGTTCACTGTTGATATCTCCAGCTCCCCGGGAATCTGTTTCCTCTCTCCCCATGTCTATAGTTCTACTTTCAATGTTCAAAAGTCAAATCCTCCTTTTACGCACTGGGTCACTTTGAGTTAGTGACTTCCTCTCTCTGGGCCTCAGTTTCCTTCTCTCACAAATGGGGACAATGACAGCACCCACCTGCCAAAGGTCTTGGTGACATGAAGCTGGTAAAGTGCTGGACACAGGGCTCCCCGCATGGTGGTGAGGGCTCAGTGAACAGCCCCAGCAGCCCCCGCCTGCCCCACCCAGGGGATCCTCGAGTGAGGCCGCACCAGGCACCACCGCCTAGCCAGCATCTGGGGCTGACTCCAAGCCAACCATTGGCTCATTTCCCAGATCTAGCAAAGCCCCCAGCAGTGTTTGCCTTCCGTGGGCTGGGCTGGCAGCCAAGGGTCCTAGGAGGGCTGTCTCAAGCCTGTTCTTCCTATCAGAACCTCTGTACTTCAGCGTTGCCCCCATGCCAGCCCCAGAGGGATCTTTCTAACACAGCTTGATCATGTCCCTCTCCTGCTCATACTCCCGCTATGGGTCCCCAGTGCCCTTTATGCCTCCAGCCCTGCCTTGGACCAATGAGACTGGGACAACCCTGTTTGTTTTGAGCTCCCCTGACTGTAGCCTCCTTCAGGCCAGCCAGGGTCCCGGTGTCACCCAGCAAAGAGCCACCAAAACAAACAATAGATTAAACAAAACGTTGATTAAAAAAAAAAACAGACGTTTCGGGGGCACGCTGGGGTCCTGGGGAAGCAAGAATTTCATCCCCTTTTCCCAGAAGAGGAAACTGAGGCTTTGAGATGTAAAGTCACCTGCTCTATGGCTCTCAGTAGAGCCCAATTCAAATCTCAAACTCAGAGCTCTTATCCACTGTCACTAGACTATCTTTGGGTAGGGGGGATGGGCCGGGGGTGGCTTCTATTTTCTCTTTGCTGATCTAAATTTTCTGCAGCAAGCTTGCATGTCTCATGCAATTAAAAATAATTTAAAATAAATGTAGGTGCCTCACGCCATTGAAAGAAATTTTAAATAAATGTAGGTGCTGCTGTCAGGGTTCCAACACGTGGGCAACACAACTGATCCTCAAGCAGTCAACCTCCTTACACAGAGGTGCCAACAGGGGCTCAATAGAGGCAGCCCCTCACTGGGGCCACACAGCTAATCAGAGGCAAATCCTGGGGACTCTTACCCTTGGGAAGGGGGTAGAGGTCAGGTGGCAAGGGGGTGCGGCCCCTTTAAGAAAACAAGTGCAGTAAGAGGAGCCCCAGCTGGGGAGGGAGAAAGGGAGGAAGCAGGGTCTGTTGCCAGGGGCAACCAGTTGCCTAGCAACAGGCTTCCTCTCTGCACGCTCAGGGCCTGCAACTGAGGAAGGGGCTTTCTGCCCTGGTCCTTCCTCCATTCTCCTGTTCACATATCCTCTGTGGCTCCTCATAAGCTTAGCTCTATAGGAGGAGTCTTGTGCCCTCTGCTAGCCACCCAGTGTCACACCTCTGGGTTTTTGTTAAGGCTGTTCCTTGTGCCTGGAATGCCTTACTGACATCCTAGAAAATCTCAACCTTAAAAGCCCACAACAAACACGGCTATGTGTCCTGGCTCCTCCTCTGGGTGCCCCCCGACCCCAAGGTACTACAGGGCCGGAGGTGTCTAGCTGGCTCTGTGTCCCCAAGATTGCAGACTCTTTGGGGTCAGAGCCAGGATGGAGTCTCCGGGGAAGGCCCAGCGTCCCCCAGAGTTTGGCTGGGTGTGGGGTGTTGTGGCCGGGAGGGAGGATGTGAATCTATGAATGAGAACAGGTCTATCTCACTTGGCTCCCTTGCATCACAGAATGTGGTCCGCAGCCCAGAGGGAAGACTGGTAAGGGGGCACTAGGGGTTAGGCCATGAAAACCCCCCAACTCTCCAGATAAGAAAGATATGGAAATCCCCTGGCTAGAATGACCCTGGATCCTGGAAGTTCAGTGTGGCCCTGGGTTTGAGCCCTGATGCTGCACTTTCTCACTGGGCAACTTCAAATAAGACTCTTACTCTGAGCCTCAGTCTCCCTGTGGTTCAAACTGTGACTTGCCCAAGGTCACAAGGCCCATGAGGTCTGAGGGGTGTAGATTCGAATCCAGCCTGACTCTTCTCACTTTAATTTCTATCCCCTGCAGTCTCTCCATCTGCCCAAGACTTTGCTGACAAGCCACCAGGTACCCCAACCTCCATAAAAGCCCTCCTCCACCCCTTCCAGAAGCCCCCACCAAAATAAGTGTGGGTCTTACTTACCCAAAAATGCTCTCCAAAATATGACATCCTGATGGCCTTTGTGGAGACCCTTGCAGGCTCCTGTCTAGTGCCTATCTGAAGAGAGAGGCAAGTTTGAGCTGCAAAGTCCCAGTTGTCTTGGGCCCGAGGAAGGGAAATTCCAGTTGTCCTCCCTGTGGAGGAGGGATAGAGAGGACGGAGGAGGAACCAAAAGCTCCAAGGCTGGGAGCATGCCCAGGCTCCTGAGATGATTCAGTCCTGGGCCTAAGATAGCCTCTAGTCTAGGAGGACAGAGCTGGATATAGATGCCTCGCAGTTCTGTGGGGTCAGACCTAGATTAGATAGAGGGATAGGGGCTGAAGGAACCTAGACTAGAGGAAGCAGCAAGGAAATTAGGGTTCTTAAGCATGAATAGGAGTTTGCTTTGTAGGAGCACTACTGAATAAGCCCGAGCCTGGGAGGAAAAGTCCTGGGCCATTTTGTAGATGGGAAAACAGGTCCCCTAAGAGGAATAACCACTTGCCAAGGTCACACAGACAGGAATTGACAGTGGACTTGCACCCTGAGCCAGCTGAGTCCAGCCCTGAGCACTCAGCTCCACGCTGGGCAGTTCCTGTGGGAAAAAGTTCTGGTGAGAGGTAGACACTGGGACTGCGATTGGCCGTATGGTTGTCAGGGTCCCTGAAGTGTCTCCACAGGCCCTTTGCGGGTCTCCTGAATCTCTCTACAATGATCCCTGTCTCATACACACTCCCGGGCTGGAGAGCTCACCCCTTACCATGGTGACTCAGCTGGCACTGGTGCCCCCATGAGTCCCAACCCTGTGCCCCAGAAGCCAGTGTTCACCTGGTGTCTGAGTCACTGTCCAGCTCTGTGCCTCACTTTCCCCATCTGTAAAACAAGAGGGAATGCCTAGAAGGAGTCTTGCTGGGGGACCCCAGGACTCCCTGTAGAGGGGGTGGGCCAAGCCACCCGGCGATGGAGGGACACTTGGTGTCCTTGGCACATCCTCGAGGCCAGGCTTGTCACTGGAGCCCGCTGGCCTCATTCATAATTCATGACTCCACAGGCAGCTCAGCAGCAGCTGGAGCTCAAGGGGTGCAGTGGCGACAGGGACAGGGCTGGTGACCACAGGATGGAAAAACTCTCCGGGTCTCATCAGGAAAGGACCAAGCAAGGACTTTGGACAAGGCTGCCCCCTGCTGAGCCTCAGTTTACCTAATCTTGAAAGTGAGTTTAACTTGATCCATTATCATCTAGCCCCCAGTTCCTTGACTTTACCCAGTACCCACCATGTGCCTGCATGGACAGGACAATGCCAGGATATGTGAGATGATTCAGCCCTGGGCCTGGTCCCTGAGGAGCCCCCAGTCTAGGGGAACAAAACTGGACACTAACAGCCTGGTCCGGCATAGTCAGGGCTGGGCCAAATAGAAGAACAAGCACTGGGGAAACCTGGATTAAAGGAGGGGCACGAGAGTTGGGATTTTAAAGCATGACTAGGAGCTCACCAGGCAAAAATTTATTTGATTCAACAAATATTCCCAACTACCACCCCATGCTGGATGGTGCTGGGGCCCCTCAGAAACTTCTGTCACCAGTGCAGCCCCTGAGGAAACTCAGTCTGGCAGGGGGCATCCTAGGCTGACATCCCAAGAAGGAAAAGCCTTAAATTTCCATCTTATTTCTTAGTTTCTGGCCATGACCTACACACTGAACATCTAAATCCCTAAGAGCTATGCTGACTGACATAGGAACCACTAGCCTCATATAGTAATTTAATTTTAAACTAAGTAACATTAAATGCAATTAATCCCCCCCAGTTCCTCAATCGTGCCAGCTGTGCTTCCAGGGCTCAGTAGCCAGTGCGGCTGGTGGCCACCATATGGACAGCACGGATAGAGTTCTGCTAGACAGTGCTGCTTTGGAGGATCCTAGGAGCCACCAAGTTCCCCAGGAAACAAGAATCTCGCTACTGTTTTTACAACTCTGATTAGATTGCCCCCCAACTCACATACACTGAACACCAGTATGTATGTGACACTATGCCCAACTCCTCACAAGTCCCAGTTCATCCAACCTTCATAATCACACGATGGGGTGCAATCCCA
This sequence comes from Pteropus alecto, assembly GCF_000325575.1. Lineage (NCBI taxonomy): Eukaryota > Metazoa > Chordata > Mammalia > Chiroptera > Pteropodidae > Pteropus > Pteropus alecto. The sequence continues at coordinate 1,131,210 of NW_006429864.1, read as the reverse complement.
ACTTTATAGACGAAGAAATTGAGGCACAGAGAGGTCACTCACTGTCCCCAGGTCACTGTGATTTTGTCCCTCGCCTGTTTGCCAAAGGACTCCCGTTCAGAACCACTGTAGGTGGCTCTGGGTCTCCGTGTCCACTCTATTGTCCAGCAACTGGCCCCACCACTCAGAGCCATAATAGGGGGCGAAGCCTGCCACCCTCCCCGCCCCTGCAGGCCTTGGCCTGGCCCAGGAAGTGACACCTGCTGTTTCTGAAACCCAGATGGCAGTGGGGCCTCCCTTCTGTTCCTGAGGGAGGTGGGAAGGGGTAATGGGGGCCTCCTGGCAAGGCTTGAACTCACCGAACAGGGCAGCAAGTGGGGCTAGACTTCGGTTAGACAGGGCAGGCACCAGAGATAGCCAGGCAGCCCCTGCCACTTCCGCCAGCATCAAGCGCAGGCCCGTGGGCGTGGGGGACAGGAAGCTCACCAGCCCCGCCCACCGCCCAACCGCCATCTCACCTCCCCTACCAGAGCAGCACCCTTGGGACCTCTCTGGCACCTCATAGGCCATGGATGGATAAACTGAGGCCTCTGAACCTGTGACCCTCACCCCCAGACTGGGGCTATTATTACCCCACAAATCATAATCATGACACTTATGAAATAACAGAACGCACAAATTGAGTGCCAACCCTGGGTTAAGCGTTCCATATCTTACCATTCCGAGGTGGGCCAGCGATGCCTGCCTCATGGATGGGGAAACAGAGGATCAGAGAGGGGAGTCCACATACCCAAGGCTGTGTAGTTAATGAATGGCAGCACTGAGACTTGAGCCTAGGGCTGTATTAGGATTTTTCTGGGCCCGAGGCACTTTTGCCATCCTGGGCCCCTTGATCCATTGAGAAAAGAATTTAAACTATATTGTACAATTGCATTGGCATAAAGACAAATACATTAATATCATATACTAAATGTTTTATTTGATTCCAAAGCTCATTTTTTTTCCTTCTGATTTTAAAAGAAGTTAAAACATCTTCATGGATCCCTAAAAGTACTATGCCCACGACACAGTGGTCATTGCATCTGATGGAGAAGTCAGCTCTGCTTGAACCCAGGTCTCCCAGCCTCTATAGTACCAACGCAAAGCCCAGACATAGACAGGGACTTGCCCAAGGTCACACAGCAGGTTGTCAGCTGACCAAGACTCCCTCATCCCTTGTTTGCTGGAAACAGGGAACAGAGTCTTCCCTGAAGGTGTCTGACATGAGCCCTGGCACTACCTGGAGATGAATCCTGCCTCCCTAGCATTAATTTACCCAAAGCCAAGGCTCAGCACCAGGTAGAGTATGAGAGCAGGCCCAGGAGCAATAAAACAGGCCATAGAACACAGTCAGCAAAGAAGGCGGGGCTTGAGCTCCTGGCCTCCTGCTGGGTGACCTTGGGCTGTACCTAACCCCTCTGGACTTCCTGGGTCCTGTGAACCAGGATCTGACATTTTGCTCTCCCTGGACTCCAGTTTGAGCATAGTTGGGACAGTGTGGGGTTTTTCTCTTCTTTCCAGTGACTGGCCTTTTGGGCATGCTATTTCAATGGCCAGCTGTCATGCGCTTCCTCCCCTCCAAGCTCGGTCACCAGGGCTGTGATCATTTACATGTTCTGGCTGGATTCTCGCAATGGCACTTAGAGACAGTATCTCATCTTGGCCATCACCTCAAATGGGGAAACCAAGGCACCAGCCCCATGTTACACAGCAACTGGGCCACTGAGTGGGCACCTGAGCTCAAACTCGGGTAGTTTTCTATCCTCCCCACTGGTCCCCACCTCTTCATCACTTCATTTGGCAAACGCCTATTTAGCACTGTGTACCTGACTGCTGGGCTGACTCCCTTCCCTCCTCTCCTGGTCAGCTGTGACCCTATTTATGATTGGTAATATTGTAATTAATATTATAATGATTACATCTATACTTACAGCATTCCCATCCTCCCACAGTCTCCTTTGATCTTCCAAGAGGATTCAACCCATTTCACAGAAAAATACACTAAGGTGCAGAGGAACGAAGCCATGTACAAGAGAACTGGATTTGAATCTGGGGGCATCAGACTCCCAGCCCAGCACTCATCCTTGTGCCTACTACAAGGATGGAGCTTCAAGGGAGAGGGGACAGGCTGGCCCGGCGCTTCCCACTCCCTCCTGTCCAGGACCCAGCCCAGGCACTGTCGTGCTTCTGGCGTGGGTGATGGTATGTGGGTCAGGGTGTGCCCCAGGTGATCCCACTGGTGATACCAGGGTGGTAGAGTCCCTGTTCCAACGACTGCAGCCTGGTGATATAATTTACTGTCTGACAGAGTAGCTCTTCCAGCAATGTCATAGTATGACCATCAACCCATTTTTCAGTGCAGCAAACTGAGGCTGAGGCCAGCAAGGCATTTTGGGGGGTCTCCAACCCCCCCTTACTCTCACCCCAAACCCCTGACATCTTAAGCAAAATAGTGGGGTCAGGATCTGGCAAAAGATGAGGTGGGTGGGTTTCAGAATCTAGAATACAAGCTCTGAAGCCCACAACCCTGTATTCAAAGGAGAAAACCAAAGCTCAGGGAGGTGCTGTCACCTGCCCAAGGTCACTAGTAAGGCAGGTCCGTCCAGAGCAGCCTCCTTGTCCCTACTGCGACTGGGGCAGATGATTCCTAGGATCCAAGGTAGATGGAGAGGCTGCCCACCCCCCAACCCTCCTCAGTACTCCACCCGCAGCCAGCCTCTGGCAAGATCCTAATTTACCTCGATTTATTTTAATCCCTGGGAACAGATGCTTACTGCCCAACCCCCACTGAGGCAAGGACCACCCCCAAGTCTACTCCAGGCCCTTCTAGGCCTGGCCTGGCTAGTCTCCCACAGGCAAGGGACCCCACACTGACCCCTCCTCAGAATTCCAACCTTGGGGTTCTTGAAGAGGACGCGGGTGAAAGGCGCCCCGCCCCATCTTTGTGGTAGGGACTGGGATAGGAAAGCCTAGAGGAGGGGCCCAGGGGACCACCAGCTCCTCTGCCAGGAGGATCAGGGTTCATAGAAGAGAAAAGGGGAAGGGGGGTTCCTTATCTCGGTCCTCGGAGGGGGTGGTCTGCAGGCCGAAGCTGGGAAGAGGGAAACTGGGGATGGTCTCCACTTCGGCTGTCCTGGGTTCCAGGCTAGAGGGAGAGCGGCGCCCCCATCTTTGCAGCCCCGGAATCTAGACCCAGATCCAGGCTTAGAATAAAGGGACTTGGGGAGGGGTCTCGCGTCATAGCCGCCCTGTACGCTCCGGTTCTAGACCAGAAGACCAGGACTATGAGTGGGGTCCCTATTTCCCTCCGTGGATCCCTGATGATCACCGGGGAGAGGCTGGGGCGCCCACCGCGCAGCCCCTCACCGCCTGTTTGCCAATCCTCAAGCCTCACCGAGCCTTTTCCCCTCGTGGCCATCAAGACTGCGGGGCCCGGTGCGCATAGGGGACCGTGCTGGCCAGAGGATAGTGGGGAGTCGGGGGACAGCACTCACCTCCCGACCTCGGCCGAGCCCCGCGCCAGCCGCCACCTGAGGCTTGGTTTCTGACACCCGAGCCAGCCCCGCCCCTCCCTCCGCGGCTGCGGCGCGGCCGCCGGGTAGCCCCGCCCCCGAGGCGTGGCTGAGAGAGTCCCCACCACCCGGAATGCACTTGGAGGCAGGGGCGGACTCTGAGTCGGCGCAGCCAGCCATAGGGCTATGTAGGCGGCCTCTGCCAGCCCCGTGCGCTGATTGGCTGATCCGGAGAAGAGGCTCCTTTTTATCTCACCCGCCCCTGCAACCACCTGCAGGTCATTTGCATAATTTAAAGCGACAGGCAGCGCTCCTTCCACCTGAGACCCTGTGGGTGGGGGAAGGAACTACCAGTTTATTGAGGGCCCACAGTGTGCCAGGCACTGAATAGAGCTCATTTGATGCCCCCCACAAGCCTGCGAGCGGGACATTATTAATCCTTATTTTACAGGTGGAGAAACTGAGGCTCAGAGAAGGCAAGAACTTGTCTGGAGGCCACACAGCAAGTCAGCAGTCTTATGAGGGCAGCCCTAAGTTCTGGCCCCAAGGGTAGTGAAAAGCATCCTCAAGAATGCTGTCATGTCACAAATCTGAAGGGCTCCTGCCTCTCTCACCTGGGTGCTCATAAAATGAGATTTAGACAGTGCTTGCTGGTACCCCATTCAACCCTCCAATTCAATACCCCACTGATCTGCCTGCCCCAGGCCTGCTCCTCCATCCACCAGCCTCCCCAAAGGCCTAGGAGTCCCTGAGAGTCTACTCCTCCCTTCATCATTTACACTAGTCCTGCTGGCTCTGTGTCTCAGAAACAGCCCCAATTTGCCCATTTTCCTGTACCCTGCAGTGGCTTTGGGTACAGGCCCAGTATTCTCCGGCCAGGATGCTGCTTCTGCTTTCTACATGTGTCTCTTGTTGCCTCTACCCCTGCTTCCCCATGGCAACCATCTTTAAACATTTTTAGAACAGTTTTCCATTTACAGGATTATTGCGAAGAGAGCATGAAGATTTCCTGTGTATCTTACACTCGGTTTCCCTGTTATTAACATCTTATATTAGTTGGTATATTTGTCACAACTACTGAACCAATAGTTGAGACATTATTATTAACCAAAACCCAGAGTTTATTTAGATTTCTTCAGTTTTCCCTAGTGTCCTTTTTCTGTCCCAGGATCCCATGTAACATATAGTTAACATGTGTCCTTAGGCTCCTCTGGGCTGAGACATTTTCTTAGACTTTCTTGGTTTTGATGACCTTGACAGTTTTGAAAAGAACTGGTCAGGTGTTTTGTAGGATGGCCCACAATTGGGATATTAAAATACATATATTGAAACATATTTGATATACAACATTGTGAAAATTTAAGGTGTATAACATGTTGATTTGCTACATTTATATATTATAATATGATGTCCACAGTTGAGATTTGTGTGGTGTTTTTCTCATGGTTGGACTGTGGTGATGGATGTGGGGAGGGGGACCACAGAGGTGAAGCTTCTCATCACACTGCAACCAGGGCACATGCCATCAACATGACTTATCACTGTGATGTTGACCTTGATCATCTGGCTGAGCTGGTGGCTGTCAGGTGTCTCCTCTGTAAAGCTTCTCTTCCTCTTTTCCAGGCTGTCCTCTTTGGAAGGAAGTCACTGCAGCCCACTCCTGAGGGTGGGGAGTCCCACTTCCCCTCCTTGAGGGCAGAACATCTGCATAAATTATTTGGGATTTCTCTGGGCAATATGTCTCATCTCTCTCCTTTATTTACCTATTCAATCATTAATATCAGTATGGATATTTATTTTACACTTTGGGTTATAATCCAATACTACCTTATTGATTTTCTTGCTCAGATTGTTCCAGCTTTGGCTGCTGGGAGCTCGTTTGGTTGGCTCTCATGTCCCTTTGATATGCCTCCATTGCATACTTGACTTTTTTATTTTAACGTTTCCTTACTCTGTCACTACAAGATGCTCCAAGCTTAAGCATTTCCTGCACCAGGCCCCAAATCAGCCTTTTCTCCAGGGAGCAGCCTCAGTGCCTTTCACTGGAGAATGGTGTTAGAAGCCAAGACTGGAGCAGTAGGGATGCTCATTGCTACTGGGATATCGCTGTTTCCAGGCCCTCTCAGCTGACAGAGCAAGGATATCTATGTGTGTATACTAACCTGTGTATGTACATAGATTTATAAATATTTCCATATGTAGCTGTCTGCATATTAAGTTGTGAGTCTGTATATGAGTTCGTTCAGATGTCTCTATATCTATTCCTTTATGAAGTGAATCTATCTAGCCTCCTTCCCTTGCCTATCTGTAACCTTTCACTGAAACAGTGAGAAACCTACCTCCTACCATTCCCCCTCCATTTGCTTCACTGTCCCATTCCAGGTGCATGGAGAGCAGGAGAGCAGCTTTCAGAGGTTAACTCAAACCCATAGGGGGGTTTTCAAACAAAAACCCCTCACCTGCTTCTCCAGCTCTAAATCCTTCCCTGACTGCTCAGCACCCTCAGTCAAGACCCCAGCCTCCTTTCCAAAGCCATCCAGGCCTGTGCAATCTGGGCCTGTGCAGTCTGGCCCTGCCCCCATGGCTTGCAGTAGGAACAAAATCAGCCCTACCCTAGGGCTCCTGCTGTTCCAGCTGCCTGGAACACTCTCTTCCCAGCTCCACATCTGACTGGTAACTTAGCTCTCAGATCCTACCTGGAAACCCTGGTCTGGGCTGACTCCTTAGGGCTGGGCCGTTGTGTCTGGCTCCACCCCCTTCCCTAACAGGTTGGGAGCTCCTTGGGGGACCCTGGTAACACTCATACCAGCCAGGTGAGGTCTGAACTGCATTCTACTCCTCACGCCCACCTCCCTCAAGCATGGGCCAGGGGCAAGGTGGCAAAGTAGATGATTATTGTTTTACAGACAGGGGGACTGTGGTTTATGGACAAGAAGATACTCTCTGAAGTTATATAGTGAAGACATGTCAGAGGCAGGACTCGACCCAGGCACACTGATGCCAAAGCTCTTGCCAGCCCTGATCTTGGAACCCAAAAGATGCTGTGGGATGGGGAGGACAGAATGCAGAATAGGCCTATACGGGATGGCTGGGGCTAAGCAAGCCAGGGAAGGAAACTCGGGGGTCTAGTCAAACTAATCCAATCCAAGGCCACATCACCTGGAGATTCACAGGGCAATTTTCTTATTTATGAGATGGGGGTGGTGTACCCAGAGAGATTAAGTAACATCCTCGAGATCGCCCAGCTGTGCTGCCAAGCTGGGACACAACCCACATATCCTGAGCACCTACTGGGTGTCAGGTACGTAAAGTCACATATTGTGTGTAGGCAGGTGCCAGTCATGTCCTGTCTAAGCAGCAATCCAGGCTACAGACTAGAAGGAAACACAAGAGGGTGGATAGGGTGGCATTTTAAAGGGAATGGGTCAGGAAGAGCCAGAGGAGTGCCCAGGCTAGGGGTGGGAGTTGGGGTGAGATCAGAGGGAGAGCAGAGAGGGCTTCCTGGAGGAAGAGCCCTAGGAGTTGGGGTTTGGAAGATGGTTATTGTGCTGCTTTTCCCAGGAGAGGTCACTCCTCCTTTCTTCATCACTACTTCCCAAGAGCTGACATCTTCCCAGAAAAGTGCCTCAGCCATGTCCACCAGGGATCATGGCCCTAGCCCCACGTCCTCCCCGTCCCCGTCTCCCAATTCTGTGCTCCAAACTTGGCCTTCTCACTGCTCCCCAGCCTGGCCCCACCCTCAACCCCAAGAAGGGGAACTTGCAACTGCTCGGTGGGGTGTGCAGGCAGCTGTAGGACCCACAGCCTCTTCCCCTTGTTCCGGGGGCTTCAGTTACCAAGTCTCCTCTCGGTTCCTCTGCCTCCGTGGGTCCTCCCCAGGCACACTTTCCCGCTTCCCCTAACTATACTTGATCCTTTGCATCCGCATCCCTGGGCAGTGTGGGGGCCTTCTCTGGTGCCATTCCACCACTCCAAAAAACTCCCTCCCCCGTGGTTTGTGGTTGCCTGTGTCTGCCTCGCCCACTTGACAGTTTGCCTTATGAGGTCAGCATTTGATGAATGACAACTGACTGGATGGTAGCATTTTAGGCAGAGGACACCACGAGTACAAAGGCCTGGAGGCAGGATCTGGATGTTGAAGAAACACCAAGAAATCCTAGGCAGTTGCGGCTCCACACAGGGTGAGTATCCGGGAAGGGCTGCCCGTGCACAGGCAGCGCAGACTGTGCCCGGGCCAAGGGCATATATCCGGCTCCTGACTTGCGCAGGCCCAGGGCCCCCAGGTGCTTTGATGCTGCAGGGATATTTTTAGTGGCTGCTCCTGCTGCGTCTGGGCCAGACAGCTGTCAGGAGAGATTGGAGAGAGGGAGGAAGACCAGACAGAGAGAGGACAGAGAAAGGAAGAGGGGTGGGAGTGGGAGCGACTCCAGGCTACAAGCTATTTTATTATGTAGATGGGAGAGGGTCAGTATAAAGTTTTATTGGAATGCAGCCACTTTCACCTGTTCAGCTACAACAGCAGAGTTGAGTGGTCTGAAGAGACTGTATAGACCACGACATCGAAAAATTAAAAAAAAAAATCTTAAAAGTCTGCCAACCCAACCCCTAGTCACGGCAAAATTCTCTTTGGGGAGTTGTCGGTGGTTATTAGTTGATTTTCACTATTTCTGATTTCTCTCCTTCCAGGTACAAGGGAAGAGCTTTCTGTCTCTCAGCTCCTGAACTAGGCAGTCATGTGACTTGCTTTAGTCAGTGAAATGCTTTGTAGAGGAAGCCCTTAGGAGTTGGTGCCTGACTGGCTGCCATGTGTCCCCGTCCTCTGTCTGGATACCTGATTTTCTAGGTGGTGGAAATTCTATCAAGCTGGCAGGCTGAGTACGGGTGAGGAGAAACGCAGCAGCATCAGAAATGTAAAGGGCAGGGAAATATCCACCAAGTATTCAGGGCAAAAACCCAGACTTCACTCCGCTCCCCCAGCTTCTTAAAATAAAAATACCAAGGAGAGCTCTCTGCGCCAGCCATTGGCCCTGTGACTCTGATTCCTATCTGCTAAGGACTGACTTGTGTCTCCCCACAAAAAAAATCCTATGTTGAAGTCCAAATCCCCAATAGGATGGTGTTAGGAGTTAGGGCCTTTGGAAGGTCATTAGGGTTTGATGAGGCCACGAGGATGGAGCCTTCATGGTGCGATTATTGCCTTTGTAAGGCACTCAGGAGAATTTGCTCTCTGTGCCCCTGCCACCCTGGCCATGTGAGGACACATCAAGAAAGCAGCCGTCTGCAAGCCAGGAAGAGGCCTTCACTAGAACCCCGCCATTCTGGCACCCTGATTTCAGACTTCTAGCCTCCAAAATCATAAAAATTAAGTTTGTTGTTTAAGCTGCCCTCTCTGCGGTAACATTACAGCACCCTGAACAAAGACACTGATTGAGAGTCTGAGGAAGGAGTCTGTACCATGAAAACCTACACAGCCACACACAGTGCGCTAACCATCTCAGGACGTCCGATGATGAATTATGTCCTGCGGCTGCTGTCACAAAGTATCACAAACTGGGGGGCTTAGAACAGGTGTGGGCAGTTAGTTCTTTCAGGAGGTTCTAGGGGAGGAGCCATCCTCACATCTTCCAGCTTTTGGGGGTGCCAGTGTTCTTCCACTTACAGCTTCATCACTCCAATCTGTGCCTCCATCTGCACAGAGCCTTCTTGTATGGGTCCGTCTCCCCTTCTGAGGACACTTGTCATTGGATTTAGGGCCAATCCAAGATGATCTCATCTCGAGATCCTTCACTAAATTACATCTGCAAAGGCCCTTTCTCCACACCCAGTCACATTCACAGGCATCAGGGATCAGGACTTTGGTATGTTTTTGGGGGTCACTTTCAACCCTGTACAGATGGCATCTTAACTAAAATTTTATCTAGGAGTTTCTGTACGTGCAGTGGTCAGGGTAGGGGCTCATCATGAAATTTGTTTGTAACCTTTGGGTTTCAGATTCCTCCTTCCTGCAGCTGTGACTCTCCTGGTATGAGTATCTAATTTCTCCAGGAACAGAGAGCAGCTTTTGTTTTACGACTTTGGAGCAGAGACTGGGGTTCAAATCTCACCTCAGCCATTGACCAGTCTGTATGGCAAGGGTCTGTATGCCTTCCCTGTCTGTAAAATGGGCCCCTCATAGTGGCCAGGTTGGGCTGGAGGGCCAAGGGCCACTGGTAGTGATCACTGCTGGAGAGGCATGCCCTCTCCTGGGCCTCAGTTTTCCCATCTGCATCATGGAGGCCAGAGCATGCCTGACCTGGAGCCCACGCAGTGGCGATGACTGTCCCAGATGCCAAGTCTCCTGTCAGCAGAAGGAACCGAGGCCACAGCTGAGTGGGACACTTGATTTATTTCTGATGCAGTGACTCTCAGGACAGTGGCAGATTTGGTTCGAGGGGTGAGGGTCAGGATGGGGGTGATGTGGGGCTAGAATTCCACCTTGCAGGCAGGGAAGGCCTCGTCCTGCATGGACACTGTGCTGTTACTGCCCAGCACTGTGATGCCCAGCGCCTGGTGCTGGGCATGTGTCTCCTCATACCACTCGTGCATGGCCACTGAGTCGAAGGTGGGGATCAGGGTCACCTGTGGGCAAGACAGATGGACAGACAATGAGGGGGAGAGTACCCTCTGCCCTCCTGGCTCAGGCCCTTGGCAGCCAAGGCCCTTCTTCTCTAATCGCATGTGCTCTGCTTCCCTCATTTCTTACCTGTTTGCAGCCAGCAGCCAGTACGTCCCTGAAGTCCCTTCTATTCCCCACAGCACCCAAAGGACCCTCTTACAACCCAGGAGACCAGGCCACCACTCTGTGAATCCCTCTCTGTACCTCCTGCTAGTGGCTCATCTGGGCCTCCCTCCAGATCCTTGGACATACCACGCTTGCTCCCACCTCTAGGCCTTTGCCCATGCTGTGCCTTGTGCCCTCTCTCCCTCCCAGTTGCTTTGTAAGCTGTGTGCAAGGCTCGGGGGTCACACACTCACACCCTGATGGGCAGCCAGGTACCTCGAAGTTCCTCCCTTTACCCACACTTGCCTCATCCTTCCAGGTTGTTTCAAGGCTTCCTTTAGGGACAACTCCAGACCCTCTTTCCTAACTATGTAGATGCTGCGCCCATCCCCCCTCCCCCACCCCCTGCCATTCCTCTTGGCCAGTTCTCATGATAGTGGGGTAGTTGAGAGCCAGGGGTCAGGGGAGGTGATCAAATCAGCCACACCCTGTGTCCTTACCCAGGTTGCTGCAAATAGATGAAAAAAAGGACATGACAGGAACAGCATCCTGAGAATGGTGGGGGAGGGAACTCCTATATTTGCCCTCCTTCCTTTTCTTGTGGCCTTGGGGATGCAGCTGAGTCTCTCTGAGCTCCATTCCCTCCTCTGTGTGGTTCAATAGGAAGACACAAGAAGGTACTGAACCCGCCTTGTGCCAAAACTGTCTGAGGCCTTGGGGTGGTCACATACCTGGAGGTCACGGTCCCACTTCTGCTTGCTGGCCAGCAGTGCATCCAGGACGGCCCGCATGCCCTCTTCTTTGTGCTGGTCCTGGCCACTGATGACGTAGCAGAGTGCGCGCACCCGCCGGAAGAACTCCTCATCCACCAGGCAGGCACTGTGCCCACTAGGCAGGTAGGCCAGGTCAAGGTAGATTGGGGAGCCAGGTGAGGCCTCCAACCCACCTGGCCGGCTACCAGCTGACCCTGTGGGCCAGAGAGATGGGATCAGTTGTGAGCTCCTGGGACTGAGAAGGGGCTGAGACTCAGGGCCTGGGACAAGGCTTCCAGTGGCTCCCTTCTCAGCATGAGGCCTGATCTCACTGTTTTATGGTTGGTTGACAAGCCCACCCTGGCATGAACTGCAAAAACCCCTGGCTGCTTCCTCGTGCCTGTTTAGTCCTTGGAAACAAACATCCTCAGGGCCAGAAGGAGGAGGCAATCGTGGAGTGCTTCCTGAAAGAGGGGGATTTTAGACACTTGAGCCCTAAAAGCAACTGGTGTCTGGAACACTCTGTGGCTACTGCAACATCTACCTGTTCAATTACTCGAGGGATATTTATCTAGCCCTCCAGGGCATCAGGTCCTGTGAACATGGCAGTAACCAAGACAGATAAAAATCCCTGCCCACCGGGGTGACAGAGAGCCAGAGCTAGCATGGGAGGCTCTGAATTGCAAGGAGTCCCAGGATGGGGTGGCCTGGATGGAGCTGGGGCAGCTGCGCTTGGGGCTTTGTCCACAGCCCTGAACCCAGAGCCTGTATGAGGGGACAAGGCAGCCACTCCAGTGTGAGTGAACTCATAATCACTTCACTGAGGTCTTGGGTACAGGAAACCTGCCAGACATTTGGCGTCTTATGATCATAAACACTGCCCAGTTCAGGGTATGGGCCCAGAGGGCAGTGGGAGCATTTGCAGGTTAAATGAAACCCCTAGCTTTGGGCAAGTGGTGTTCCCTCACTCAAAACTGGGGACTGTGGCTGCAAGGATCCTGTACAGAGCCTTAGGAAGATAAAGCTACTGTGGCTATGAAGAGCACAGGGAGACAGAAGTGGCAGAGTGGAAAGAGCAAAGAGAAGATGTGGGGAAACATGGGCAGGAGGATGCGGGTAGGAGAGGGGCCAGCAAGCTATAGCCCACAGGCTAAATACCACCTGCTTTTATAAAGACGGTTTTACTGGACTACCCATTCAGTTACTTACTGAGATGTTTTTGTGCTACCAAGGCCAAGTTGAGTTTGGGACAGAGACAGTCCAGCCTGCAAAGTTGAAAAGTTTACCCTTCGGCCCTTTAAGATTCAGTTTGCTGACATAGCATGGAGGGTCAGAATCCTGAATGGTCAAAACTGTGGCCTCTACAAAGAGGCCAAACACCTGGCAGACAGAGCCTCAGATGATCCCCAATCTCCAGGTGCCAGCCTTTCCCATGGGCTCAGAGGGGCCACCCTCGCCCTGCAACCGTGCTGGGAACCCCTGACTAGCCAAAGGTCACAGGGGCCCATAAGATGCCTTCCTTGGAATTTGCTCAAGAAAGACAAGAGATGGTAGCTCAGGCGGGCACTGAAGCTCATCAAGAGACCGGGGTGGCCAGGAGGCAAAGACAGGCCACGCAGGGAGAGAAGCCAGAGATACCCATCAGCTCCTAGAGGGCTGGACTACCCTGGGCACCTGGAATAGGGCCCAACCCACAAGCAAATGCTCAGTAAACATAAGCTACAATTATTACTGTTGTCACTGTCATTGCTTTGTCACCAGCCCTCCCTAAGTAATTCTACACCCACGCTAACCAATGCAGTGATCACCAAGCATTGCAACATGGTATGAGCTGACAGGAGCTGGGGTTGTCAAACACATGCCAAGCCCCCAAAACTTAGTACAGAAAAGAAAAAGGGCTCTAATAATCTTTTATGTTGATTACATGTTTAAGTATCACCTTGATATAGTAGTATGCCGGAAAGTTAACAAAGCAGGGGGATTCGGCAGTAGGAAGCACCGCTCCCCACCTACAGGACGATTGTATTGCAGACCCTCCCTCTCAAGTTGAAGTGACTTATGTGAGATTTAAAGGACCACAAATTTCTTCTTGTTTCTTCCCTTCTGGAGCCAGGTATTTAAGGACGAAGATATTCAGAAGCAACTACATACACAGGAGAACTTAGAAAGTCACTACACATGCCCAGAGAAAAGTTTAGGCTGAGAAAAGACCTGGGAACACCTTACATTTATACTTCAAGACTGATCTCTGGCACAGAGACAGCCCACAATAATTAAACATCCAAAAGCCACAGCAAACCCTGGGGAAAGAGGAAATTTGGATTGTCAGTTACCACATTATTACATTCGAATGTCCAGTTTAAAAAAAAAAAATCACAAGGTACATAAAGAAACAGGAAAGTATAGACCATCCAAAAGAAAAAATAAATCAACAAAACCTGTCCCTGACAAACACCAGATGGTAGACTTACTAGACAAAGACTTTAAAACAACTGTCTGAAAGATCCTCAAAGAACTAAAGGAAGACATAGAGAAAAACCAAGAAAACAATGTATAAACAAAACAGAAAATCAGTAAGAAGATAGAAAACAAAAACAAACCAAAAAGAAATTCTACAGCTGAAAAAGTACAACTGAAATGAAAAATTCACTAGAGGGATTCAGTTCAACATTTGAATAAGCAGAAGAATCAGCAAAATTGATGAGAGGGCCATGGAAATTATCAAATTAGAGAAATAGAAAAAAGATTAAATAAAGTGAAGTTTTAAGAAACCTGTGGGACACCATTAAGAGAACCAACATACATACTGTAGGATTCTCAGCAAGAGAAGAGAGAGAGAAAGGGGTAGAAAAAATATTTAAAGAAATAAAATCTCAAGATTTCCCATATCTGATTAAAAACATGAATATAAACATCCAAGATGCTTAATAAACTCCAAGTAGGATGAACTCTGAGACCCACACTGAGACACATTATACTCAAACTGTTAAAAGCAAAGACAAAGAGAATCTTGAGAGAAAGTGGTGCTAAAGGAGAAGTTTATACCAAAATATTATATTTAAGAAGCTTATATTTAAAAAGAATATCTCAAATCAATGACCTAACTTCACAACAACCTAACCCAGTTCTTAAGGAACTAAAAAGAAGAACGAAAGTAAATCTAAAGCTAGCAAAAGGAAGAAAATAAAGATTGGAACAGAGATCAATAAAAATAGAGAACAGAAAAACAACACAGAGGAAAAGCAATGTCGGTTCTTTGAAAAAATTAACAAAATCGACAACTCTTTAGTTAGATTGACTAAGAAAAAAGACTCAAATTAGTAAGACCAAAAATGATGAACAGAATAGAATAAAGAGCCCAGAAATAAAGCCTCATATATAAGATCAAATGATTTTTGACAATGGTACCAAGACCATTCAATGGGGGAAAGAAGAGTCTTCTCAACAATGGTGCTGAGAAACCTGGATATCCACATGCAACAGAATGAAGTTGAACCTTTATTTAGCACCTTATTCACAAATTAACCCAAAATTGATCAAAGAGCAAAATTTAAGAGCTAAAATTATAAAACTCTTATAAGAAAACATAAGGCAAAAGCTTCATGACACTGGATTTGACAATGATTTATTGGATGTGACACCAAAACAAAAGCAACGAAAGAAAAAAAGAAATTGAACTTTATGTTTAAAAAAAGTAAAAACTGTTGTGCATCAAAGGACACTATCACCAACAGAGTAAAAAAGTAACTCACAGAATGGGAGTAAATATCTTGCAAATCATATATCTGATAGGGGACTCATATCTAGAATACACAGAGAACTCTCACGACCCAACAACAAAAAAAACAAACAACCCAACTCAAAAATGGGCAAAGGACTTAAGTAGACATTTCTCCAAATCAGACACAGAAACTGCCAAAAAACAAATGAAAAGATGCTCAACATCACTAATCATCAGAGAAATGCAAATCAAAGCCACAAGATACCACTTCATACCCATCAGGATGGCTACTAACAAAAACCAACCAACCAAACAAACAAACAAACAAAGTAAGTGTTGATGAGGATGTGGAGAAACTGAAACCCTCGTGTACTGTTGGTGGGAATGTTCAATGGTGCAACTGCTATGGAAAATAATATGGAGGTTCCTCAAAAAATTAAACATAAAATTACCACATGATCCAGCAATTCCACTTTTGGGTATTTATCCAAAAGAATTAAAAGCAGGGTCTCAAAGGGATGTTTGTATGTCCACGTTCATAGCAGCATTATTTATATAGCCAAAGTGGAAGCAACCCAAATGTCCATGGTTGGATGAATAAACAAAATGTGATCCATCCATACAATGGAATATTATTCAGCCTTAAAAAGGAAATTCTGACACCTGCTACAACATGGATTAAGCATGAGGACATTATGCTAACTGAAACAAGACGGTCACCAAAAGGACAAATGCTGTATGATCCCACTTATATGAGGTCCCTAGAGGAATCAGATTCATAAGAGACAGAAAGCAGAGGGGTGGGTGCCAGGGGCTGAGGGGAGGGGGATGGGAGTTAGTGCTTAATGGGAAGAGAGTTTCAGTTTTGCAAGCTGAAAGAAGTTCTGGAGATGAATGGTAGTGATGGCCGCACAACAATATGAATGTACTTAATGCCACTAAACCAGACACTTAAAAATGGTTAAGGTGGTAAATTTCATGTTATACACATTTTGTCACAATTAAGGAAAATCAGAAGACAAGGTTAACAAAGCAGGTCCCAGACTGCTATCCTCAGGAAGGCCTGCTTACAGGTTGGCCTGGGGCTGGCATCTGGGAACTGAGATTTCAGAAGGGCTCTCACTGTTCTGTAAACAATAAGGGTGGCTCTCTAAGCCTACACCATTCATACGGCAATGTGGCTTAGGCTGAACACTGGCTTTCCCTTTTCTGAGGAGTCTGGAACTGTGGAATGAGCCAGGGAGAGGTGCCAATGTGACCAGCCCCCAACAGAAACCCTGCGGTTGAGTCTCTAACAGGCTTCCCCAGTGGAGGCCACTTCTGTGTGATCACAGCTTGTTGCTCCGAAATTAAACATGGTATGACTCCACTGGGAGAGAACTCTAGAAGCTTGTGCCTGGTTCTCTGGGGATATTGTGTCCTCCATCCTTTTGTTCTCATACATCGCAGCCAAACCAAGAGTACAACTATGTGCCGGGTCCTCCTAACCAATCATCAACCTGAGCCTGGTCTTAGGAACCTTGACACAAATGGTCAGGTCAAATATACTACTAACTTCACCTGTTTCTTTCCACTCACTATGGCTACTAGTAAACCCAGGACGACATATGCTCACTGTATGTTTCTGCAGCACTGCTTGAGCAACTCGGAATTCCAAGTGCTTAAACAGTGAGGCCAGAGCTTCCATTTTATAGGAGAAACTGAGGCCCATAGAGGGTGGCAGGCATGGCTAAGGAAGGCCACACAGCATTAGGGCAGGAGGACTTGGGTTGGTAACCTACTACAAGATTTCAGGCCCCAGTTACTTACCAGATGGGCCCCGAGTGGTTGTCTTGGGGACCGAGGGCTTTCTGGATAGAGGTGCCCGACCTCCCTTGTCACTGGTCTCACTCCGAGTGCTGAGTGGCCGACTGGTTCGGTCTCCACCGGCGAGCGCCTTGGTCTTGGCAGCGCTCACTGAAGTGGCTTTGGGGGTGGTGGTTCCAGGGGTGGGGCGGACCAGAGACTTCCGGGTACGGCTGAGGCCACCTGTCAGCCGGGCCTGTTCAGGGGGCAGCAGCTCGGGGTCCACCATGCAGATGCTGGGGGGAGTAGGCAGTGGTGGGGGGACCTTGAGAGAGTCAGGCAGCGGATTGCGGCGAGAGACTCCAAAGCCCTCTGTGTCCTCATCCGAGTCTGCAGTGCCCGGGGCGGCAGGCAAAGGGTCTGAGTCAGACAGCGTTGGTAAGGACTCACTGACAGATGTGGGTGGTGTTTCTTCAGCTCCCATGGCACCTGCCCGCTCCTGGGACCGGGCACTGCTGTCATTGGAGCTGCCGGGGGATGTGGGGGCTGGTGCTATGGGCACAGCCTTGCGGTGCTCAAACTCACAGGGAGACACGAGGCACAGGTCCACATCGTGTGGGGAGGCTGAGCGCTGCACCCGGGGGCCTCGAAGTGGGAGACTCAGCCCAGCCTCACTCATGGGGGCAGGAGGAGGTGGCAGTACCTGCTCGAAGGAGACAGACAGGGACTCATCCACTTCTGTGGAGTGTGGGGAGCCCACCTCAGCTGGCAGGGAAGGTGTGGTCACTGTGGGGGAGGCATCAGGCCCGGCCTCCCCACCCCGCAGTGGGCTCAGTGACAGTCTCCTGCTGCCCTCAGCCAGGCCCTGGCAGGCTCCAGTGGGTGAGGGGGTGCATGGCAGGGGAGTGCCAGTGGACGCCTGCTGCTCTTGTGTCTTCTCCTCTAGGTTGCCACTGTCCTCCCTGGCAGGGCTCAGCCCCAGCTCCACACTGCTCCCCTGGCTGGGTGTGGCCACCAGCTGGGGTGCTGGGGAGCTGCTGGCCTCCATGGGGGGGTTGTCCTCTCTGCAGCGGAAGCTGGAAGGGGTACGGGGCCCATTCTCCACCAATGGGACACCTGGGCGGGGGGTGTTGGGTGCTCTTCGGGGCTTGGGAGCTGCCTGGGCACCTGCCTTCTTGCCACTGACCACAGCGGAAGCTGCCCGGCGCACTTCCCGGGGCTGAGTCCGAGGCATGCTCGGCTTGGGGTCCTTCTTCACCTCCTGGGGGGGCCTAGATTCTTTCTCAGCCCTGCGAGGGGCCTCAGCCCGTGGCCGCTCCTTCCGGGCCACCCCAGGACGCTCCTGGGCAGGCCTGGCAGGCACTGTAGTCCGGCCTTCTCTCTTCGAGCTGTCCCGGGAGCCCACGCTTTCTTTGCTCTCAGCACGCCGAGGCCCTGCCAGATCTTGGGGGGTCACCACAGGCTCTCGCAAGAACCCCAAGTGCTGCAGGCGGACTAGACCATCCAGCAGGCGGGCAGGTGGAGTAC
Source organism: Pteropus alecto (assembly GCF_000325575.1). Lineage (NCBI taxonomy): Eukaryota > Metazoa > Chordata > Mammalia > Chiroptera > Pteropodidae > Pteropus > Pteropus alecto. The sequence continues at coordinate 1,113,135 of NW_006429864.1, read as the reverse complement.
AGCCAGGGAATAGCACACGTACCACCTTCTCAGTGGGACCTGCAGGGTGCCACACCAGCAGGGCGCACACAGAGGCCAACGCAGGCTCAGCACTGGTTGAGGGCGGGTGCAGCACATACATGTCTAGCCGACCAACACCCATTTTCTGGAAGAGCACAGTGGGCTCGGCTGGCAGCAGCCCTCGGCTCAGGGGCAAAGGCGTGATGCCCAGCCGAGCCAGTAGGCTCCGGGCCAGCTCTGCCTCATCCTCGCCACGCGCCAGACGCGAGGCAACCCCATGGGCATTGAGGAACACAACGCCAAGGCTAGGTGAGACCAGCCTTCGCAGCCTGTCATCCTCGGAGCCCACACCGGCCGCCGCCTCCTCACGTTCTGCCAGCTTGCGCCGCAGCAGACTGTTGAGACCCGGGAGGCTATCAGCGCCTGCGTGAGTCACCAGCATGGCGTCCACTCTGTCCAGATGCCGCACCAGTTTCCAGAAGCTTGACTTAGGGTTCGAGCCTCCATTAACCAGCATGGTGAAGCCATTGACGGCGAAAAAGGCGGCATCCCCGAGGCCACCAGGAAAGATGTAGCAGCAGGGCCGGGCGAGCCTAAGGAAGCCCACGGATGCCGGTGGCTCGAGCAGCTCGAAGGGGGATGGCAGCTCCAGTGACTCAGCTACATACTCCAGGAACTCACGCAGGCCCTCAGAGACTGGCCGCTGCACCGGTGGGTTCAGCTGCAGCCGGAGCCCGCCCTGGAGGCAGGTAACTTCAGGTGCTATTTGGGCCCAGTTGCCAAAGGATGGGCAGGTGATGGTGAGCTTGGGCGGGTCTGCAGGTGGGGGTGCAGAAGCCAGGAGATCCTGGATCTACAGTGGGAGAGGTGAAATATGGTTAAGGGGCTACCTGGAGCCACACCGACACTCATCCCCTTGGGAAAACTGGGCAAGGACACCCCTGTCCTGCCTCCTGGGGTGGTCCCTTGTCACCTTCAGGACAAAAACCAAGCCCTCTCCCAGCCCTGCCTCACCCTATGTTCCCCTCCTTCACACCCTCCTTCTCTCACTCTCCCTGCCCCGGGCACTTGCACTTGCTCTTACCCCTTCTTCGAGCACGGCTCCCTCCAGGGGGCCTTCCCTGTCTCCTCACTGGCTCCTCTCTCACCATCATTACATCACTCACTACAATGTGAACACGTGGTTTCCAAAGTTTTTGCTCATCTGCCCCACCCTGATCAGGGACTCCAGAAGGGACCCCATCCAGCTCCATTCTAGTGGGCCCTGGTATCTGGTATGGCACTTGGGGCCTCTGGGATGTCTGCCAATCTATCCACAGGTCTAGCCTTGAACCACAACTGTAGTAGGTGAAGACACTGGGCTTTAACAATAGAAGGACATGTGTTACCACCATCCTTCCACAGAGGAGGATGGAATGGGGCTCAGGGAGACAGCGGGTCATTGGGGCCACAAAACCAGGACTCAGAGCCAGGGGAAGCGGGATGGGGAGGAGGCAGCTTACCTCTTTGTCCCCTAGGACCTGGAGGAAGTGACGGGGTGAGAAGCCCCCAGTCTGAAGCAGCAGCTCCCCTGTCTCCTCCAGGCAGGGCCCGGCCAGCACCACTAGCTTGTGAGGGGCAGGGTCCAGCAGAAGGTTCCGGAGCTGCGGAAGGGGGAAAGTGTTAAAGGCCCTATTCTGCACAGTGACCTAACAACCCCAAATCTACATATAGCCACCCCTCTCCTGTCCCTACCCCACAGCCAGGCTGGCCAGTGCTCAATTAGAAGCCAGAAAGGTAGCCTCTGGGCCTCCTTCTGGGCCCTTCCTGCCCCCCTCCAAACTCTTGCTCATCCTACAAAACCTGCCTCCAGGGCTCCCTCATCCTAGAAGCTCTCCATATACTTTTGGGGCTCCCTCAAGCCCATTTCTCCTTATGGTTCAGCCCCAATGCCATGGGGAAAAGGGTATCTGTGTCTGCCTGTCTCCTGTGCCCCTCGAGAGAACATTTTTGATCAAAGGAAGCAACCTGTACAAAGGTCTCTAGAGGGGTGCCCTGGGGCTCCATCTTGTTCATCTTTCTCATAGATAATTGGAAGAAGGATGCAGACGTCCACAAACTAGAAGTATTAAGAAGTCAGTTCAGACGACTGTGGCCCAACCCGAGGGAATGCACAAAATACAAACATCAGTAGGGTCCTGCCTTCCTACCTCCAGACCTTCCCTATCCCATTCCTTCCTCCCAAACTCTAGCCTTTCTGATTCCACCTACTCCCATCATCACTCCTGAGGAGGGAATAAACTGAGGCTGGAGCCATGGTGGGTTGGGGAGGCTTCCTGAGGGAGGGAGCACTGATGCCGGGTGCCGAGAAAAGGATTTCAGGCAGTGAGAAGACAGGGACACAGATCAGGAGGAGGGATGGCATGGGTCCTTGAAGACAACTTACTCCAAGAGCTGACTGGTCCCTACCTCGTCACAGAGGGACTTGTCTGATGGGTTCAGAAGTACCAGGGTCTCCAGGGTATCTCCACGGTGGTGCAGACTGCGCTGGCCTGTGGGGTATCAGACAGACCCTGTGAGTTTGGGGCTTGGCTGTGTGCATGGGGTCAAGCTGTCCCAGGGTAGGATCCTGCCTCCCTGTATGACCCCAGGCAGCCACAAGCCTCCCTAAGATCTGTTTCCCGGGAACCCAGCCAGGCAGAGCTGGCCCACATGGTAGCACCATAGGTAAAGATGAGGCAAGAACTGGAAGCCCACCTTAGCAGGCCTCCCACTAAAAACAAGGGTGACAACAGGGTCACCATTGCTTGTGGGGCCTACTTCACAGCTTTCAGACCTGTAGGAGATGCCATCACCATTTTAAAAGCAAGGAGCCTGAGCCCTGGGAGGACCAATGATGGAACAACATGGATCCTGAGGCAGAACGGGGGAGGATCGGAGAAGTGGCGAGTGGGAGTGGAGCGAGGAGCAACAGGAAGAAGCTGAAGGTGAAGGTGGGAAGGCCTCATAGGCCAGGAGAGGGGAGTGAGGTTGATTCTGAGATCCCAACTCTGGTGTGTCCTGGGTTAGAGAGCTAGAGAGGAAAGGACCCTCCAGCGCTAGTCAACCTTTAGCAGTTTATCATGTGCTTCTTATCACACACCCGGATATTGCCTCATTCAGGTGGGGAAACCAAGGCACAGAGAAGGGAAGTGGCCTAGGAGGTCACAAAAGCCCGACGGGATTTCCAGCCCTCCCCGCCTCCAGGGGGTCAGGAAACCACCCGGAACTGCTTGGACAATGAGGTGATGGTCACTTCCTTCCCCTCCTTCCTTCCTGTCCTGCAGCAGCCTGGAGGTGACTAAACGGGCTGGCTGAGATGGCTGGTAGGGGGGCCCAGGTGACACCCAGGTCTCACTCAACAGCTGCTCTGTTCACCCCGGGTCACTCCAGACTCCCCAGGGAGCCATGGGCTATGTGAGACCGGTCCAGGAATCCCAACTCCCTCCTCAACTTGCTCTTTCTCAGCTCCCCATCTACTGAGTACCTGCTGTGTACCCAACCCTGTGCAGGGGTCACAGGCATGAACCAGACATATTCTCTGCCACACAAGGACCATACTCTACCCTCCAGGCCCACCCAGCAGTCTCTCCTTTTCCAAATGTCCTGTCCTTTTGCCTGGGCCCTTCCCTCCACCTGACACAGCAGCCTCAGCTGCTTCTCCTACAAAAAGTCCCCTCATCAGAGGTCTCCCTGTCCCCCACATCTCAGCTGCCTTATCTGTCAAATTCCTGCCTCACAAGTTCCTGCCTCACGGGCTGTTGACAATCAAGGGAGATGCACCAGGTCAGGGTCTGCCCCTGTTCCACACTCAGCAGAGCTCAGGTATGTTTTACTGTTGTTGTTTAGGCATTCCGAGAACACTGCCCAATGAACACAGGAGGGGAGCAGCTGGGCACACGGGGTCCTCAGCCTCACCTTTTACGATGCTGGAGAAGGTGGCTGAATGCCGGGACACGAAGACCTTGAGCTGCTCATCCAGGCTGCAGATGCCAGGGTCAATGTCCCAAGACCGGATGCCTGGTGCGGGGAAGGGAAGCAAGGTGAGAAATCAGTCCCCCCCGCTCAACCTGCCCCTGCGGTGACAGCCTAGAAACTCAGAACCACTTAATGGGCCTTAGAATCTCACTGCACTGAGGGACCCAAGGCATAACTTGGCATGTTACAGAGAAGATTCAGGACATCAGCAAGAAAGCCCATCCAGCACCTGCCCCACCCCCATCACAGGTCTCACTGCTTCTCACCACTGTCAGGCACATACATTCCAACCTCTGGGCTCTGTCGCCAGTTGTTCCCACTGTCCAGAGGCCCCTCCCTCAACCTTCCCACTCCTAAGGTTCTCTAGGCCCTTTGCATCCTTCTGAGCACTCCCCACACCCCTGGAGCTTAAAACTGGTTCCATCTCCCCACTCACGTTGGGTCCATTCCCCACCAGATCATTAGCCCTGTGACAGCAAGGCTGAGCCTGCCTGTTGTCCCCACCTTGTACCCTGCAGGAGAACATTCCCCAACCCTGTGAATGGAGGAATATGCTGCCATCCAAATTTACAGGCTATGGACTCCAAGCCCTGCCGGCTGGAGAGATGAATGCCCCCAACCACGGTGTGGGGTGCACCATGCGAGCCAGTCTCACCATGCCAAGTGGATGCAGATGACTTGAATGAACCTTGCAGGTGCACCTATGACTCATTGCTTCAAGTGCCAAATCCCCTGGGCAAGCCGCACCTGCCCACACCCCAATTAGCAGCTCCTCATGGAGCCACCGAAAATGGGCCCCGAGGCTCTAGGCCTGGCTTCCCCATGTCTACTATCCTTCCAGGGTATCCAGTCTGCTAAGAGAGGCGGCAACGCCCTCTCCTCGATGCCCTTCCCGGCAGAGTCTTCGCTCGTGTTGCCCAATCGCGCGGGTCCCAATGCTCAGGCCGTATCCCCTCTGCGATCTGCACCAGGGTTGGGGCGGAGCAGCCCAACCCAGGCCCGGACGACCACGACCTCCGCCCGTGCCGTGCGCCTAACGGTGGTGGGACCTAGGTCCCGGCTCCTCGATTTCGCCACCCCTACCCGGCGATCTCGCCACCCCTACCACTGGCCCCGGCTCCGGCCCCCAGGATCCAGCCGGCCTACCGGCCTAGCCGCCCCACCCCCGAGCCCACGCCCCATCTCCAATCCCCCGCCCGGCTGCCCCATCTCCCACCCCATCCCCCAGCCCTCAGCCCCCAGTTCCAGCCTGACCTCGTTCGAGCTCCTCCAGCACGTAGGCCAGCAGCCCCGGGCACCCGCACTCGCCGCCTACCACGAGTAGCAGCGAGCTCGGCGCCTCAGCAGCCCCAGGCCCAGCCGCCGCCGCCATCTTCGCACCGCCCTGACGCTATGAGTGCCCGCCCCTTTGGCCCCGCCCCGCTGGCTTCGCTCCTTAAAGGGGCCGCAAAGGACCCAACAAAGATCCCGCCCAGAAGTCCCCCTTCCGCTATTTACCTGCCCGCTCCTAGCTGTTTGAGGTAATGGGAGCTGGTCATGAGGGCTCCTACGTGGTTGGCGTACTCTTGGGTCTTCGCTTTGGGCTCCCCCTAAATGATCATCCATCCATCCATCCATCCATCCATCCGTCCGTCCGTCTGTCCATCCATTCCAAAAGCTTTGACTGCATGCCTACCACATGTGAATCTGAATCTCTGCCCTCAAGGAGCTCACATTATACCCCAGTGAGCCCAATCAGAAACATGTCCAGATGCTCCCAGCTCCTAGATCAGGGTTTGAACAGAGAAAAGAAAGATATCTTGTAGCTAGGGCTTTGAGGGACATGTTGGAATTTGCCATGTGTGGGTGGTGAGGAAAGAGCACATGAGGCAGAAGTGAGAGCTGGTGTGAAGTTTTAGCAAAGTACAATGTGTTTGAGACACATTCCAGAGCACTCTGGGCCTGGAGCAGGGCAACATGCTTCTGCACTTGCTGTGTGCATTTTATTCCATTATTTTATTCCAGGCATTTTATTCCATTAGCTCAATGATTACATGCACAAACGTATGAGGTAGATGCTGTTATCAGAATCATTTCAAAAGAAAGGAGAAAAACTTAGGCTTAGAGAGATGAAGTCTCCAGGCCCGTAAGTGGTAGAGCAGAGATTTGAACTCATATAGATCTGATTCAAGATCCAGCCTGTGGCAGGGACTGACAGGCTGGCTCACGTGGGTACCACTCCATCTCCAAACAATCTCATTTAGCCCTTTTACCTATGGTGGCCACTACTTGAAAAATCGCGTTGTATCAAACATTTCAACAGTGGCCCATGCGCATGCTGTCTCCCCTGGATGTGAGCTCCCTGTCTCTAGAGGTACACAAAAGAAATCAAGACAAAAAAGTCTGGGAAGCAGAATCAGCCTCCCTCTGCCCTCCATTATCTGAGTTGTTCAGCCCAACTTCCTCCCTGGTCAGTGTGTAATAGTCGCTGGCCACAGGCCATCTACATTCTGGCACTCAGCTTCCTCTCTCTCTTTCCTCTATTTCAACCCCTCCGCCTTGGCTCCCTTCCCTGTGTCCTGGCTGCTTGTGATTTTTTTTTTTTACTATTGCTCTAAGCAATCATGAGAGTGGGAATGTTTGTGTCAGACTCTGTACCCCCGACCAGGATGGGAGCTTGTTGGAGGCCAGACCAAGCTGAGGCCTCTCTGGAGACGTGGTCTTTTGTAGAACAAGGCCAAGCATCTGCAGAGTATATGACAAAGACTTGTGGATTGGGGGTAAAAAGCCCATTGGTCCACCATTTATTTATTTATGTATTCCTTCATGTGCATTTATTGATTGGGTCAGGATTCATACCCAACCTTGTAACCAAAATTTCTACTTTTTCTTCTGCCCAAAGCTGTGAGTTATTTATCCCAGTTTGGCCCTGCGGTGTCAAAATGTGTCTACATCAGGAGATCTTACTGGGGGGAAGGATGCCCTTTATAGGCCTCTGATGTCCTGAGTGTTCTGGAGCCCTGAGGTTTTCCTGTCCCAGAGTGTCCCCAGGCTGGGGACTCTAGTGTAGGGAGTGTGGGGAGCGTCTCTCCAGAGATGAAGCAGCATTTTGGGAACCATTTCTGAAATCTCAGGCACTGGGCACAGGTTACTACCCTCCTGCCTTTGTCAGTGCCCAGCTCCATGCCTGTTTCAATGTTGTCAGTTCCCAGAGGGGTCAGGTAAAGGCATTTGTGGCGAAAATGGAACCCTGGGCCCTCAGAACTGCCAGATGCTCTCATTTTTTTCCCCTGGCAATTCTTTTCTCTTTTTAACATTTTTGTTGAGGTTTAACATAACCTTGGTCAAGTTGCCAATGACAGGAGTGGGACTTGATGAGGGGACAGCTCTTGGGTTGGAATCTAGGACATTCACAGCCCTGGAGGTTCCTTACACCCTCCAGTTGATTCTCTCTTTCCTCAAGGCAACCACTGCCCTGACTTCTGTCACTGTAGGCAAATTTTACCTGGTTTTGAACTTCACAGAAATGGGGTCACACAGGATATCCACTCTTAGATCTGGCTTCTCTTGCTCTTCTCGTGGTGCTGAAGAGCAAGTGTTTGAGCCTTTTCACAGCTATATAATATTCCTGGGTACCATTTTTCATTTTTTTATTGTGGTAAAATACATGTAATATATGTTACTATTTTAACCATTTTAAAGTATATAATTCAGTGACATTTCGTACATTCACACTGTTGTGTGACCCTCACTAATATCTAGCTGCAGAACACTTGCATTCCTTTAAAGAAGATCCCTGTCCCCATCAGCAGTCATTCCCCACACCCGCTCCCTTCAGCCACTGGAAACCCCTAATCTACTTTATAGCCATTTTCCTGTCCTGGATATTTCATACAATACATGGCCATTTCTGTCTGGCTTCCTTCATTCAGTATTTTTAAGGTACACTCATGTTATAGTGTGTATGACTACTTTATTCCTTTGTGTAGATGGACCATATTGTATTTAGCTCTTTATCCGCTGGTGAACATTTGGGTTATTTCCACCCTTTTGCTATTGTGAATAGGGCTGCTTTGAACATTTGTGTACAAGTTTCTTTCAAGTATCAGCTTTCCATTCTCTTGGGTCTATACCTAGCAGTGGGATTACTGGGTCATAAAGTAATTTCATGTTTAGGTTTTGAAGAACTGCCAGACTGATTTCACCGCAGCTGTACCATTTACATTCCCACCAGCAGTGTATGAAGGTTCCAATCTCTCCACATGCTTGGGTGGTTTTTATCTTATTGTAACAACTGGATACCAATTTTTCACTATTTGTCCATTTCACCTGTTGGTGAACAATTTGGGTTGTTTGGTTGTTTCCAGTTTTTGGCTATCATGAATAAAGCTGTTTTGAACATTTTTGTACATGTCTTTTGATAAATATACACCCCCTTTCCCCCAAGTAAATGCCCAGGGGTGGAATGGCTGGGTCATGGGGCGAGGAATGACCAGACTGTTTCCCCACGTGGCCTGTGAAGGAAGCCGTGTCACCCCTTGTCCTTGCCAGTTTTTAATGTTTCAGCCTTTTAAACATTCACCTTTCTTTCCTCCTCTTACCAACCCTCTCACCAACCCTGTTGGTCAACATTCTTTAAGAATAAGTCTTGATAACACTCAAGTTATGGGTGCTGGAGAGCAGAACAAAGCTGCTGGTCCTGGGTGCAAATCATTCCCTGTTTGGGACAGGAGGAAGCCTAAGGCCCCCGAGGGCCATATGCTTTATGTGTTAATTCATTTCATCCTTGCAACAGCTTGGGGCCCAGACTCTGAGTAAATACATTTGATAAATGGGAAAATAAGGTTCAGATAGGTCAAGGGACATATTCAATGTCTAGCACCTTGGTCACAATGTGACTTCAGGGCATCTGACTCCAGGCCCTACAACAGGAATTCATTCATTCATTCACTCACTCACTCATTAAATACTTCCTGACAACCTTCCTGTGCACCGAAGAGGTCTCTGTTCTAGTCCCCAAGAAGACCTAGTTTGTAGGAAGAAGAGCTGGTCACAGATGTTCCCAGCCTTGTAGAATCAGGACTGAGCTAGAGGGTGGGGCCTGGAGTTGGAGGAGTGGGAGAGTGGGAGAGGGGTCTGTTTGAGGAGACAGGGAAGGAATCCTGAGAAAAGACATTGAGGTTGGAATTTTGAAGAGTACATGGGAGTTCGTCAAGCAGACTCATTAATTTGACAAAAAAAAAAAAAAACACAAAACACCTCTAGCTGAATCCTCTGTGCTAACCTCACCCTAGCCTGGTCCCCAGGAGAACCAGACATAGGCTCCCCAAGGGTTATACTTGGGCTGGAAGGAAAGGTTGGAGCTGAAGGAGTCCCTGAGGGAGGAACATGGTGGCTCTTCAGAAGACCAGCAGAGGTCTCTCGGAAGGAGAATGTGGCTCCAGTTTGCTACCCTAGAGGAGAAGAAGCTGGTGTTGAATGTATTTGCTTTTAAATACATTGCTTGGATTAAATGAGGCTAAAAAGTCATGTTTCTGCCTCAAAAATATGCCTGGACCTGCTCCAAGACACCTCCCAGTAGTGAGACTCAGTTTCCCCAGGAGAGATTTACAGGAGGAAAACTATACCCAAGAAAGTCCCCCCATAGGCCTGGCGATGTGATAGAGAACTTCAATTTGTTTCCTGTGGATGGAGGCCCATGAATTTGAGATAAACAGGGACCTGTGAATATAATAGAGGTGTGCCAACCAGACCTGGAGGGATCTAGGACTTCCCAGGGGAAGCAGCACATGAGGAAGACCTGAGAGAGGAGGAGGAATTGAGCACAGGTATGGGACAGTGCAAGGAGGAGCACCTGGAGAAGGAAGAGCTTTGCCTGTGGAATGAACAGCATGTGCAAAGGCCCCAAAGCCAGAATAGACTGGGTGTGTTTTAAGACTACAAGAAACCCAGAGTGGCTAGAGTGTGATGAGGAGATGCAGGGAGGTGAAGCCAGGGAAGTTGGTGGGAGATGGACCATGCATGGCCTCTCGGGTCACAGGTAAGGATGTGGGTTTTTTTCTGAGGGCCATGGGGAGCCATGGAGGGTGTGGGAGCAGAAGGAGCATGGAAAGTGAACTGTAAAAATGAACAAGAACTGGTTTCAAGCATTTTTCAAGATTAACACATCTAACTACCCCATCCCATTGTACAGGTGCTGAAAGAGAACACTAGAGAGGGTTAAGTCATGTGCGCAGGATCACACAGACAGCATGTGGCAAACCCAGGAGTTGAATTCAGGTGCCTTCAGTTTTAGGGGCTGGGCTCTTAAACACCACTCTATAGGGCAGTGGAAAGAGGGAACTGGAAGAAGCCTGGCTCAGATGGGCGCCCACTTGCAATCAATTCATTCTGTAAAATCGTCAGGATGCAGCACGGGGTGGACGGCTAAGTGAAGCGAGGCCGTACTTTGTTTATAATCCAGTCCTCTCCAGCGTCCCTCAGCACCTCCCGCAATCCCCCAACTACCACAAAACCACAGAAATGGCAATTCTCTCTCATTTCTCCCCACCCCTCAGGGTCCTATCAAGGTTCACCCCTACGGAGGATAGGATGAGATAGCGCTGTAGACACTCAGTAGCCGCTCAGGACAAGTTTCCGCGCCTTCTTCCCCTGAGGCCACGTCCCAAGGCTGCGAGTTTAGGTCGTAGGGGTTGCAGAGGACCCTGAAGTGGTGCCACGAGCCACCACTGAGCACGTCATTCTCAGAAATGACGTGCATCCCTTCCCTCCTCCCTTCCACACACACGTATTGAGCGCCCACTGTGTGCCGAACCCTGTGCTGGGCCAGCAGCAGATGAATCTGGGTCCCGCCTTCAGTGTTCTCCAGAGGGCCGAGGGTTCCCTAATCCTGATACCAGACTAACTCATTAATTATTCCACTCGACATATATTTTTTGAGCAGCTACTATATGTCAGGCATAGGAGAGACAATATTTTCCGAGACCCCGCCCTGGCTTCTAAGGAGTTTGCTGACTTATTGGGAGACAGGCAAAACTGGTATGAAGAAAAGAACACTGGGTGCCAAGGGACCAAAGGGAAGTCTCCACCCAGCCTTAGGGTGGCTGGGGAGGGAATCAGGGAAGATTTGCAGGAAGAGGGAGTATTTCAGCTGAAAGCAGGAGAGAATGTTTATCCAGGAGAACAGAGAGGAAGGTGGGTCTCTGGCGGTGGGCACAGCGCGTGCAAAGACCAGCTGGTGAGGTGTGTCAGAAGAATTAAAGACATTCTGGGAGGCCCATTCTGGAAGAGGGCAGTCACCACAGCAGAAGAATCTTGTGGGCGGAGCTTTCGAAGTACACCCTCTCATTGGCCGCCAGCTGTTCTACGAAGGACTAGCGGTTACACCAGCGTTGGTCCAATCAGCGGCGGCCGCGGGGGCGTGGTCAGAGGCAGAGCTGCATCCTTTTTTGGGCGTCCAGGTCCAAAGCCGAAGGTGACCAGCCTGGGTGGCTCACAGTCTTGTGATGCTGACTGGAGGTGACCGAGAGGGATCCCAAGCCGGTTTCCCAGATCTGGATTCCCCGAAACTCCGTGTCCCGACATCTAGACCCGAACCAAGTCAAAGAGTCACCACTGTACGCGCATTTCCCATCCCACTAATATCACGGCCTTGAAACACCAGATTGAGAATAACACAGGGATCAAGGACGCAGACACCAAGCTTGGTAGGGTTCAAACGCCAGGTGTGTCCCTCCTCAGCTGTGTGACCTTGCGGTGCCTCAGTTTACCCATCATTTGAACAGCCTCTACTTAGTAGCGTCGCTGTGGGGATTTCATGAGTTAAAACACGCTTAGCATCAACCAGTCCTTGTACCTGCTAACCGCTCACCAGTTAGTTATTCTTATAATTTATCATTTTGCTTTGGAAATTGACTGGCCACAGGTAGCTCTCTTGAGTAGACAGCTGGCTGAAATTTGGCTGGGATCTCCCCCAGAAAGAGCATATCCACCCCCAAGCTGTTTCTAGATGCACTGATATTAATTCCAATACAGCTGACATTCTGTTCTCAAATGTAATTAAAAATGGATTCACTTGGACATTGCTATTCTCTTGCATTCTGGAGCCAAAATATGTATGTATCTTGGGTCTCAAACATTTTCGTAGGGCCATGGAGTGCCTGGGATCCCCTGGAAACAAGGAGCTGACACAGCCTTGCTCGACAGTACCTTAATGGTTGTCCTGGAGGCATGAGAGGCTGAAGCCCTGGGCTCAAGTCTAGCTGTACCTCATACTGCCTGCACTCTTTGAGCAAATGCCTTGGTGTCTCTGAGGCCCCTCTGTGGAGGGTTCTTAACCCTCTTCCTAGGATGGGTATGAGTCTATGGTGTCTCCCGCCAGTCTGGGATGGGGAAGCAGGGCTCAAAGGGGAGGCATGAGTGAGGTGCAGCTCGGAGCTGGGGCACACTGAGGGGCTTGGCTAGGGGCAGAAGCGGCATAAGGGGCCTGGAGGTTGGGGTTCCCATTGGCCCCTCTTCTGAGGTGAACCCAGGCCCAACGGTGCATGAGTCTCATACCCTCCTGGGATTTTAATGTTGGAGATAGAACCATCTTGGCTCCCAGCCTCTCTCTGTCTGTTTCCTCATCTCTAAAATGGAAATATAGTACACACCTGGGGAAATGACTCATAAAAGTAAGGTACACAGAAAGAGCTCAATAATTGAGAGAGAGCCCTTGATCTTTTGTTTGTTGTTTGTTTGTTTTTAACTATCATTTTAGGGGATTTGGCAGAATGAGTGTCAGTAGAATGTAGGGGTTAAGGGCCCCAGCTGGGCTGCCTAGGTCCGAATCCCAACTCTGACATCTGCCTGCTGAGTGACCTGGGGTGCCTGACTTAACGTTTTTCCTCTGTTTCTCTAACTGTAAAATAGATTATGGGGCTTAAACGAGTGAATGTTTGTAGAGTTCTGTGCAGCACCTGGCACACTGCAGGCATTTGTTAAATAAATTAACTTGCTTCCAGAGCGTCCCTGGCTAGAGGCCACCTTCCATCCATAGGATCGCCCATTGGTCCAGTGCTGCCCCTGTTGATCACTCTGGAGACTCTGAACTAAGCCTCGCCTCCAAGCCTGGAGCCCTGCCCCCTACCCCAGCTGGACCTATCCCATCCCTTCCCTCCTAATATGTCCATCTCATACTCTTAACCAATCCAATCGCTCTCTTTCATTATCAGTCCTTCCTAAGGCCAATCCAATAGCTTTGCTTTCTCCAGCCCTGCAGGTCAGCACCCAGAACTTGCAAGGGATTGGCACTGCCCTTGTACCATTACTTCTCTGGGAAACGATTATTTTTTCAATCACCATTTTCTAGGTCATGAACTAAGAGTGTCTTTCTCAATTTTTCTTTGTCACCACCAGCCTGAAGGCCACAACTAGGTTCATCAGGAGGTCCAGCCCAGACCATTTGCTCTCACCATGCTCTCTGCCAAGAATGCCCTTCCTCCAAGTCCCACCATGGTTAGAGAGACCACCTCACCAGCTTCCCTCTTTTAGGAAGTCTCTCCCAACATCCCAATCAGAGCCTCCTTGACCTGGTAGTCCCTCTCCCTTCCTTTGTCCCAGCCCTGACCTTAGAGATTAGGTTTAAGGGAGATAGCATATGGCAGGCACTCAGCACATTGCCAAGCACACAGTAGGCCTTTGTTTGCTGCCTTATAACAGGGATTAGAGTTGGGGATGGACAAACATGTGGAGAGAGGACACCTGGGTTTGATCTTGGCTTTGGTCCTGACAGCCAGGTGTCCCTTTACTCTCTGTGTACACTCTGGCCCCAACAAATGTTTGACAAACAAATGGGCTGACATCTGATTCATATCCATCCCCTCCGTAAAGCTTTGCACAGTGCTTGAAGCGAATCTTCTCATCCAAAGCCCAGATGTCTCCACAGCTGCTCTTGGCATGGGGATGGGCAAGTTTTGATAAGAGAAGGGTCCCCGGCGATGACCAAGAGCTTGGATGCCTGGGAGGGGTGTTAGTGCATTTGGTGGTTGTGTTGATGGGGTCTCTCTCTCTTATACTTTTCATCAGTTGTGCACCCTTTCCCATCACTTATCTTTCTATGAATTTTCTCTGTGGATTTCATAGGATGGTGGAGAGAGAGCAAGACATCAGAACCCAAGAGAGAAGAGAGATAGAAAAAGTGTCTGAAAGAGTTTGCAAAAGACATGACTGCAGATGCATAGTGAGGAGAGAAAGGAAAAAAGGGAGCTGCAGAGAAGAGAAAGCAAGAGAAAGATGGAAGCAGCATGGCATAATCAAGTGGAGCGATGAGATACCTCAAATTACTAGCTTTGAAATGAGGCAAGTTGTTGGTGGGAGTGAAATGGGGCACTGGGGCTTTAAATTTAACTGGATCTGAGTGATTAATTTATCAAGGGCTTTGGCAGAAGGAGGGAGATGAGGTGTGGGTAAGAGAAAGAGAACAGGAGACCAATGCGTATTAAAAGTATTGAGAAATGTAACTCATCTTAACATATTAAAGACGAAAAGTTATATAGGCATCCCAATAACACAGGAAATGCATTTGCTAAAATTCACCACCCTTTTTTTGCATAAATGCCTCTGCAATAAAAGGAAAAAAAATCTTGGTAAACTGGAAATAGAAGTGGACTTTCTTAACTTGATTTTCTTTTAAGAACCTAGAGCAGATATCATATTTAATGGTGAATATTGAAATGTCCTCTTTAAGATGGGGAACAAGGCAAAGATGCCTATTATGGTGTCTGAGATCATACTGAAGGCCCTGGCCTGTGCAGTAAGGCAAAAAAGCAATGAATGGTTTAAGGACTGGAAAGGAAGAAACGAAAGTGTCTTTATTTGCAGATGACATCATTGGATACAATGCAAACCCCAAAGGACCTGCAGATATAATTACTGGACTTACAAAAGGTCAAGAAAGCTTGTTAGATGCTGGAGCCAATTGCATTCTACACTCCTGCAACTAACAGGTAAAAAAAAATGTAATCTTAAGAAAATCCATTTATCCATAGCATGAAATATATGAAGCATGTAGAAGTAAATCTAAAAATCAGACATGCAAGATTTTTATGAGAAAGTTGTAAGCTTTATTGAAAGATAAATAAATGGATTCATTGTATTTGTACTTTGGAAGATTCGATGTCACAAAAGATGCTGATTTTCCCTGTTTGGTTTTAAATTTAGTGCAATTCTAATCAAAGTCTCAACCAGGTTTCTTCATGGAACCCAACAAGCTGAGAAAAAGCAGAACAACCCACATGCTCCTGAAGAAGGAGTATAAATGGGATGACTGGCATTACTAGCAGACAGCAAGGATTCTATAGAACTTCGCATAACAGGGATGGCCCTGGGACAGAAGAGAGAGCCAGAACAGACCCCTGCATGGAGCAGGCATCCTGCAACCCTGAGTACACGTGTGTTGGTCAGTGCCTACAGTTAAGTGCACATGTACAAAAACTTGCTTCATGACAGTTTCCTTAAAGAGTATTCGGATGATGAATTGCCCACATGGAAGAAATATGTAATTACATTTTATCTCACTCTACACTCCCAAATAAGTTCCAAGAGAGGTCAAGATTTGACTGCAAATGACAAAACTCTAAACTGTAGAAAATGATATGAGAATATCTTTATGATACTGGAGAAGGAAGGAATTCCTTAAACAAGACGGAATGTGCATATTGCAAAGAAAAAACTGATAAAGTTGAAGAATTTAATATTAAGTGCAGAGACAGAAAGCAGATTAGTGGTTGCCAGGGGCTGGAGGAGGAGGGATTGGGTGTGACTCCTCATGAGCATGGGGTTTCCTTTTGGGGTGATGAAAATGTTTTAGTACTAGATAGAAGTGATGATTGCACAATTTTGTAAATGTACTAAATGCCACTGAATCGTACACTTTAAAATGGTTAAAATAGTAAATTTTTATGGCACTAAAAAAAAAGAAACTTAAAATTAAGAGCTTTGTAGAGACTCCCCTTGAGGGTGGGCTGGGCTTAGTGATTTTCTTACAAGAAACAGAGTAAGGCAAGGGAAAAAACAGTAACTTGACAGAGAATAAAGCTGGCAGGTAACCCCTTATCCAGGTAATCAAAGTTAACATCACCTGTGATGTCATGTGGACATCAGGGACCTCTGGTATGGTGTGACAAGGAGGGAACACCATCTCTGTGATCTTCTCCCCAAACCCCATAATATCAGTCTAATAATGAGAAAATGTCAGATAAACCCAAATCAAAGATTGTCTACAAAATACCTGACTAGTAGTACTCTTCAAAAGTGTCGAGGTCAAGAAAAATAAGGAAAGACTAAGAAAACCACAGATAGAAGGACAGAGAGATAGAATGACTAAATGTAATGTATGATCTGGATTGGATCCTGGACTAAAAAGAGATCATTAGTGAATAAACTGGTGAATTTAAAGTTTGCTATTTAGTTAATAATAAATGCCTATGCTAATGTTTTCATTTTGACATATATACCCTGTAATCCCTGTAATGTTAGGTGTTAACCTTGGGGGAAGTTGGGCAAAGGATATAGGAACTCTCTATCCCTTTATAGTTCCATAACTCTGTAACTTTTCTGTATATCTAAAATTTTTCCTAAATAAAAAGTTTATTTTTTAAAAGGTTATTTTTTTTAAAAAAAATAAGAGCTTCTGTGCAGAAAAAGACAGCATAAATAGAATGTAAACAAGCCACAAAATTGAAGATTTTTTTTATGACACATGAAACCAACAAAAAATTTATGTCTAATATGGATAACTACGTCAAAATTTTAAAAAATATATAAAAGACTTGAACAGGCATTTCATCCTAGGAAGAAGCCAATAATCAAAAAAAAAAAAAAGTTCCTCTTCATGAACAATCAGAGAGCAAATTAAAACCAAAATGAGGCACCATTTCGCCCCCTCCAATTTGTCACAATTCAAAGACCTGTACAACTCAAAGTTTTGGCAAGGACATGGAGCAATCAAATGCTCATATGATGCTGGTTCTATGTAAACTGATGGAGCAACATGGACAAGAAATTTGATGTTATCTTGTGAAGCTGATCCTGTGGGTATCCTATGATCAGCCATGCACCAGCCTATATTTCTGAGAAAGGTCATAAAAGCTTGGTTGTAATAAACTCAAAGTGGAAACACTCTTAATATCCACCAACTGGAGAATAGATAAATAACCAATAGTGTACTACTCATTCAAAGGAATACTATGTGGCAGTAAAAATGCATACATTACACTGACAGCCTCTGGCACTGTTCTAGGCACTGGAGGTACATAATGAACAGGTGTGCAGGGCACCTGCCCGCATGGAACTACCCAGCTAGATGTGTGGGGAAGGGTGGTGAGGAGAGCTGTGTTGGGGTCAAGGCCCAACCAGAGGAAGATTTGGGATCTGGGTTTGTCCAGAGAGGTGGAGTAAAGGCTCAGTTTGGGAGAGTCAGGAAAGTCTTCCTGGTGGAGGATGTTTGAACTGGGCACTGACGGATAAATAGGAGTTTGCTAGTTACATAAGGGAGTAAAGGATGAAATCCAGTCCAATTGTGTATAAAGATCCACAGGCTGAGTGGCTTACAGAGAGTGAAACAGAGACTCAGAGATACCTAGACCCGCCGTGGCAGAGACACAGAAAGAATGGACGGAAAGAGGCTCAGAGGGAGATGCATAACGAAGAAAGACAGGAAGACAAAGATTCAGAGGAACGGAGAGACCCAGGGAGTGACAGAGATAGAGAAACCGAGGCAAAGAGAGATGTAGAGACAGAGAAAGAGATGCTCAGAGAGTGTAGAGAGACAGCAAAGGACTCAAGGAAAGCCGAAAACATTCGGAACCAGAAAGGAAACTGTGTGGGGGCGGCCACCCTCAGTCACTCTGGTCGGTGAGCCCCCACCTGCTCGAGTCCTTTAAGATTCCCCCAACCCCAAGCCGCCGCGCCCCCGCCGCCGCCCCATCAGGCGTCCTGGGGCTCCACCCGCCTGCCACACGTCAGCGCCACGTCAGGAGCTGTCCGAGGCCCCAGTGCTGAACCAAGATGGCCGGCGGCGGAGGCCCGGCCCCGGCGTGAGCCGAGCGCGGGCGGCAGCCCCGGCCATGCCCCAGCCCAGTGGCCGCTGAGCCAGACCTGACAGAGCCGGCCCGCCGGCGACCCCAGAGACATGTCTCTACTTTGCGTTGGAGGTAAGAGGCGAGGCTGCGGGGCGGGAACCAGTGTGGACCGGGACTGGTTTCGGGGCCCGTGTGGATGCGACTGGGCGCTGGGGCGGGTAGGGTGGTGAGCTGAGTACACGCGGCTGGACTTTTGAAGGGGTAGCCTTTGTAGAAGAGTGAGGGTGTCTGATCTATGTAGACACAGCTGAGCTCTCAAGGGTTCCTGGTGGCCGCTGCCGAGGGTCGCGTGGTCATGGCTGAACGCTGAGACCCCTGTGGACGCCAGTAGGGATCTGGGGCTCTATCTAGAAACGGTCTAGACTGGGACATATATGTATACCAGGTTATCAGGAGGCCCGTGTGGAAGGGGCTGGGCTGGGTAGTTCGAATAAATCCTGAGTACTTGAAAGGAGCCCTATGTTGTGGGTCCTGGTCCTCATGGATGCAGACTGGGCTCGGAATTCGAAGAGGAGTGCAGGGGGAGGGGCCTCCAAGCCCTCGGCATGTAAAATTTGGGTGAGGGGGCTCGGCCTTCATTACAACCGCGAGCTCTAGGAATCCCCCAGCCCTGGGTGTGGAGAGGACTGGGAAGAAACTGGGAGACCTCTCCCCTTGTCCTGAGAGGTCTGTGGTTGGGGGTCTGGGAGAGCTTTTACGGTTAACTCTTTGGCTTCCTGAGTGGGGGGTTGGGGGAATAGCTCGAGGGCCTCCCCCCTCCCTGCCCCTTCCAACACTCTGGAACGCATATCCAGCTTTCTCCGAAAGGAGCCGACCCCTTGTAGGTGCGGTGCTCCTGGCCACCCCTCCTGGCCCATCCTCACTTCACCCACTTTGCGAGAAAGGGGAGGAGGGAGAGATGGGGTGGAGCTATTTTGGGGCCAGAACGCCATCTGTACAGAGGCCCACGCCCAGGCCTACGCTCTGCACTGGGGTGAGGGAGAGAGAGAAATGCGGGAGGGGCATGGCCGCCCCCAACCTCTGAGTGAAGCCAGCCCGCTAGGACCCAGGCATCCCGGACACTCCTGCTGAGAACTCGGGCTCTGGGAGACCTTGGGCGTCAGGGATGGTGGTGAACAGGGGCTCCAGGCTTATAGAGGTCTCAACCTTGTGTTTTAAGGACTGGGGTCCGTTCCCTCACCCCAACTCCCTTCAAGAGGCCGGGATTGGGGGAGAGGTGTGTCAGCCAAGTCTGAGATGTCAGGCTTCAAGAGACCTTAGGCAGCGGGGAGTGTGCGTGTGTGTGTGTGTGTGTGTGTGTGTGTGTACGTGCGTGTGTGAGGAAGAGCTGAATCCCGACCTCCGCCAGGAACCCGATGGGCAAGCCGGGGAGCCGGGAACCGCCCCCGCCGCCCCTCCCCCTGCTTTCCCTCCCCCCTCTGCCGCTCCATTCACAAACCCAGCCCTGCCTGCTCCCCGCCGCTGCGCTTCCCTTGTGCAGATCGGGCGGGGCTGGCCCAGCGTGGATGCTGGTGTTCTTAAAGAGACAGGAGCCTCCTTTCTCCGAGCTCGTTCCCGACGGGCGGGGCTGGTGGTGGCAGAAGGGCCCATAGATCAAAAATCTATTCATCCAGCCCTAGCCTATGGAGTTAGGGGACTGGGGAGGTGGAGGGAACCCCCATGCAACTGCCACGGACTTGGCCTAAGGGAAAGGGGAGGTGATGGTCCAAGTCTCCTACTGGCCTCTCCTTTCCTCTAAGTTGTCTGGCACCTGGGGGAAGGTTGGGTAGGGTGAGGAGTTTGGGGGTGGTGACTGGCACTGGAGGAGGGAGTAAATGTGGATGTTCTTGGCTGATTCTCTGCTCCTCTCACCCCACTCCACCCTGCCTCACATCTGAGTTCCGTTCCTCTGGAAGGTTTGCCTAGTTGGGGAAAGGGGGGAGGGTGGAGAATCTCACCCTTAACTCTGACGCAAACAGGAGGCTGGGATGCAGGGGTGGTGTGAAAGGGGGCAGTATGAAGGGTGAAGCTTCCTGAAATGGAGGCCTGGGGAAAGAACTGTGTTGGATGATTCTGTGGAACCTACAGGGATGGAGTCATTAGCGGAGTAGACGGGAGTGGGGGGGGGTGTCGCTGAAAGGGACAAATCTGGGGATGAGACGGGGGTAAAGCCCTGAGGTATAAGGGAAGCAGTAAGATGTTGGGAGAGGTTGAAGGGGTGAAGCACTGGGAGGGGTGAGGTGACTGGGTAAAACCAAGAGTGGGGAGGGGAGAGAATGAGAAGGGAGAGGAGGCAGGACAGCAGTGGAGCCAGGCTGAGAGGGCTTCCCATGGGTCTGAGCTTATCCTTGGCATTGAGGAAATATCTGGCTGTCTATCCAGGGTCCCACTCACAGATGCCCATACCTGCACACACATGGGCTGACACCTCAAACCCAGACTTGCCCCATGAGGACAGAAATGGTCAAGATCCACCAAGGCTCAATGAAGACCATGTGACTGCACCAACATGGACACACACGCACACGTATATAAGGCACAGTTTGCCACCACAGACATGGTGCCTGCAATACAGATATGTGTGTCTCCACATGCACACACAAGGATGCGTCTACATGTACTCGATGCATGTTCACAATATCTATGTCTCTAAAAGATCTGCTCATCCCTAACACGTAGACGTATACCCATATATACCTGCTAGGGCCCCAAATCTCTAAGAAACACACATGTATGCACATATGCACATGCCAAGGTATGTGTGTACACGTATTGACGACACTTGCCTGAACATTCAAAACTCCCTTTGAACGGGTGAATGATGATGCATACAGGCACATGATTATGTATATAGCTTCACACGAGTGCATACATGCATGCAAGTAAACATATATGCTGCAGAACTGCATCACACATACGCCATGTTTTTCTACCTAACACATCATCCACAAGCTCGCATGTACCTAAGCTCATACATACCAGCATGTCCCACATGCAGTCACACCCCACTCCCCAACACATATGTGCAGACCCTCACCTGCATTCAGATACCGCACATGAGCACATGTCCCTCTATACATGCATGTATACACACTCATGTATACACACCTGCCTGTCCTGGTAACGCAAGCAAATACACACACAAACACATATAAATGCAAGCTTACCTCCCTCCAATACATGGGAGACTGCCTTGTACAGGCTTTGCCTCTGCCCTCCCATTACCACCCCTTACCCCAATCCACTTGCTAGTTCTTAGCAGAGTCCTAAGGCTGTGAATACCAAGTGCCACCTGGTTCTTTCATGCATGCATTCATAGATTTACTTAGCAAGCATTAACTGAGAACCTACTATATGCCAGACACTGTTCCTGGCTCTGGGGACCTAGCCCTACTTCTGGTCTCATGCTGATGGGGTCAGAGTGGGAGGGACAGAGAAGGGCTGAGGGACCTAGAAGGAGGGCATCCAGGGTTCTTCCTCTGGGAAGCCTGCCCTGATCTCCCTACCACCATTTGCCTAGGTCTTAGAAGATGGGGTGGGGGCTAAGAAGAAGGGAGACAGTGCTCTAGGTGGCAGGAGCAACACGTGCAAAATTGTGGTTGTGGGGATTCAGTGCCAGACTTTTTTATGTGCCCCATGGCATTTTACCAGGCTGCTCAATGTTTTAAAGGCTTCATAAATATTTGATGAATGAATTTTGTGTACAAATTAGCAAATGTGTGTGAGGGTGAGTTTTCCTCACAACTGATAATAATATCAACAAGGAGCACCATTTATCCGGCATTCTACAAACAGTGTTGAGGACTTCCATGCTCCTTGCCCTCTTTAATCCTTACAACAACCCATTTTACAGATGAGGAAAGCTGAGGCACAGGAAGGTTCAACAACTGTCTGGCTCCACAGAGTCAGAGGTGTAACAGCCTGCTGGGAGGAGGGGGTGATGGTTGATCCTCCTGTCAGTCCCCAGGACCTGGGAGACATCCAAGTCCCTTCCATGGAGTGAGAATCTGTCCTGGGATTGCCTTCTTTCTTCATCCACTCAATAAGCAAACATGTCATGACCTCTTCATTCATTATGGCTGTTCTTCTGCCCCTCTCACAAAAAGCCTTCACAAATCCCTCTGCTCCTGGCTGCCCCGTTTCTGATACCACCCAGCCAGGAGTAGTGTGCATCTAGGTCTTTGCTGTCACCATCCTCATAGGATGCCCTTCAAGGTTGGCTTTGATTTGTCTTCGGGATTGCAATCTTAGCTGCTTCCATAACCTGGACTTCACTTTCCTTCCACATTCAATGGGCCTTCCTCTGTGAGGTGCCAACCAGGACACCTTGAGTCCAGCAGGTTTGGGTTTGAATATTTAAATCTATTACTTTTTGGCAAGTCCCATACCCTCTTTATTTCTCGGTGTGCCGATCTGTAGAATAGCACCCACACCCCAAGTTTTCTGGAACTTTCCAATGAGATGAAGCACACAGAGCCATTGACACAATGCTTATTCTGTGGAAGGTTCAATAAGTGTGAGCCAAACACAGGAAAATCAATGCTTGTGTTTTTATTAATGGGGCCTAAAGCTTTCTTGAAGGAGGTCTGTGGGTGTAGGACATTTCATGAGAGCTCACTGTGTTCTCAGGCTTAGGAGGGCTCAGCAGTATACAAGTGGCAAACAAGGTGCCAAGTTCATTGGAGGTATGGCTCACACATGCAGTCACACCCCACTGCCAAGCATATTAGGGCCTGGATGGCGAGTTCAGCACCGCGGACAGCTCAGAGTACAGTGGGTTCAGTGCTGTGGACAACATGGGGATGGCACGGCGAGTTCCCCGTAGTGGACAGCTCCTGCTGCAGCGGGGCCGGGTCTCAGGGCAGGGCTACTGGGGAAAGAAATGACATCATCCCTTCATTTGACACTATTTAATGAGCATCTGCTATATGCCAGGCCTAGTTCTAAGTGGTACCTGATAAACAACACAGATAGAAATCCCTATCAACGTTCTTGGTGTGTTTTATACCAGAGGCTCTGGCTTATTTCTGTCTTTGGAGGGTGGAGTCTTCTCTCCCTGATGCGAAGCCCATGGAGCCAGTGTCCTTATCACAAAGCGCATGTCCGCCATCAGCATCACATATGAAACTACCAAACATCCCTGAATCTATTTCTGAATTCTCCAGGCTTCTCCACCCTTCCTTGTAGTGTCTTCTGATACCCGGTAAGCATATCCTGTAGGGGGGCGTCATTCAGAGGCTTCTCTTGAAGGGCTGGAATCCTCTACTCCCCACCCCCACCCCCATCCCCCAGGCTTGGCAGGTCATGGACTAGGTACCCCAAGACCGGAGTCCACCTCAATTAGAATCCAGGGGCGTTCAGGCTGGGGGCACACTTAGAATCCAACCAAATGCTAAAAATAGTAATGAGACTATTAATTATAATAATAATAGTAATAATAGTATAATAATGCTGATCCTAATAATGATAAAGAAGAAAGAGAGGGAGGGAGAAGAGAAGACAAGAGAACAAAGGGAAGGAGAAGGAAGGGAGACCAGCTAGCCCTACCTCGCCCCATTTCCCAGATGACAAAATAGGCCCAAGGACCGGCAGCGCCTATGGTAGTCCTGAAACCCTGCACCCACCTTCACCGATTCTGTTCTTACCAGCGTCTGCCTGTGCAACCACATTAATCAGTCAGCGCTGATGGGGTCCCCAGGGACCGTGGAGGCCGCGTAGACCACTGACCAGGCCTGATGCGGTATCTCTCGCCAGCCAGCAGGTCAGAGGTGCCAGCAGTGGGTACCACCCCCCCACCCGCCACTCCCAGCTGTCGCGTCGCCCACGCCCTCTGCGTCTACGCGTTATAAATAGCCTCATGCGTGTGACCAGGAACTCGCGGAGAGGGGTGGCGCTTCCACCCTGGTGACCCCGATACCCTAGCGCGGGCGGGGGAAGGTGTCGGGTGGAGATATGATGACGATGGTGGTGAAGGCGACAATGACTCGGGGACGTTTACTGAGAGGAAAGGAGGAGGGGTGGAAGGGAGAGAGAGGGAGAGAGACTTGGATCTTTCTCTTAGCCGCATGGGCCCTTCCCTGAGGCCCCTCCTTCCTCCAAGCCCTCTTCTACCCTGAGCTGCTTTCCTGATACCACCCACCCCTCCGAGTTCCTCTCCCTTCTAGGGTTCCCCTCCCCCACTACCAGCCTCCTCCAGCAATCGGAGCCCACTTCATTTAGTTGGCTCCTCCCCCTACCCCATATCCTACTTTAAGCTCCCTTCCCCTTGAGCCCTCCTCCCTACTGAGCCCCCTTTCCTGATCATATATTCCTCTCTGAGCCCCCTCCCTTATGCTGAGTTTCCCCTCTTCCTTCTGAGTCCATGAGGAACATATATTGATCTTTTCGTCCTGAACCCCCTGAAGGGGCCTAGGGGCCTGAGCCTGGCCTTCGCTGTCAGAGATAGACCCCTCTAGTGGTCTCTCACTGCTAGTGGATCCCAACTGAGCCCATTACCCTCTGGCCCTCCGAGGCTTAGGGAGCCAGAAAGTGGATAAAGGAAGGGGATGGGAACAAGAGAGACAGAGACAGAGGGAGAAGGGAATGAAGGAGACAGAAAGGTAATGACAGAGGCAGAGAAAAACAGAATAGAAAGAGGAAGACAGGGAAAGACACCCCTGCCCCCAACCCCTGCCAGCAGAGGATGGAGGGCAGACTTTGGACAACTGGCTTCCCCTTTGAGTCTTGTCCCTGATCTGTAAAAAGGGAATATAGTGGCAGCTGCAGGGTGGGGCCAAGGCCAAGGGTTAACTAGACTCCAGTTAACCCTTGATCCCCCTAAGGCCTGGCACCTATCTCCTTGTTTCCTTCCTCCAGCTCTGCCTCTCTTCTATCCTGCCTGCCCTCCCTAGTGGGGATCTATGAGTCTCTTTCTGTCTCTGATTCTCATGACTTGTTATCTCCACCCCTTCTACCTCCTTCCTTTTCCTTACTCTCCCCCATGTTGGTCCCTCTGTGTGTGCGCCTTTCTCAGCCACTGTGTCTCTCCCACCATTTTCCCTTCCTGACCTGCTCCTGCACCCCTTCGCTTCACAGAGTCATCAGGTTTGCAAGTTGAAGCTCCCTCAAGGAGGGAAGCCTGGGGCTCCTGGTGCACACAGTCCTAAGTGCCCTTGAGCTTCTCTCAGCCCCAGGGGTAAGGGTCTGGGTGAGGGAGCTCCTTGTGGGCTGGGTGTGGCTGAGGGTGTAAGAGAGGGCCAGTGGGATAGGGGCTGAGCGAGCATCCAAGAGAGGCCTTTGTAAGAGCAGTCATGTGCCTCCAGTGGCAAGGTGAGGAAGACAGGACATGGCAACTGATTTTCAGTGTGGGGTAAAGAGACAGAGAGACAGAGACAGAAAATACAGAGGGATACAGAGAGAGATAGAGTGTGCGTGTGTGTACGCACACACACGCGCGCACACACGCACACACACACGCGCACACACACACACACACGCACACACACAGAAACAAAGCCAGATCTAGAAAACCAAGGAGAGACTGTGATGGAATGAGACAGAGATGGAAGCCCAGAAAAGGGAGTTCACTTGCCCAGGGTCACAGAGTATGGTAAACTGAACCTGACTCCATCTGACTCCATGCTGTCATGCTCCCCTCTCCCAATGCCCAGCCAAGGGCTCCATCCTCACTCGACCTCTCAAACCCAAACCCAGGTGGTGGGGTGTATATGATGCCCAACCATTTGCATTTAAAGCCTGGGTCTTTTGGAGGCATAGGAAGGCATTCATTCCTTCTCTGGCTCGGCAGCTCTGGGGAGCTCACTCAGTGTTTCCGGGTCTCAATTCTGCCCCCACACCCACCAGGAATGAACAGTATTTATTGACCAGCGTTTAGAACCACTCCACTTCTGCCCACTCTTCATATGAATTCTCTATTTACTGGCTCCATTCATCTGCTTTTGCAAGATAAAAATTCAAGTGATGGAACAGAGATACAAAGATGGGAGGCCATGGCGTTTGCCTAGAAAAAGGCCAAATTTGACTTTCAAAAGAGAAAAACCACAGTTCTGTTACTAGGAATTTACCCTCCAACTTACTTGCACATACTCTTTAAGACATACAGAAAAACGCAAATGTTCTACAGAGGATGTAGAATACTACCATTTGTGTAGGAAATAAAATAATATACATATGCCCATGACTGCTGACACTGGATTACCTGGTAATGTTGATTGCACTTGGGAGAGAGAGTGAGGACTGGGTAAAGAGCCTTATTCTCGTATAATTTTTTGGTTAGTTTGGATCTTGTAAAATGTGCATGTATCGCTTACTTAAAAATATTCATTTGAAAGGGAAAATGGAAAAATGTGGCAAGGAGAGGATTCAGTTTGGGAACAGGTTTTAGGTGGGGCGGAGAGTGAATGGTGGAAAAAGACCTTGAGGGCAGCTGCAGGACACAAGAGATGTTAAAAGTGAAAGTTTAATATCCTGTGAGAAAAGCCAGCGAAGAACTAAATTGCTTTGAATCACTTGGGACTGTGGGTTATGTGAAATCTGAAGAGACTGGACCACATGGGACCCTCACATATATTTAAAGTGGCACCTTTCACAGACGAGTGGGACAGGACAAGCTCTAACAATCTCTGGCCGGGACTGGGATGTCTCTGTCTGGAATGTTTTGTTCCGCCACCCCCAGTCATCTTTGAATATTGAATATTGAATACCAAACAGGAGAATGGGGTCATTGGAGATTGTCTCTCCCCGCCCCAACCCCTCTCCTTCCCAACTGTCCTCCTTTCTCTGCAGCAATCCCAGAGGGCTTCTTGTGGGAGGCCTCTCCTACCACCTACCCAGCTCCTTCTTTTGAATCTTATTTAATTGAGGGTAAAGGCATAGCTGGAGGGGAGAAGCTTCAGGTGAGTTCGATAGGGATGGAGGAGGGGCAGGGACTGCTCC
Organism: Pteropus alecto; assembly: GCF_000325575.1. Classification (NCBI taxonomy): domain Eukaryota; kingdom Metazoa; phylum Chordata; class Mammalia; order Chiroptera; family Pteropodidae; genus Pteropus; species Pteropus alecto. The sequence goes on along the minus strand of NW_006429864.1, from coordinate 1,086,127 downwards.
CAGGGTCCAGATTTCTTCAACCCCTAGGTCTAGCTCTGCTCATCTGTCTGATGGCTTCTTTCTCTCCCTCTCATCCCTGCCTCCCTCCTCTTCTTATTGTTCCTCCTCTGTTTGTCTCTTTGTCTGTCTCTGACTTCACCTCTGTCTTTATCTTGTTGGCTTTTTTTCCCCGGCTTGGTCTCTTCCTCTGTCTCTTTTGCTCTCTGTCCTCGCCTCTGTCTTCTCTGTTTCTTTCTGTGTCTATCTTCTCCCTGTCTCTCTTGTCGTGTCTCTATTTTGGTGTGTCTCTCTGTGTCTCTGTCTCTCTCCTCCCTTCCTCTCTCCCCATCTCCCTTCCCTATCTCTGTCTCTCTCCACAGTCAAAAAAGCCAAGTTTGATGGTGCCCAAGGTAAGTGGCCTCTATACCTGTCCTGTCCTGTATTGTCTGTCCATTTCTAGGAGAGATCAGAGAAGGGTTCTGAGCTAGTGGTGGGGGATTTGGGTTCTGTGTCTGCTGAGCATCACGGAGACTGTCTGACTTGGCCTGGGGTCCAAGCAGTCTCCCCAGCCATCTCCTGAAGACCTCAGTGGGGAGTGGGGCTCACCCCGAGCCAATGGCCCTTCTCAGGATCCTAAGAGATAGGGTGGAGACTCTTAGATCAGGCTCCAGGTGGAGAAAGTGAGGCTCAGAGAGTTTTTATAGTCACTTTTGTTCCCCTGTCTGGGGCCTCAGTCTTCCCAGCTAAAAACCAAGACTGTTGTACGTAGATTTTTTTTAGGAGACATAGTTATTTTTTAGCAGCAGGTTTAGGCATCCCAAAATTCCATGGCTCCCTGCACCAAGGCCCCTCCCTTGTGTTCTAAGGAACTGGGGGTTTAGGGAACCCTGGGAGCTGGCCTGAGGGTAGTTGGGATGCTGGGGGCTCACCTGGGGGTGGGAGGGATGCTGGGGACTGTACTGGGGGTAGGGGGAACGCACAGAAGCAGTACAGTATGTTGGACCTGGAGGTGGCTCTAACCACACACACCTCCTGGGGGATCATAGCAGGTAGTCTAGAGCTTGGGAAGTGGCGTGGGGAGTACCTGAGTCCCTGTGCTGACGCTTACTCTCACCACCACAGAGAAATTCAACACATACGTGACTCTGAAGGTGCAGAATGTCAAGAGCACGACCATCGCTGTGCGGGGGAGCCAGCCCAGCTGGGAGCAGGATTTCATGTTGTAAGTCTGACTGGACCTGCACAGCTTCATGCTGGCACCTCACTGGTTCCACTGGGTAGAGCCAGACACCTGTGTGTCCTCTGGGACTCCCCTCCCTCCTCCCTTGGACCCATGTCCATCAGCTTTGCCTCCAAAGCACTTCCCGAATCGTCTCTTCCCTTTATCTCTGGGGCCACCGGCCAAGTCCCTGCTGCCGCCAGCCTCCGCCCTGGCCTCCTGCTGCAATCCGCCTCCTGCAATCTGTTCTCCAGGCAGCCAGAGGTATATTTTTAAAACTGCAAATCACATCCTGTCACTCTTCGAACTTGTTCCTGGTGTCAACCTCAGAACAAAACCTATACTCTGCCCCACAGCCCCCAAGGAAGTTTAGCCCCTGCGACCTCCTGCCAGTGTCTCCCTCCATCTCTCCCAGCTTACCTGCCCAGCCCCAGACACCTCTGAGAGGTTCCTCCAACATGGCTAGCTTGTTCCTGCCCCGGAACTTTTGCACTCGCTCTTCTCTCCCCTTCCCTGCCCCTGCCAGCTGCCTCCTTCTTATCCTTCCTGTGTCACTTCCTTAGGGAAGCCCTCCCTGACTACCATCCTCAAGTTGTAATTAAAGAGTAATTTCTGTTCTTGCTACCAATTGTTATTTTAGTCATTTGTGTGAATTTTGGACACATTTCTGGCCCCTGCCCCTGGACTGTGAGCTCTAGGAAGGTAGGGCCTGGTCGGTCTCTGTCCCTGTTCTGACTTCCATGCCAAGTATGGGGCCTGGCACACCTTAAGTGCTCAACAAATATTTGCCTAATCATTGAATAAGTTCATGACCTGGACCCTCACCTTGACCTAGAGCCACACTCAGGACCTCATGTTACATCCCACCTGCTCTGAGGATGGGAATATGTGTCATGCTCTCTTCTAAGGCTTTGAGTAAATCGATTTGCTACTATAATCCTCATTTTACAGATGAGGAAACAGAGGATCAGAGAGGCAAAGCCACCTGCTCAGTGTCAGGCAGCCTATATCTGGCAGAGCTGGGATTTGGACCCATTTGCACTTCCATGCAGAGCCTGGCTGGGGACTGTCGGTGGTGGAGGCCATGAGAGAACACAGTTGGGATCCTGGAGCAGAGGAGCGTCGGGGGAAGGGAGTGAGGAGCTGGCCCTACAATTCTAGGAAAGATGTAAGGGGGAGTCTCCAACTCCCCCAAAGCCAATTGCTGAACGACCAGGTTACAGTCAACAGATATATTCGAGGAGAACATTCCTTAAGATAAATCTTTGGCAAATTGGTAAATTCAGTCAATTGGACATTCACTGGGGGTAGGATCATTTATATACTCAAAGGCATCCTTATGTGATTTGATAGAGATGACACCGGGAAGGATGGAGGCATCCAGAATGCCCTTATCCTGGGGTAACAGGGAGCCACAGAGGGTGTTTGGGCATCTTCCTTGCTTTGCTAGAGTTCTCAGGGTCTGAGGGCTTAAGGAGGGGGTGGGCAAGTTGGTACAGGAGGTATGTGATATCTGTCCCACCCTTCCATCCCACCTTGGAACTCTGGTTCTGCTGTGAGACCCTAAGCATGTAACTTAGCCCTCTGGCTTCAGTTTCCCCTCTGTAAAACAAGAACTACTGTATTACCTTCCTGGCTAGGACTCACCCAGGCCTTGGTGTGAATACCAGTTGGCTGTGTGAGTAAACTAACTTTTTTGAGTCTCCATTCCCTCACTCTTGACCCTTCCTGCCCCCTCCCCTTTCTCCACAGTGAGATTAACCGCCTGGATTTGGGGCTGACAGTGGAAGTGTGGAACAAGGGTCTCATCTGGGACACAATGGTGGGCACCGTGTGGATCCCCCTGCGGACCATCCGCCAGTCCAATGAAGTGAGTGGTGGGATGAGGAGTGGGGAGGAATGCCTGGGAGGGGTCCAGAGGCCAGGGGCCTAAACAAGATGGACATTTCCTCCATCTGCTGACAATGTTCGTGTAGGTGTCTAGGGCTGCAGTGGGAGTTCCAAAGTCACCAGGGTCTAAACTCTTTATATCTTGATGCTCTGCCTTTCTTTCCATGTGCTTCTACCTTGCGACTCAGTGTGGATGCTGGAGGATCACCATTACATTTACATTCCCAATGAGGGAAGGAAGGTGGCAAGGGAGGGAGTTACCCTCTTTGTTAAGAGCCAAACCGGGAAGTTGCTCACGGCACTCCACTCACATCCCATTGGCCAGAACTTAGTCCACCTAGCTGCAAGGGAGTCTTTGAAACGTAGTCTTAAGTTGCACGGCCCAGCTAAAGATGTATTCCTATGGAAGAAGGGAAGGGATATTGTGGGCAATTAGCACTTTGTATAGGAGGAAAGCTATACTAGCCCTGAAAGTACTGGACAATCACATTGGCCTCCTGGCTTTAAGCATTTCCCCCTCCACTCCTTCCCCTCATGCTGAGCCCAGCAGCAACTTACTACCCTATGACCCTTTCCATCCTTCCCTCCCTATCTCCCTTGCGAGGCCTTCTTGATGGCACCTGCTATATTGCCAGCCTCATCTCCCTCCACATCCCAACCTCCACCCCTTATATGGTCCAAAGAAGGCCTCTGAGCCTTCACATACACTATTCTCTGGGCTTCAAGTGTCCCTTCCATCACCCTCTAAACTCAGCTCCCATGTCTTTTCCTCCAGGAAGCCCTCCCTATTTTCTCTCTGGATCCTTCGGCCCCCACCCCTCCTTCCTCTGGTCTTACCCTGACCTTGCAAGGCAAGGGGTGTCTGTGTCAGGCTCTGCCTCATGACTGTGAGCTTCTCAGGGGCCTCTTGGAGATCCTGAAATTGCCCCGCATGGGGTAGGCAAGGAGGAGACACCAGGAAAGGTTTATTTTCTAATGAATGGTGAGGGAGGAAATGGTGCAATAATCCAGGCAAGTGAGTCCAAAAGGAAGCTTTGAGGATGACCCAAAATTTCCTCAGTGACACCGCCCCCGCCCCCGCCGCCCAAGTACTAGGAAGGCCTGGTCACCTGGGGAAGCAATGACCCACGCAGGGGATCCTTTACCCTTGCCAGCCTCTCCCTAGAGTTGCAGAAAGCAAATTCCACAGATCACTCTCATTTGAGAGATAGAGAAAATGAGGTTCAGAGTAGACTCCACTTGCTGAAGTGGGAGCCCACTCTGAATGCAGAGGGCCTAGGGGTCCTTCATTCACTTGGAGGTCCTTACTGGATGGTGGGAGCATCAGGGCTTTCATATGACACCAGGGCTGCATAGCCCCTCTCAGGGATGAGAAGTGGCTCTGTAATGCTAGGACTGCCTCTGCTGACCCCCCAGGGCCCTCTCTCTGGGTCCTTGTCTCTGGGTTTCCTGGACCCACCATGTTGCTCTGGACTGGGACCTTCCCTCTGAGTCTCAGTTCTCTCATCTGTAAAGTGGGAATGTGGTCCTTGCTCTTGGGGTAGGGGTGAGATGGAATGAGGGAGACATCTTATGAGAGTAGGGGGCCTGCTGGCTGATTTGGAGCAGATATCTGATCCATCCCACTTCACCTGTCACCCTGACCCCTATCATCCCCTCGTATACTCAGGAGGGCCCTGGAGAGTGGCTGACCCTGGACTCTCAAGTCATCATGGCAGACAGTGAAATCTGTGGCACCAAGGACCCCACCTTCCACCGCATCCTCCTTGACACCCGCTTCGAGCTGCCCTTAGGTGAGTGTGGGGGCACAGGACCCTCGCCCAATCCCAGGAGAATGGCCAGGCCTGGGTGAATCCAGATGACCCTTATTCCGAGGACAAGTTTTCCCCTTCTAAGAGGAGAGAGTGTCCTGGCTTTCAGCGAGTCAGATGAAATGTGCACCTGCCATGTACAAAGCGCTTTCTAGCTCTGCAGGTGCACAGGTCAACAGTGGGCAACAAATGCTTTTTGAACCAGGGGGCTTAGATCTGAGCTGTCCTGGCTGGTCCTTGGTAAGATCTTCTTCGTCTGTAGGGGTGAACTAGGGACAGGAGAGAGACAGAGTCAGAGAGATAAAAAGAGAGAAATAGAGACACAGAGAGACATGCAGAGATAAACAAAGGCAGAGGCACAGAGAGGCCTCTCAAGCTTTCCTGGAAGCCACTCAGTTCTCCCATATCATCCTTCCAAGAACCCATGGCTCCGCTACCCTCATAATGTTAGAGTGCATCTCTGCCATCCTCCATTTATTCTCAAGGCATTGCTGGGGTGGGGAGGGATTGGGGCACCACCATGTCCTCCCTTCCTCTCTCCCCACCCACTGGAGACCAGGCCTATAGGCCTGCAGGACACACTGGATGGAGGCTGAGGGGCAGGCAGGGGCTTCCAGGCTCACAGCCAGTGCTCCTCTTCCAGACATTCCTGAGGAGGAGGCCCGCTACTGGGCTAAGAAGCTGGAACAGCTGAATGCCATGCGGGATCAAGATGAGGTGAGTGCCGGTGTGTGGAGGTCTCTTTTCTTCCTGTGTGTGTCTCTCTTGTCGCCCCATATCCTCCACTCTGTCTTTGTTTCTTTCTTCATTTGTCTTTTCCTATGTTTGTGTCTCTAACCTTTTGTAACCTGACTAAATCAGCAACCCATGTGGTCCAGGCTCTAAGCCGTGATGTCGGCCAGGAAAATGCAGTCTACTAACAGTGTAACAATTTTAACTGACTCAAGTTCTGCATTTGCCAAATACTGTCAAGGAGATACAGGTGCCCTGAAGCCGTTCTCATACCCACTCCCTGCCCACACCCCTCAGTTCCTCCAGGCCCAATTTTGGACTTTCTTAAAAGTTCTCCTCCCCCACCAGCCTTTACCCCTGTACCTCTGTTCTTCTATGCCACCCCCTTCTTCTTGGCTCCATATCCCCACAGTGCAAAGACCCAATGTGGCCCAGAAGACAGTCTTTAGAAGATGAGGGCAAGGAAGAAATCATGGGCAAGACTAGAACATTCTTGGGATGTGGTTCTATAGTGTAGTGGTTAGCACATCTGCTTTACACGCAGAAGGTCCTGGGTTCACTCCCCAGTGGAGCCACAGTCCATCATCTACGGCCATAGCACCCTGGACGAGCCTGATGTCTGATCTCAGAAGCTAAGCAGGGTCGGGCCTGGTTAGTACTTGGATGGGAGACCACCTGGGAAGACCAGGTGCTGTAGGCATAAGTAATAATAAATAAAAAATAAATTAAAAAGAAAAGACGAGAACACTCTTTAGTGAGAGGCGGAGGGCAAGGGGGCCATGCGCATATGTCAGGAATCTTCGTCCAAACCTCATCTCTCATCTTTACTCGACTCCTGTCTCAGTTCTTTCTGTCTACGTCTCTTCTCTCTGCTTCCCTCTCTCTTTCTCTCTCCCTCACCTGTATCTTTTTTTTTTAAATGTATCTGTTTCTCACTGTCTCTGTGTGTATCTCTCTCCCTCTTTGTTTCTCTGTGAACATCTGTATCCTTCTCCAGAGGGAGAGGATGTGGGAGGCACAGAGGAGTCAGGATGGAACACAACAGAGGCCTATCCTGGTCCCTTGGTTTCTGCCTTCCCTGTGACAAACCTTCTCTTCTTCCCTCCCCTCAGTATTCATTCCAAGATGAACAAGACAAGCCTCTCCCTGTCCCCAGCAACCAGTGTTGTAAGTACCTCTCAATTCCTCTTGGCATCCCTCCCCCATCCCATCCACAGCTGTTGTGCGTAACAGGTCAACTCCCCTCCAGAGTTACAGGTCCTAAGAGTGGACAGTATCCACGCACAGTGTGGTGGAAAGAAGAGATCTGGGACTTAGGTTTGAGTCCTGCTTTGCTTTGTGGCCACAGGCATGCTGGTGTCCCTCTGCGATCCTCACGGGCAGTCTCCTTGGAATGGGGCATCTGACAGCCTTTCACTCCGAGGGGACCCAGGACGTCTAAAAGCTTAAAAAAACATTTTGCAGACTCTTTAATTCCATAATCAAATTCTGAATGAGGACCTATAATTTATTCAACAAACTTTCACGAGGCTAACACAGACTCCCGAGCAGCCCACAGAGGCTGCAGACAGACACTGGCAGGCAGTCCTGCCAACACACAGGCGCATGTACAACGGACCAAAGCTGTTTCATTTACCCATTTTCTTAGATGAATAAACTGAGGCCCAAGAGGAGAAGCAACTTGCCCAAGGTCACACACCTGGCAGCAGAGCCAGGATTTGAACCCAGGTCTGAGGGACTCTTTCCACTGCACTGCATCTATTAATGATGATGATGATCCTGTTCCTCCCTAAAAGCTGGAGTTTTCAAGATTGCTTATGTCTCTTGACCCTTGGACACTCAGCTGTACCCAGACCAGGTCTCCATGGGCCAAGATGTCTCTCTCCCAAAAGTTCCCCAAGTCCTCTGGAGTGGGGAAGAAGTGACAAATCATAGAGTTCCAGAGCAGAATCCACACGTATTACACTTGTCCCCCACCCCGCCCTTCAACCTTTTTCTCCTGTTCCATCTGCTTCCTTATCCCCCTTTGCTCCTCTCTCATAGTCTCTCCTGTACCCATTGTCCACCCTTCCCCCATATGCCCAGGATGGTGATGATGGAGCATAGTGGGAAGAGGGGCTAGAGGACTGCAGTTGGGGGACCTTGTTCTGCTCTGACTTGGGGTGTGATACTGAGAAAGTCCCTTGACTTCCCTGCCTTCAGGGGCGGGGAGTCGTCTCTGCCCAGAAGGAATTACAAATGCCTTCCCCCTTGAATAGGGGTCACTGAAAATTGCGTTGGGGGCAGGGCCACGCAAGGTGGAGGCAGGAGCAGATGACAGAGCACTTGGGCAGCTGAACCAAAATGAAGGGTGGGTTCGATCTGGGAATGGAGACCCATTACCCAGCATTTACCTCCAAGTCCTCTTGGGAATGTTTCATCACCCCCCATTTCATGGAGGAAGCAGCTGAGGGTAAGAGGAGTCAGGATTCTGGTCCAAGGTGTTTTTTCAAAATGCCAGGTTTGGGGGATGATGGAGGGAGATGTGGTTCTCTCCCTGGCCCTGACACTCAGAGGCTGTGTGACGTTAGGCTGCTCACCCCACCTCTCTGAGCCCTGTTTCTTCACATGTACAATGAGCAGAATGATAAAAACCCAATTTAGTTTCAAATTTTAGGACTTCCAGTTCAATATTTCTTTCTCTATGCATGAGAGAGGGGAGGGAAGGAGTGGGGAGTACTGACCCCAGACTTCAGAGCTGGAAAACCCTGGCCCCAAATGCTCCTCTTTGTTACTTCCTGGCTGAGCCTGTGACCTCCTCGAAAAACATATTCTGCCTTCCTCCCAAGGCGGTGAGTGAAGGATTGACAAATGTCAGTGGTTAAAGTGATGCTTGGGGAAGATACCCAGGGTAGAAGGGGATCAGGGTACTGGGTGGGAGAAGGAGATGGGGAGAATGAGGAGGATGGGGAGCCCCCCTCTTTAAGCCCCGCACCTGCTCCCTTTTATTATCTCTGCCCCTTCTCTTTGTAGGCAACTGGAATTATTTTGGCTGGGGTGAGCAGCAGAGTAAGTACTCAGCTCGATGTTCTGGGAGGCCATGGGGAGGTGGGTGCCTTGGCAACTCTGAGGCCCCTGCCCCACCGTGCAGGGAAGCGGGGAGCATGTGGCTGGCACATTGGGGCCAGAGGACTGACTGGCAAGACCCCTTCCGTGCCCCCCTGCCCCCTGACCATTAACATCTGTCTTGGGTATCCTGCTCTGTCTGGTGGGGAATGGGCACTGCCATTGGAGTGGGAGGATTCAGGTGGGAAGAATGGGCATTTAGATGGGAGACCTGCCTGTCTCCAGCTGGGCACTGTGATCCCCTGTCCCCCCTACTCCCCATGTATAACCTCATCTCCTCTCCTGTGACTCCTTCCTCTTTTTGTCTCCCCATCTTCCTCCTCCACCTGGAAATGGACCCCAATGTCACTCAGAGGGTGGTGAATGGGGAAGGAAGAGGGAGGGCCTCAGAAAGGACAGTGGGCAGGGACGCCCAGGCAGATATCACTCCAGAGACCTCAGCTCCAAAGCCCTCTCATACACATCTTCCTCCAATTCTCCCCCGGGGGAAGGAAAACAAGCCATCCCCCCAATTTGGATGCCGAGTTTTCTCCCTAAGGAAGAGCTCCCTTACCCTCATGTATTGCCTCTTCCAGAGAAATCCAGCCCATTAGTCTGAGCGTGAATCTGTGTCCTTCTCGCTCCACCACCACCTGGTGGACAAGCTCCCTTCTCCCTCCAAGATCAGGGAAACTGTGTACATCTACTTTTGATCCAAAACAATTTGTTAAAAAGTCAGTCAGAAATAAATTTGGCCAGAATACGCATTAGGCAGACAAGAAGACAGTAACAACCAGCTTGCCACAAATAATACCATCAAAAACAAAGATGTTTTTGGTTAAAACCGATTTGTCTAAAGCAGATAATTGGGTGAAGAACAAAGATCATCGGACCAAAAACAGACTCTTTTGTCGACACACAGGTGTCTGAATGTCACTCAGCTGGAGGCAACAATTTGGTCGAAAACTATCTGGTAAAAAGCAGTCTGGACAAAAACAAAAAGGATCCAGTGGAAAGCGATTTGCCCCTCAAAAACAGAGAATTTGTCAGAAAAAAAATAATAGGGTTAACATGGCCACAGCCTCATGAGATTTGGTTAGAAACATCTTGTCTTGGTCAGGGACAATTTGGTAGAAAGAATGCCAATTTGGCCAAACACTCAGATAATTGGATAGAAAACCAGCCCCAGGGAAGGGGCTGGAAATTTGGTGACATTGACAATTTGTCCAGAGCTTTGAGAGAACTTGTCCAGGTTTCAGATCCCTCCCTTCTGCCTGATACTCACAAATGTAAGTCGTGGAAATTTGCCTCTGCCTTTCTATAATAACAGCAGTGCTGACGGCATGCAGCACATGACAGGGTCGTCGTGTATGCAGGGATAGGATCAAAAGCTTGTAGGTCACACTGGCCCAAGTAAGATGAAAAACCGGGAAACCAGTTACCTTGGTAGGGCCAGCTTTGCTAGCTGAAAATGAATGTAAGGTTTTACTAAAGGCAAAACAACTTAGGGAATGAATTAAATAGCATTTGACATAAAGCATAAAATTCATTTTTTAACAGTTTACCTCATTGATAAAATGGATCTATTTGTTGAATTTATAGAAACAGATACAATTAGCTGGAAAAGAATTAGAAGGTTAAAATAATAAAGCAAGAAAAATAGATAAACATCTGGAAAATGAGCAAAAATACTTAAAGGCACAAAAAAGTACAAGCCACCTTTTTGGTGTTTAAAATCACCAGTAAATTGATGCCATAGGCCACCCGGTCAGGGGTTATTTTTTTTTCCAGCCATTTGTTTTCAAAACAAGTGTTGATTTCTAAATAAATAGTCTCTCTCATCCTACCACAGTCTAACGTCCCTCAATACTGTTTCCTTCTTACAACGGAAAACAAACCAAACTAAAACATCCTTTAATTCTTATTAAACATCTGAAGTTTGGCAACCCCACTCTGTTTCATTTTAGCAACAAATTCTGAGTGTGTGGTGGTCTTGCCAACCTAAGGATCCAATCCTTTGTGAGGGAGATGGCACCTTCTCAGAGCCCGTTTTTTGTTCCTGTGCATATGAGTTCAGATCTTCGGCCTCCATTCTCAGATATCAAGAAATCTCTGACGGTTAATGGGCATTTTTTTCCCACCTTGTCCTCCTGATCTCCCTCCCAACTTTTTTGAGTGTTTGCATGACTCCTGTTATAGGAAGCCCACTAACTGATAGAAAAACTCATCTTGTTTTCAGAGAGCCTGGACTTTGGCAAAGTCCATTCTCACATTTGAGCTGAAGGACATCCCCCAATTTGCCACTGTCCTCCTCACATCCGAGGACTTTTCCTGGACCCAGACTCTAGGTCCAGTTTGACCCACATAAGGCAAAGCAGGGTTTTTGCCTCCCTTATTCTAAAACCTGTACCACTATTAACATGACCCAATATCCTTCATTCACTCTGATAAAGATTCCTCTTCTTGGGTTAGCAGCCAGTGAAGACCCCTGAAGTATGAGATACCGCTTTGGCCCCCATTGTGTTCTTTCTCTCTCTTTCTCTCTCTATCTCTCCCTCCCCTTCTCACCCTCTCCCCTCACCTCCTCTCTTTTCCAGATGATGACCCTGACAGTGCAGTAGATGATCGCGACAGTGACTACCGCAGCGAGACAAGCAACAGCATCCCACCACCCTATTACACTACATCCCAGCCCAACGCTTCGGTCCACCAGTATTCTGTCCGTCCACCACCCCTGGGTTCCCGAGAATCCTACAGTGACTCCATGCACAGTTATGAGGAGTTCTCCGAGCCACGGGCCCTCAGGTAGTCACTGTGAGGGGGGTGGTCTGTGTGTGTGTGGCCCTGTCTCCTGGAATGAAGAGAGGAGTAGGGGATTAGAGGAAGCTGAGGGTGTAGGTAAGTGGGTCTAGAAAAGAAGCATTCGTGCTTTTTTTGTGAGCAATAGAACCCTTGCTTTACCCAAAAATTTGCAAGAAAACTCCACGAAGTTGATAAAAGGGGTTCTGCTTTGGCTGAAGAAAGTCTGAAGGCCCCTGAAAGGTCCCTCTGAAATATGGGGGCTCTTTGCACTTCCTTTAAAAGTACTGTCTCCATGTACTCTCTAACTGGGCAGAGGAGGGAGTGGGTAGAGGAAGAGATGACTGTTAGTGGGGGGTGTGAGGCATGGTGACATTGGAAAGATCCCAGTAAGGAGCTAGCCTGTGGTCCCAAGGAGGTCCTGCCCCTCCCTTCCGGTGGCCTCTGACCTATGTTCCTGACCCACAAGCATGGGCACAGTGACTTCAGAGCTGCCCCTGCTCTGTCCAGCTGCCATCACCACTCCTTTGAAAGTAGGCTGTCCCTAGACCTTCCCAATGGGCGGGTTCCCTCGTGGGCCACACCACTGTCCAGCACAGTATGCTTGCTGGTTCTTGAGCCTGGGAGGCTCGACCTCATTCCTGCCGCCCTCCTCACTGACCTGATCACTCCAGCCCTGGTTTCCAAACAGAACAACAAACATGATATTAAACAGATTGAATATTTGTAGAGCACTTGGATAGATTGAAAACACTCCCATCTTTGCCAAAAGTTCTATTGGACAGCATGCACTGTACAGAGTTTCGGTAAAACATAATTTGAAGATCTTCATAAGCTTTCTACTCCATCTTTAGTATCAATCAGTATAATTTTTTTGCAGATATTTGAGTGAATTACTTTTATTTTAAAATTTTCTCCATTTCATATATACCATAGAAAGCTTGAATAGTTTACAGGTGGAGTATTTCGAAAGGAACTTTTTAAAAGACTGAGCATCTAGTCTAGACTATTTTTTTTAGCTCCAAGGAAATGAAATTACATACTCAAGATAAAACAAATAGTGGCAGAGGTGGGATGAGAACCAAGCAAGGCATGGTATTCCTGGCAGAGGGCATAGCAAGTGCAAAGGGCTGGAGGTGGGCACAAGTTTAGGGTGTCGGAGGAATAGCAAGGAGGCCGATGTGGCCAGAGCAGGAGGAGAGAAGCGGAGACAGAGGGAAATGAGGGTCGAGAGGTTGGACAGTTTGGGCCACACAGGGTTGTGGGGCATTACATGGGATTTATTTCAAGTGCACTAGTGAGCCTGGTAGCGTTTGAAACAGGGGAGCTATGTGATAGGGTTCATGATTCGAAGAAGCCCCTCTGTGGCATCCATGAGAAGCAGGGACTGTCAGGGACAGGAGTGGTAGTTGGGGCAGCATCTGGTGGAGATGGTGGAGCCCGGACTAGGGTGGAGCCCAGGGTGCAGAGAAGTGGATGCATTTCAGCAAAAGCTTGCGAGGTGGAGCTGAGGGCACTCATGGCAGGGTCAGCTGTGAGAGGAGGTCGAGGCAAGACGTGGAGGCAGGAAGGCCCCAGTTCCTGGCGAATGGAGGAGCTCGGCTGTAGGAGGACCAGGTTGAGGTAGGGGGACACCGAGAGCAGATGCAACCATGTTCAAGTTTCAGAAGCCCTAGGTATCTAAAGGAGCTGTGGCAATGGCACTGATTCCGGGTCCCCAGAACATGGGTAGAGCATTTGCAGCCCCCACAAGGCATATACAGGAGTGGCGTATAGTAGGTCATCAGTGATCACTGCTATCATTGATCGGGTTTATTGCCTGTCCACCTAGACCATAAATGCCATGAGAATGGGATTTTTGTCTCTTTTGTTCACGGCTGTGTTTCGCTGGCACATACAGTAGGGTCTGGTGCACAGTAGGCGCTCAAGCAATGCTGAGTGAATGCCTGTGTGATGGACCTGTGTGACGGACCTGTGTGACTGGGGCTGGGTGGGCAGTGGCTCTGTGCCCAGCCCCTGAGCCCCACCTGTTCCCGCAGCCCCACAGGCAGCAGCCACTATGCCTCCTCAGGAGAGCTGAGCCAGGGAAGCTCTCAGCTGAGCGAGGACTTCGACCCAGACGAGCAGAGCCTGCAGGGCTCCGAGATGGAGGATGAGAGGGACCGGGACTCCTACCACTCCTGCCACAGCTCAGTAAGCTACCACAAGGACTCGCCGCGCTGGGACCAGGACGAGGACGAGCTGGATGAGGAGCTGGACGAGGAGCTGGATGAAGACCTGGAGGACTTCCTGGAGGAGGAAGAGGAGCTACCTGAGGACGAGGAGGAACTGGAGGAGGAGGAGGAGGTGCCTGATGACATCCGTGGTTATGCAGAGCACCACGAGGCAGCTGTGGCTGAGCCCAAGGACTTCAAGCGTGTCAGTTTCCCACCAGCAGCCCCTGAGAAGGAGGGCAAGGCCCCAGCAATGCCCACTGAGGCCCCCGATGTGGCCAAGGTGGCCCCTGAGCCAGCCACCAAGGAGGTGCCTGCACTTGAGCGAGCGCCTGAGGCTGAGCCCCCCAAGCCTGAGGAGAGGTAATGGGAAGCAGCCAAAGGGCTGTCACAAGGTCACTGTGGTCAGTGGTGCCATGATGGAGTGAGCCTGGACCTGAGGAATGGGGGAGAGGAAGTTGTCACAGGGCCATGGGTTTATTGAAGGGATCAGGATATGTCTAGGAGGTCAGAGGGGGTTCAGTGGGGTCAGAGTGGTTCAAGGGGCTCATGAAGGAGTATTAGGGGTTTTGAGGGGCCAGACATTTTTCCCGGTTGAAAAAGTTACAAATGCATTGGAAGGATTCTGGGCAAATAGGATTACCAAGGGTCAGAGGGGCCAGGAGGATAGAAAAGGGAGCCAGGGGACCCAAAGGTGTCATAAATGTAATGGGCATGTGGAAAGAGAGCAGGAGCACTGAGACACAGTGGGTCATAGTGTCTCTAAAGGGACAGGCATCCCTCAGACAGTAGAGGATGAAGGGAGAACTGTCAGTGGAGACTCAGGATACACCTTGCCTCAGTTTCAGGCTGCAAGAAGATGAGGAAGGCCAGGAGGGTCAGGACTCCATGTCCAGGGCCAAGGCCAACTGGCTTAGAGCCTTCAACAAAGTGCGACTGCAGCTTCAAGAGGTAAGTGAGAGCCCTAGTCAGCTCACATCCATGCCCAATGCCCCCAGTAACCTCAGACTGGCCCCAGACTGGCCATGCCCACTTCCCCATTCCTCCCATGCCCCACAACCTTGGTCCTGTGCCCACCCACAGCATCCCATGCTATGCCCCATGGACAGCTTGACCATGCCCACTTCCCCACCCCATCCACCATGCCATGCCTCTATGCATCCTATTTCTTCCGTGGCTCTGCTCATACCAACCTGGCCCCACCCTCTCCTGCCCTTACCCTGGCTCCACCATTCCTGGCCTCACTCACACTGGCCTGCCCTATCTCCCCACCAAAGCCCA
>NW_006429864.1:1066725-1071074 GCF_000325575.1 Pteropus alecto | reverse complement strand
TGGAACCTGGAGCTAGGTAATGGCTACAGCCATGTCAGAAGGGAAGAATGAAGGTTGGGGACAGGAGTAGAGATAAAGGTTAAGGCAGTAGTCAGAGATCAGATGTCAAAGTTAGAATTGTTGTTAGGGAAAAAGGTCAGTGTTTGGGATCATATTGAGTGTCAGTGTCAGGGCTGGAGAAAGGTCTGAGGTCAGGTCAGTATCAGAGAAGGAATTTGGTGAAAGATACAATTAGCATCAGGGCCAGGGTGTTGACTGTTCAGATGGGCAGCAGGATTGGAAACATTCACTTATTCCTTCAGTCATTCAACCCACTCTGGCCTGGAGATAGAGTAATGTTTTTTTTTATCCAGGGGGAATTTCCAAGATGGGGTGAAACTGGCAAGAGGAGATCCTAATCACACTCCCAAAGTCTTCATCCAATAGCAGAGCCACAGAAATTTCAAGTCAAATTTTTTATCAGTTTTAAAATAGAATTTTATTTTTTGACTAAATAATATTTTCACGTAGTTCTAAATTCAAAAGGTAGAAAAGATCGTGCAATGAAAAGTCTATTGAATGACTTTCACTATATTAGCAAATTAAGAGAAAAAAAACAGTAGCTACCCTTGTAATGGAACTAGTGACATGACAAGAAAAATAAATGTGGGCAGGCTCTCTGAGTTTCATAGATGGGTCATAAAACAAATCCATGGCAATCAGGAAAAGTCCTTGTAGGAAGTGACACTTAAAGTATTCAAAGTACTTTCATATTATTTCAGAAGAGTGTGCTGGACCCTCCCCAGCCCCCCTCCAACCCTGCCACCCTCTAGTTGCATGGCAGATGAGGAGTATCCACCCTATTCTGAGACCTGAATGAAAAGTGGAGGCTGGTTGGGTGCAGAAGGTGCCGGGCATACAAACAGGTGCACAGCTTGGGCAAAGGCCCTGTTGCACAAGAACAAACGAGCAGGTGAGGCTGCAGTGAGTTTAAGAAATGACAGAATCTTATGAGTGTTTGAACTAGCCTCTGCGAATGCCAGGAAACTATAGATGCATGAACTCTTATTGGAATGATGCTAACACATCCCCAGGTTTGACAGATGAGGAGATCAACATCCACTGAGGTTGGTGGCAGAGAGGACATCCTCTCTCCCCATCTTACAGATAGACAGACTGAGGCCCAGAGAAAGCCATTGAGTTCCCTAAGGACACACAGTGAGGACTACGACCCAGGTTTCCTGACTCCTGGCCCAAAGGGGAGACAGAAGTGGGTGTGGAGCCTGCCTTGCCCTGGGAAGGGGCAGCCACACTGACCACATCTGTCTGTCTGTCCCACAGGCCAGGGGAGAAGGAGAAATGTCCAAATCCCTGTGGTTCAAAGGCGGGTAAGTAATGGAGCTTCAAGGGTTGGAGGAAGTTTTGAACCCAGAGCCCAAAGCTGGTTTACACCATAGCCTCAGCCTAGAAAGGGCAAAGAGAGGTTCCATTTAGACAAGGCACAGACTAGGCATGGGTGAAATAATGGAACCACTGTCATAGGCATTCAGAGCCAAAGATAGTAACATGTTGAACCCTCACAACAAACCCATTAGGGGGGGCTACTATTCTATTTTACAGATGGGGAAACTGAGTCCCGAGAGGTACATGCCTTCGCCAAGCTACTTGCATAATTCAAGACTGCTTCCCCCTAGTAATAAATATGAGATAAAGTCCATTTTCCTGCAATGCCCATCTGCAACCCTGGAGTGAACGTTTTGCTTTGATTCTGCTTTTAAATCTCCCAGATTCTTGCTACGGATGCTGGCACTTTTGTTAACGATAGTCGTTTGGTCTTAAATGGAGCATTTTGTCACATCTAACTTAAGTTACTACTTTTCAAGGGTGTTTTTGCAGCCTTTGGATGGCGAAAAGATATTTTTTAATTACACTAATGTTTTAAAATAGCAGCAGGAGAGTGACATTCTCCCCTTGTGGGTCCTTTGCCAACAGAGTCAGGGAGACAGGAGCTGTGACTCCCAGATGAGCAGGTGTGCTGGGCAGGGAGCCCTGGAAGCAGCGAGTGAGATGGGGGTTTCTGTGCTTGTGATTAATGGAAGAAGCTCTCTCAAGAGACACTGGTGTGGCAGGCTGGGTCAGGTGGAGGAAGCTTATGCAGAGATGTAGTTCAGGAGTGGCCAGGCCTCTGCCTGATCCTGCAGGGGGCGCTGGAGCACAAATCACACCCCGGAGCTTATCCAAAAGTCTTTGGCAGCCAGGCACCTCTCTCATTGGCCAGTGAGAACCTTCTGGAGAAGAGCCACAGCTGAACCTTCTCTGGGATGAGTGCACCTCTCAGTAAAGTGAATTTGGACAAGCCTGTATGGCGTCTGCCACAGCACTCATTCAATCCTCCAGCTACTGTGAAACTGCCAAGAGACAAGAACACAAACACGATTTCCAGTTCCCTCATTCCCATCGAAGTTGAAATCACTCCTTCCAGGACTGATTTTCAATAGACGCGTGTGTTTCCAATTTTGAGCATAAAGAAAGGTTTCATTGATACTTTTGTATATTATTTAGGTTTGCTTTAATTCAAATTTTCATTAAACGTGGACACCTGCATCATCTCCCCAGCTCCCAGACGAGGAAGTTGAGGCCCAGTGTCTTCATTTCCTGGGGCTGCTGTGACAAACAACCACAAACAGGGGGCTTAAAACAACAGAAATTTATTCTCTCACAATTCTGGAGGCTAGAAGTCCAAAATCAAGGTGTGGGCAGGACCACACTCCCTTGACACCTATAGGAGAAAATCCTTCCTTGTCTTTCCAGCTTCTGGTAGTTATTGGCAATCCTTGGTATTCCTTGGTTCGTAGATGTATCACTCCAATCTCTGCCTCCATTGTCACACCACAGTCTGCTTGTGTGTCTCTTTTTTTATAAAGATGCCAGTTATATTGGATTAGGGCCCACCTTACTCTAGTATGAGCTCATCTTAACTAATTGCCTCTGCAATGACCATATTTCCAAATAAGTTCACATTTTGAGGTCCTGGGGATTAGGATTTGAATGTATCTTTTTGGGGGACACAATTTAACTCTTAATACCTGGGGAGATCACATATCCTGCCCCACCCTCGAGTGATGTCTAATGGAAGAAGGGCGACTTCCTTGGGCCCTTGACGTCCCTGTGTGTGTCTTGCAGCCCAGGGGGTGGTCTTATCATCATTGACAGCATGCCTGACATCCGAAAGAGGAAGCCCATCCCACTCGTGAGTGACCTGGTGAGTGCCTGAGCCCTCCCTTACCCCAGTGCTCAACCTGTACAACTGCCCATGGAAGACCTGGGGCTGGGGTCTAGCAAGGCATTCTCTGGGACTAACATAATTTGATTTCTACCCTATGTGCTGCGTGGACACTTCAGGCCATGGTAAGTGATGGTGACCTGGGCCCCTGAGTCTCCTCTTCGGACCCCTCCACTGGGATCTTCCAACTGGCCCCCAACCCATGGGTTCCGGGGAGGGGAACTTACCATGTCTTACAGTTCACGGGTCGGGGAGAGAGCAGGTAACTTCCAACCTTGGTTCACGGTGTGCCTGGTGACCATGGTCAAGTCCATGGTGGTGGGGAATGGGTCAGTCAGGGTTGTGGGGCTGCTTGCCTTCCTGGAAGTTCCCTTGGTCATGTCCCAATTCTTTGCTGGTTCCTCTCCTGCTGTTGTGAACTGTGTCCTGTTCATCGTGGCTGTGACTTGACCCCATGGCTGGTGGCCCCAAACCATGGCTGTGGATTCTGCTCTTGGTGACAATCCCATGGGTGTCAATCAACTCTGTGACTCCCTCGGTGTCTTCCCCACCCCAGTCCCTGGTCCAGTCCAGAAAAGCGGGCATCACCTCGGCCTTGGCCTCCAGCACTTTGAACAACGAGGAGTTGGTGCGTGGGGTACCTCCCCCTCCCCTGGTTGTAAGGTGGGCTGGGTTGGGGGCTCCTGGAGGAAGAGGAGGAGGGTATGGCAGAGACAGGCACTACTCACTTCAGAGACCGATAGCGCAGCATCGCGTTAACACCCTCTTCACCCAAGAACCCGTGGGGGTGGCAGAGGGACTGGAACTTGACTATACTCTGCACAGGATGAGAGTGAGTCAGGACAGCACCCCCAGGTGAGGGCTCTGTGCCCCATACCGCACCCTCCCCCTCCCTGCAGAAAAACCACGTTTACAAGAAGACCCTGCAAGCCTTAATCTATCCCATTTCGTGCACGACACCGCACAACTTCGAAGTCTGGACGGCTACCACGCCCACCTACTGCTACGAGTGCGAGGGACTGCTGTGGGGCATCGCGCGGCAGGGCATGCGCTGCACCGAGTGTGGCGTCAAGTGCCACGAGAAGTG
>NW_006429864.1:1066506-1066709 GCF_000325575.1 Pteropus alecto | reverse complement strand
CTGCCTGCAGAGTGAGCGCGGGCGCGGGCTGGGGCGTGGACAAAGGGACCGGGCTGAGTGGTAGGGGTGGGGCTCCACGGAGACGGGGTTGAAGGCGGGTCAAGAACAGGGGCGGGCCCCTGCGAGATGGGCGGGGCATGAACAGAAGGGCGGATCCGCGTGGGTGGGGTGGGGCTCCGCGGAGGTGGGGCGGCAGAGGTGGG
>NW_006429864.1:1057909-1066480 GCF_000325575.1 Pteropus alecto | reverse complement strand
TGA
Source organism: Pteropus alecto (assembly GCF_000325575.1). Classification (NCBI taxonomy): domain Eukaryota; kingdom Metazoa; phylum Chordata; class Mammalia; order Chiroptera; family Pteropodidae; genus Pteropus; species Pteropus alecto. The sequence continues at coordinate 1,066,477 of NW_006429864.1, read as the reverse complement.
GAGGGTCGGGAGAAGGGGGGGTGGGGCTCCAGGACTGGGGTAACTATACAAGGGGCAGGTTTAATAAGAGGCAGCGGTTCACCTGGAGAAAAAGGGGGTTAGGGTTAGCTCAGAACAGGGAGGGTTGGGGAGAGGTGTCAGAAAGGGCGGGGTCTTGGGAGGGCTGAGGATTCAGAGGGGTTGGGCTCTGAAGGGTGAAAATCCTGGTGGGAGGGAGGATTCAGAGAGAAAATAGGAAGCTCTAACTTTTGGGGTGATTCGCCTGAATCCCCACAGCTTAGTGACTGTGGCTACTGCTGAGGACGCTCTGGAGTGGGAGTCGGGGTGCTGGCTCCGGTGAGGGGCGCTCCCTGGACAGTGCCGCTGTCCACTTCTGCAGGGGCAGCAGAGAAGAGCTCTAAGCATGGGGCGGAGGACCGGACCCAGAACATCATCATGGTGCTCAAGGACCGCATGAAGATCCGGGAGCGCAACAAGCCTGAGATCTTCGAGCTCATCCAGGAGATTTTCGCCGTGACCAAGGCAGCGCACACGCAGCAGATGAAGGCGGTCAAGCAGAGTGTGCTGGATGGCACGTCCAAGTGGTCGGCCAAGATCAGCATCACCGGTGAGGCCGCAGTGGGACGGGGGTGGCCACCAAGTCCCTTTTCTTAGCCCCCTGTGCTCCCTCCCAAACCCCTTCCTTCCCTTTGCTACAGGTACTTGAGCGCATACTGTTTTTCCAGTATCCACGTGTGTGTGCATTCGTGCCACGGGCGGGCATGTATGCCTCTAAGCGTGTATGCATGACACTCTATCTGGGTCATTTTGATTGATGCCCCCAGAACCAGACCCCTGGAAGAGGAGTTGAGAGCACATGGTCCATCTGGGAGGTGACCACAGGAAACCCTGTGGAAGTTTAGAAATGAGACTGGAAGGGAGAGAGGGCACAAGGGGCCAAAGAGCAGGCAATGCTGTGGAGAGCTGGGGCTCAGTCCCACCTGGGACCACTAGGGGACAATATTAGCTCCCACTGAAGAGTGCTCCTATCCAGAGGCCTGGGCCTTATGGTGTTTATCCATGCGCAACCTCATTTGGATTTCCCAGAAGACAGACCCCAAGATGATTTCAGCATAGCTGAGTGTCCAGGAGGTAGTCCCAGGAAGCCCCATGGGCGATGGAGACTGGCAGCAGGGAGGAGTGGAGCCCTGCAGGGGGTGCAAATGATCAGGTGACTCCATGGTCAATGGAAGTGCAATCCCACTGCAGAACCTCAGGGGCACAATGCAGAGCACACACCTGAGAATACCCACCCCAGGGGTGACCCTGGGGTACCTTCCCATCTTTCACTTCAGTGGCTGAGGGTTCCCTGGGTGTTAACTCTCTAGCAAGACCAGCATGCCCACAGGCTCTGGTGGCCAGAACCAAGCCCTCAGGCCACGTCACAGGATCCCCAGCAAGCAGCAGGAGCCCATTGCAATGACTGTTTTCAGCATGCTTCCTTCCTTGAGCACACATTTATGTCTGTCCTATGTGTTTTCCAGTGGTCTGTGCCCAGGGCTTGCAGGCAAAGGACAAGACAGGGTCCAGTGACCCTTATGTCACCGTCCAGGTCGGGAAGACCAAGAAACGGACGAAAACCATCTATGGGAACCTGAATCCCGTGTGGGAGGAGAACTTCCATTTGTAAGTGCCTGGCTAGGCCCCCAGTACCCCATCCGGAAAACCCTGCTGAGACAGACAAAGGGGACTCCAAGACCAGCTCAAACTGGCTGCCTGATCTTTGCTCCTGCCTCCTCCCTGCAGCGAATGTCACAACTCCTCAGACCGAATCAAGGTGCGTGTCTGGGACGAAGATGATGATATCAAATCTCGTGTGAAGCAGCGGTTCAAGAGGGAGTCCGATGACTTCCTAGGACAAACAATCATCGAGGTGCGGACTCTCAGCGGCGAGATGGACGTGTGGTACAACCTGGGTGAGCAAGAGGGGGTTCTGCAGGCGGTGGGGAGGGAGCCCCAGGGAGCTAGCCAAAGTGGGGAACCCAGCTGGAGTGGAGAGACAGTGTCAGGAGGAGTCAGTCTAGGAGCCCAATCTGGTGAGGGAGGCAGAGTCTGTGAGCTCAGTCTGATGAGGACAGGAAGAACCCAGGAACCTCTTAGCTTGGTTTGGGAGTATGAGGGAGGAACAGAATCTATGTATCTCAGTCTCATGGTGGAGGCAGGAAGTAAGACCTGAGGATCCTAAACCTGAGGAGAGAGGTACAGACCTAGCTATCCAACCTAAAAAGGAAGACTAATCTTTGAGAATCCAGTCTAAAGGAGGAGGTCTAGTTTGGGAATTCTAGTCTGAGAAGTGAGCTACAGACCCAAGAATGCTGTCTAAGAAGATAAGTAGAAACTGTGAGCCCATTCTGATGGGGGAGACAGGATCTGTGAGCTCAGTCTTAGGGCATAGGAAGAAGCCATTCTGAGAGGGGTGAGCAGAGTCCAGGAACTTCTTAGTTTGACTGGAAGAAATCTAGATATCCCATTCTGATAGGGAAACAGGAAGCAAGACCTAAGGATCCTAGTCTGAGGAGAGAGGCACAGACCCAGGAACCTTGTATAGCAAGATGAGTAGAGTCTGGGGAGCTTGATCTGATGGGGGAGACAGAGCCTAGGAGCTCAGTCTGGGAGAGAAGCAGTGCCTAGGGCTTCTAGTCTAAAGAGGGAGATGCAGACCCAGGAATTTAATGTGAGTTAGGAAGCAAAGTCTGGGATCCTAGTTTAGAGGGAGAGACAGGATCTAAGGAATTCTAGTCTAATGGGAAAGAGAAAAGTCTAGGGAAACAATCTGAGGAGAGACACCCGGGCTTTAATTTCAGAGTATCTGGAAGGGAAACAGTCATACATAAATTAAAATATCCCAGGGCTAGATTGGGAAGTTCTGACACTGTCATCTCTTTTTGCCCTGCAGACAAGCGGACTGACAAATCCGCTGTGTCAGGTGCCATCCGGCTACATATCAGTGTGGAGATCAAAGGCGAGGAGAAGGTGGCCCCCTACCATGTCCAGTACACCTGTTTGCACGAGGTGAATCCTATTGCTCCACCCTGCCTTTGAAACTCACTGTGATCTCCCACATTGTTTCCACTCACCATTTCTGCCTTCCCCAACTCTCCCTTCCTGTTTTTGGCCACACCATTCACACTCCTCTGGGTCTCTGAGACTGTTCCCCATGCCATTCTCTCTTCCTGGGAAACTCCTCCCCATCCATTCTCCAGGCAGACTCTCACTACCCAGCTCCAGATCTTCCATCTGTCCCAGCCCTGAACACTCAGGATTGAGCTGCTTGTGTCTGGATCTGTCTCTTCCAGCCATCTGGGGGCTCCTGGAGAGAATTCAATTTGTTTCATAAATAAATGATTAAATAGATGAATGAGTAATGAGTGGATAAAAGAAAGTATTGATGATAAAGGTATGAGCAGATTGGATGTGTGGTTGAACTATTGGAAGTATAGATGAATGTATGGGTGAATTTGAGGATACTTGGATAGATTGATGGGTGAGTAGATAAATGGACAGATAGATGATATGTGGATGAATGGATAGATGGATGGATAAACCGATGGGTGATAGATGGTTGAATGGGTGGATGGATGAATTATTAGATGGATGATTAAGTTGTGGGTAGTGGATGGGATAGTTAGATGTGTGGTTGAATTGCTACAAGGAAGGAGTGGATAGGTCAATTTTGGGGTAGTTGGATAGGTGGGTGGATAGATGGATGGTTGAACTATTGGAAGTATAGAGGTGTAGATGGCTGAATTTGGGGGTAGTTAAACAGATGGATGGGTGGGTGGATGCGTGGACAGATGTATGATAGATGGGTGAATTGATTAATGGTTGATTGGGTAGAAGGATGAATTGCCCACAACAGATTAAGTTGTGGGCAAATGTATGAGATGAATGGGTATGTGGCTGAATTATTAGAAGGGTAAATTAGTGGATGGGTGCATTTTGGAATAGTTGAATGGATGGGTGGATGAGTGGATGGATAGACAGGCAGACAGATGAATGGGTGGATAGATATGTAGATAGATGAATGGATGGATGGATATATATATGGAGAACTCTTCCCCATTGGTCAAGGTCAGATGAATTATTAGAAGAATGGATGAGGCATAGGTGAAATTTTGGGTAGTTAGATGGATGAAAGAGTAGATGAATGAATTAATGAATAAACAGATGCATGGATGATGTAAAATGCCCTAGACCTGGGATCTCTGACCCCTTGTGCTCCCTTGCACTCTCTGACACCTTGTCCCTTGTATTGGCAGAACCTGTTCCACTTCGTAACTGATGTGCAGAACAATGGGGTTGTGAAGATCCCAGATGCCAAGGGTGATGATGCCTGGAAGGTTTACTATGATGAGACAGCCCAGGAGATCGTGGATGAATTTGCCATGCGCTATGGTGTCGAGTCCATCTATCAAGCCATGACGTGAGGCTGCAGGATGGGGTGGACATGAGGGCGAGGTGCAGGAAACTGCAGGGAGGGGTGGTCACCAAGTGAACACTGGCAGATCTAGGGTGGAGGGGGTTCTTAGGAAAAGGAGTCAGAGAGAAAGTGGGTGTGGTGGGCATTATGTAATTTCCCTGGAAGTTAGGAAAGTGCCGTTGTTGGGGCTAGAGTGATAGGGACGAGAGCTGAGCTAGAAGCAGAGATAGAGCAACTCAAAGAGGAGAGAGAGACAGAGGGCAGAATCAAGCAGAGAGAAAGGGGATGGTTGGGGGGTTGGGAGGAGCCACTCATGATGGTGTCTTAGAGGCATTCTGGGGTGGTCACAGCCTGTCCTGGCTGGACACCAGGCCCAGTGCCTACCACTTTCTCCCACCAGCCACTTTGCCTGCCTCTCCTCCAAGTACATGTGTCCTGGGGTGCCTGCTGTCATGAGCACCTTGCTTGCCAACATCAATGCCTATTATGCGCACACCACCGCCTCCACCAACGTGTCTGCCTCTGACCGCTTCGCCGCCTCCAACTTTGGGGTCAGTCCCAGGGGCTGGGGGATGAGGGAGAATCCAACCCTGTGCTGGTCAAACCCTTTTTAGCTCCTGATTCCCAGTCTGGACTTGACTTGCTGTGTGACTTTGTACTAGCCATTTCTCTCTGAACCTCAGTTTATCCTTCTGTTGAATGGAAATGGATGTTATGAGGGTTCAGATCAATGGTGGATGGGATGCTCTTCTTGCATAGTTAGCCCTCAGCTAATATGGCAACCACCTTGCACTACTACACTTGCCGCCCAAGTCTCTGCTTCCATCTATCCTTCTCCTCTGCCTCTCCAGAAAGAGCGCTTTGTGAAGCTCCTGGATCAACTGCATAACTCCCTGCGGATTGACCTCTCTATGTATCGGGTGAGAAGTGTATGCGTGATGACTTGCTCACCCCCATGCACATGTGTGCCCAGATGAAACAGCTTCCAGCAGGCATGTGTGTGAGAGGACCCATCCTAACATGCAGAATGTGTTCCTCTGACACATGTACACATGTGAGCAGCACCTGCCCAACCCATTTGGTGCATTCAAGAAGAACCCCCAGTTGCTTCAAGGTGTTTTCATTAACCCCCAACCCACCTCCTGTAACTTGGGGGCTTTTGAATTTCCCCTAAAATACTATCTCCCATCCTCCCTAGCTTTCTACCATAACTCCACCTCTCTTCTCCCTTCCAACAGAATAACTTCCCAGCCAGCAGCCCAGAGAGACTCCAGGACCTCAAATCCACTGTGGACCTTCTCACCAGCATCACTTTCTTTCGGATGAAGGTAGCAAAGGGGACCCAGTCCCATTTAGCTCTCCAAGAAGGATTCTCCAGGACTCCTAGCTCCTAAACAGCTAGTATTTCTCCTGGAGAGCAGCGCCCTTTCTCTGTGACCCTCTGCTTTCATACTGCTACAACATTTCCTGAAACCCAGTACCATCAGCATCTCTTGTCCCAGCTGTGCCCACCCATGCCCGTCTCCCTCTTTCCAGGTGCAAGAACTCCAGAGCCCACCCCGAGCCAGCCAGGTGGTGAAGGATTGTGTGAAAGCCTGCCTCAACTCTACTTATGAGTATATCTTCAACAACTGTCATGAGCTCTACAGTCGGGAGTACCAGACAGACCCGGTGAGGACCCCACAAGAGGTGAAAGGGAATAGCAAACATCAACCAGACTCTGACCCAAGACCCAGATCTGCCCCTTCCCAAACAATTTAACTGTTCTGAGCCTCAGTATCTCCCTCTGTGAAATAAGGGTCATTAACCCCCATCTCAGGATTGAGAAGGAGATTCAATGAGATACAAGCTTTAGATAAAATATAGTTAAGTGCTCAGCACCTGATACACAATTGGTGCTTAATAAATTCTGTTTTAGTTAAACTTAGTTGAGTTTGGCATAATACAGTGTGCCTGGAATAGAATCACTGTTCAATAAATGTTGAGTCAAATCGAATTTTTTAACTAGAGTTCAGTTTTGGTCATTTCGACTCAATTTATGTGTAATCTGTCAACATGTGTTTATATACACACATAATGTCCCAGGATTGTCAGAAAAGTTTCAAGGAGCTTATGTTCTATTAGGAGGAAAAGATGAAAAAATTAGAAATTTACAACCCAGGGTGATTAGCACTGGGATGGAGGAATTGAGGGAGGCTATGGGAGCCTGAAGTGGCCCCTACCTCAACTTGGGCTTCTAATAGTAGGTAATACATAAGCTGAATTCAGTTCAATTTTATTTCGTGCTGTTCTTTTACATTCAGTTGACTTCAGTTGAAATCAAGTTGCTCATAATTAAATTGGGTTGAGATGAAATGGATTAAATTGAGTTGAGTTGAGTTCAACTATAATCAGTTTAGTTCTATTTATTTCTATTTGATTGACTTAAGCTAAAATTGCTCTTGGCTAATTAGTGTGCAGCACTGAATTGGATTGAGTTGAGTTTAATTTAGTAAAAATTTATTCATTTCCATTCAGTTGGCTTGAGTTGAAGATGTTATTGACTGAGTTGATTTGGCTTGTGTTAGAATGAGCTGGGTTGTTGGATTAAGTACAGTTGAGTTCAAGTGAATTGGATTGAGTTGGACTCATTTCAACTGAGTTTAGTTATATTCATATCCATTGATTGACTAAAGCTAGATAGATTAAGTTGGCCTGAGTGTGTTAGGTTGAGTTGAGCAGGTAGAGTTGGGTTGGGTTGACTTTGGTTGAACTGAGTTAAATTAAGTTGGGTTGACTTGAGTTAGGTTGAGTTTAGGTCAATTTATTTCCTTTTTTGATTTAGGATGATGTCGATCTTGGAGAAATTGATTAGGCTCAGTCCAATTGAGTTCATTTGAATTCAATTCAGTTAAGTTTAGTTCCACTCCACGCAGTGTAATTGGCCCAAGTTCAGTTACACTGAATTAACACTGAGAACTGCCATCTGTTAAGCTAAGTGGATCTGATTTACATTCATTTCAGCTCCATTTAGCTGACTGTGTTTGAGTTTGTTCAACTAAATTCAGTTCCATTAGTTTTATGAGCTGAGTCTAATTAAACTTTGTTAAACTAGGTAGATATGAGCTCTGCTTGAGCCAGTTTACATGAGTTTTGTTCCTTCTCATGCAGACCTCTCACCTGAATCACACGCATCTTAATGGGGCCCCTTCCTCACCAAACTCTTGTACCTCAATAATGAACTGACTGACATACCCATCCCTGAACCCCTTATAGCCAATGTCTCCACTGCCCCATTCAGGCCAAGAAGGGGGAAGTTCCCCCAGAGGAACAGGGCCCCAGCATCAAGAACCTCGACTTCTGGTCCAAGCTGATTACTCTCATAGTGTCCATCATCGAGGAAGACAAGAATTCTTACACTCCCTGCCTCAACCAGTGAGTTGTGTGTAGTTAATTATCTAGAGGTCATTGTGTATGTGTGCGCATAATCTTCTGTCTTGTTTGTAAAAGCACTCATGTCTAATTACACATAAAATATTGTATATATGAGAGCAATTGTAGGTGTGGTTGTGCCTGGATGAAATATGGCATAATTTGCAGACGTAAACATAAAATTGTGTGTATGTACACCATCACTGGTATAATCATGCATGTATTTTATGTGTATTGATTTGTGTGAATAACAGTATGTACATATGTATATAATTTTGTATGTGTGTGTAAGTTCATAAATAACAAGAGTATTGTTCTACTATTTGCTATGTGCAAAATACTCTACTAAATGTTTTACATTTAAATTTCATTATCTCTTACAAGTGTGGATGTAATTTTGTGTATTATACTTGTAGTCTATGGATTTAATTGTATATGTGTGTAAACTTGTAGAATGCACTTCAATGTACAGTATTGCATATTGTGTAGTTGTTTATGAATGTGTGCACAGTTTTGGTTTCTGGATTTATATGTCTGTAGAATTTTTATCTCTGCTAGCTGTTTTATTTCTCCCTGAGGTAAGTGTTAGAGGGGGCCCTAACTCTGGGGTGCCAGGATCTCTTGGTTACCTAGATATGGAATTAATATCAGGGATTTTGGATGGATGCCAGGATCTCTTGCTTACTTAGATATGGAAT
>NW_006429864.1:1052567-1057674 GCF_000325575.1 Pteropus alecto | reverse complement strand
GGTGGGTGGATGGGTGGATGAATGGAGAGGTGGATGGATGGAGAGGTGGATGGATGGTTGGATAGAGAGATGGGTGAATGAATGGAGGAATGGAGGGATATATGAGCGGAGGCTCAAGAGAAGCAGGGCCTTATTACAGAGTCACTTAGCAAATTTGTGGCTATGAGGGAACTTGAATCCAGATCCCTCTGCCTGTCCTGCATTACCCCTTGGCTAGGAAGGCCAAAGTAGCCTGTGCTATCTGACTTCCGTCTGCCAAGTTTTCATTCTTCCATATTTTCATACTTTCATAATTCAAACTTTTGCCAGGTTTCCCCAGGAACTGAATGTGGGTAAAATCAGTGCTGAAGTGATGTGGAATCTGTTTGCCCAGGACATGAAGTACGCCATGGAGGGTGAGTGCCCCCACTCCCATGTCTTCTGGCCTTGCTACAGCAGGTAGCTGTGCCTCAGTGTTCCCTGAAAGGCTGTGAATGCCCTGGATCCTCATCAATGATTGCCAGAGCGGGAACTGCTGAGACAGAGGGTGGCAGACCCTCTCAGCTGAGCCACTCCCCTGCTTCTCCTACTAGAGCATGACAAGCATCGCTTGTGCAAGAGTGCTGACTACATGAACCTCCACTTCAAAGTCAAGTGGCTTTACAATGAGTATGTAGCAGAGCTTCCCGCCTTCAAGGACCGAGTGCCTGAGTACCCTGCGTAAGTCCCCTGCCCAGAACCCAAGCCAGAACTGCAGTGCTGACAGTGATACTGAGGCCCAGAGAGGAGGGCTTATCTACTTAGGGTTCCCTGGGCATCGGGGGCACAGGTGGGGCTCAAACTAAGTGTTTTCTATTCTTAGCCATTGGACTATGGACTCCTATAGCCATAATCATAAGTATCAGGAACCATCCTGAGCAGGCTCACATGTCTTTTCTCATTTAATCCTTTTTACAATTCTGAGACGGGAGCATCATAATTCCCATTTAGTGGATGAGGAAATAGAGGGTTAAATGCTGAAGGATTTGCCCAAGGTGATGTCCAATAAGTGACAGAGCCAAATTTGAACTCAGGATGTCTGAATGGCGGGCTGTGGCGGAGGGTGGGTTGGTGGCCACTGTATATTGAGGTCTTACTATGTACTGTGTTGGGATCTCAGGGACTAAACCCACTTGTCCATGGATAGTTTATCAACCAGGATTCCCACGAGCCTGAGCTTTGCTCTGACAGTGGTCACTTGGTCCATATCATGGGTGAAGTAGCTGAGGTCTGGTGGAGGAGGGGAGCAGTGGAGTGACCACCCAAGGACACAGGGTGAGTTCAAGCAGAGGGTCATGGGAACAAGAGATGGCAGAACACCACCCTGGTTCTCCATTCCAGGTGGTTTGAGCCCTTCGTCATCCAGTGGCTGGATGAAAATGAGGAGGTATCCCGAGATTTCCTGCATGGGGCCTTGGAGCGAGACAAGAAGGATGGGGTAAGAAAGCTGACTGACCGCCAAGCTTCCAATCTGCCCACAGTGGCCTCGCTCCCTCTGGGGTCCATTAAGATCCAATTTGGGAACAAAAACTGCCCTTGGGATGAGACTAGTCTCTGAGGGTTGTCCTCAATCTTTGTCTCATTCATGGTGTTTAAAGTCTTTTGTTCATTCAACAAATAAATGTGAGTTTATCGAGCCTTACCCACCCACCCACCTTATAGCCTCTGTTGAGCAGTAAGTCAACCTCACACACTATTTATGTCATCCCTGGGTGGTTAGTCTCTGGCTCTAACCATGGAGAGTGAGAGGGTTGGGCTCTGTGGACTGTTCGGCTCTGACCCCTCTCCTCAATCCTGGCTTGCCTCCCACTGCAGTTCCAGCAGACCTCGGAGCATGCCCTGTTTTCCTGCTCCGTGGTGGACGTCTTCTCCCAGCTCAACCAGAGCTTTGAGATCATCAAGAAACTTGAGTGTCCTGACCCCCAGATCGTGGGGCACTACATGAGGCGCTTTGCCAAGGTGCAGGAGTGTGGGTGTGGTTGGGAATGGGGTCCAGGATAGGGGTTGGAATAGGGTCAAGTTTGGGGTTGGAGTTGAGGTTGGGATTGGGGTCAGAGTCAGGGTTAGGGTTGAGTTTGGGATTGAGGTCAAAGTTGGGGTTGGTGATATCACTGGGACTGAGGTCTGTGGAATGACCAACCCAAACCATAATATTGGGGTTGGTCATGCCATAGATGTTGGAGTCGCAGTTGGGGATAGGATTTGTGTCGAAGTTGGGATTGATGTCAAGGTTGGGGTAGGTGATGTCATTGAGATTGGAGTTGAGGTTGGAGTTTGAGGTCGGGGATGATGTCACTGAGTTAAGGTTGGGATTTAAGCTTAGGTTGAGGCTGAATTTGAGGTCGAGGTCAGGATTGAGGTTGGGGTTGGGTTTGAGGTCAGAGTAACTGGGATTGAGGTTAAGGTTTAGGTCAATGTTGGCATTGGTCCTTCCATAGAGGTTGGAGTTGTGGTTGGGGACAAGATTTGAGTTGAGGTTGGGGTTGAGGTCAGGGTTATAATTAAAGCTGAAGTTGAATTTGGAGCTGGGGTCAGAGTTGGGGTTGAGTTGAGGTTTGGATTGGGTTTAGGGTTACTGTTAAGATTGGGATTTGATTTGATGTTATTAGAGTGAGTGTTGGGATTTATATAGAATTTCAGTGGGCCCTGGGGTGAGTTTGGAGGTTGAGATCATTGGACTAGGGTTAGATTCAATTGGATTTGCTTTAGCCTGGGTTGAAGTTGGGGAATGCAGGTAGAAATTGAGATTCGGTTTGGAATCAGGTCATGCTTGATTGGGGCTGGTTGGGGCTGGGTTAATATGATGGTTGGTTGCTCTGAAAAAGAGTTGAGTCTACATAAAATAATCATCTTCACACGGTGGTGTCTTCTCTTGATTATGATGGTCAACCTGGGTGGAGAATTTGCCAAGCCCAGTGGTCCTATTAGGTGCTAAAATGGGTTCCAGTTCATCCCTCATCTCACTAGTATCTCTTGGTGGGCCCACCCAATCTCAGCCCCTCCTCTCAACCACTCTCTGTGTCCTCCCCAGACTATCAGTAATGTGCTCCTCCAGTATGCAGACATCATCTCCAAGGACTTCGCCTCCTATTGCTCCAAGGAGAAGGAGAAAGTGGTGACCTGAGGGGACCCCTGTCCTGTACCCTCCCAGCCCCATTTTGCATCCCCAGGGCTCCATCTTTCTCTGGGCTCTGAGACCTGTGTCCCTGTGTGTGTCTAACTGTGTGTGTCTGACTCTGTATGTCTGGGGGAATATGGAGGTAAGGGGACAGGTCTTCAATGTGTCACTGTCTGGTTGTTGTGAATGAAACTTTCAGGGTATATGTATGTGAGCATTCAAAGCTTAGCCCATGTAGGAGAAGATGGGCATGTGACAAGAACTCCCCTTCCTGCTACTCTCAGAGGCCTAGCCCACTTACTTGAGTCCTCCTTCCCCCTGACAGTCCCCAGAGACCAACCTCCCTAACACTTCCAGGAACCTGGTCCCAAACAATGTCTTCCATTTTCAAATGAAAGTTTGGGACCCCAGCTTCCTCCAGATTTAGACCTTGAAACCACCAGGGCTCCTTGGCTGTGGGTGGGAGAGGCTCTGGGGAAGCATCCTAAGCCCTGACTCTGCTGTGTTCCCATCGCCAGCCCTGCATCCTCATGAACAACACTCAGCAGCTGCGAGTTCAGCTAGAGAAAATGTTTGAAGCCATGGGAGGGAAGGAGGTGAGGTGGGACTGGGCAGGGTGACACACCCCAATCCCTGCAGACCCCAGAGCTTCTATCCAATGAATTCCAACCCAGTCGCTCTCTCGAACCCAAGCAAGCATCTTCACTACCTGTGCTTCAGTTTATTCTCCAGCCTCTTGGGATCCCTTTCTCAGGGTTGAATGGGAAAATGCCCCAGACCCGTAGATATTCTGTAAACCTGACCTGACATTCCTTCCCTCTCCTCAGCTGGACGCCGAGGCCAGTGACATCTTAAAGGAGCTCCAGGTGAAACTCAACAACGTCTTGGATGAGCTCAGCCGGGTGTTTGCTACCAGGTGGGGGCATGTCCAGGGCTGGGAGCAGAGGGGAGGGGGCAACCCCCAGACCTCTGAGCCTGGGGCATCTGGAGACTCAGCAGATGTGGTGAAGACCTCAGACTTGGAGTTAGACAAAGCTGAGTTCAATCCTGGCTTCACTGCTTACTAGCTGTGTGGCCTTAGGTGAGTCATTTAACCTCTCTGAGACTTAGTTTATTCATCTGTAAAGTGGGGATGATGATAACAATAGTACTTGAGTAGGATCGTGCAATGAAATTAACAACACAAGTAAATGTCTTAGCCAGTGCCTGATTCTGCTATTATTAACACCCCCTGCCTTGCTCTGTTATATGCCATGTCTCCCTGATACTGGTGATAAAAGGTCAGGGTCCACAGATCAGCATTTATGGCCTCATCTGGCCCTTCCTCCAGAGACCAGGAGAATCTGGTCTGAGCTCCTCCCCTTTATGCCCCCAGCTTCCAGCCACACATTGAGGAGTGTGTCAAACAGATGGGTGACATCCTTAGCCAGGTGAAGGGCACGGGCAATGTGCCAGCCAGTGCCTGCAGCAGTGTGGCCCAGGATGCTGACAACGTACTGCAGCCCATCATGGACCTGCTGGACAGCAAGTGAGCCAGGCCAGGTGGACTGGGTTAGCCAAAGAGGGGCCATGATGGGGCTGGCCTGGAGAGAACACTCAGACATGTTTGCTGGGTGGTGGTTGAATGGTTTGGATAGGTGGATTGGTAGAGGCCTGAAGGAATGGAAAGATGAATGGGAGGGATTGGTGAGTAAATATTTGTATGGATTAATGGATGGTGGTTGGATGGCTAGATGACATGAGGCACAGGCGGGTGGATGGATGGGTAGATTAAAAGATAAATGCTTAAAAAGCTAGATGTATGAAAGGAGGATGGATGGAAAAGGATAAATGGATGGAAGTGTAGATGGGAGGGCGGATGGAAGGGAGAGAGAGTGGGAGGAAGGGAGGATGCATGATGGATGATGGACGATTGGATAGTTGGATGGTTGGATGTATGGAAGGAAGGAAGAGAGGGAAGGAAGGAAGGAA
>NW_006429864.1:1042989-1052496 GCF_000325575.1 Pteropus alecto | reverse complement strand
GGAAGGAAGGAAGGAAGGAAGGAAGGAAGGAAGGAAGGAAGGAAGGAAGGAAGGGAGGGAGGAAGGGAGGAAGGAAAAAGAAATGGAAGGAGCATTAAAGAAAGTTGGGAGAGGGATGGCTTGGTGGATGAGGGGGTCAGTTGCTGGATGGATCGTGGTAGATTACCCTCTCTCCTTCAACCTTCATATATCCAATCATGAATTCTTTGTTATTGTCCCTCTTAAGTCTGCCCTCTTCCTACCATTCCCTTCCCCTTCCTCCTGAGCATGGCCCCAGCCCCTTCATAGTCGCTGGTCTCCATGCAGCCTTCCTAATCCAGTACATCCCCCACTCTGTTCTTTTGAACAGTAAAGTCTGTCTTTGTCTCTCTCTCTCTCTCTCTCCCTCTCTCTCTCTCTCTCTCTCTCTCTCTGTCTCTCTCTCTGTCTCTCTCTCTTTTCTCTGTCTCTCTCTCTCTCTCTTTCTCTCTCTCACATATTCCATGGCTCCCCACCACCTTCATGCTAGGCCCAGGCCTTCCTCCTAAACTTTTAGGCCCCTTCTTGTCTGGCAACTGCTGAGCTGTCCAGCCACCATTTGCTCTCCATGTGTCTCATGCATCGTAGCTCCATTAGACCACCCATGGGTCCCTGTACAGGCTCTGTGCCCTCTTGCATGTTCATAGGATGCCTTCCCACATTACCCATGGGTTGCGAGGAAGAGCCTGGCTCTGTGGGTCAGGGCCAGCTGGGCCCTCTCTCAGACCTGCCCCTCGCCCCCAGCCTGACTCTCTTTGCCAAAATCTGTGAGAAGACGGTGCTGAAGCGGGTGCTGAAGGAGCTGTGGAAGCTGGTCATGAACACCATGGAGAAGACCATCGTCCTGCCACCCCTCACTGACCAGACGGTGAGGCCCACAGGAGTTGGAGGGAATGCCTGGGCCACCTTCCCTGTGGGAGCGCAGAAAGCTTGGTGCCAAAAGCATTGGGGCTTCGATGTCATTCAGGCACAAGGGTTATCCAAGGGTCATAGATGCTACCAGAGGTCAAGAAAGCCAAAGATTAGAGAGGTCACACATGGATCGAAAGTCATCAAGAGGCCATTGAAGAGGTTGAAGAAGTCATTTAGGGGGTCGGTTGTTCAAAGGTCAAAGGTCAAGTAGAGTTGAGTGACATCCAAGGGACACAGAGGTCACATGTGAGTGAAGGGGTTATTCAGAGGTCAGAGATCACCCAGAAAACAGAGGTCAGCCTGGAGATTAAGGCCGCTCATGGGTCACAGAAGTCTTAGGGGTCAGTGGGTTCATCAGAGGCCCTTGGGAGGTTCAATCAAGAGACAAAAAGGGAAGACACCATAGACTTCAAAGATCTGAGAGGAATAGAAGACAGGGCCCCTGGAGGTTGGGCAGAGGTAACAAAGAGCATCCAATGTCAGAGAAGTCAAGCAGAGGTCTGCTGTCATCCAGAGACCAGGACTATGCCTCTAGGACCCTTCTGGAAACAGCCCAGAGATGGTGATCTCCAGGGATCAGGCTGTGGGTGGGAGTCAAGGGGTGTGCCTGGGCATGGGTTACTCCGGGGTGGCACCAGTGGCTTGGACTGTGATGGCACATGGGTTGACGACTCATCACAGAGTAGGAGGACACTCCTGGGTGGAGCGGGAGGTTTGGAGGGGGGCTCCCAAGAGACAACGATGGTTCAAGAGGCTTGGACCTCGCTTGGCTGGCCCCACCTCCTCTGGGCTGGGCTAGGGCACGGGTCGCTCCCAGTACCGTCTCCACCCTCTCCCTGGCCTTCCTGGGAGACTCATGGTGACTTATTCTCCCCTCCCCACCACCCCACCCCCATCACGGCTGACAGATGATCGTAAGTAGAGGCCCGTCTGTCCATCTGTCTGTCCGTTCGCTCTGTGTCTGGACTCGGCCCACCGCGTGGCTGTACCCTCCCACCCAGCGCTCCCTCCTCACCCACTGGACCCCCCACCGTCCCACCTCCCGCCTAGATGTGCCTGTGTCTGTCTGGGGCGTGGTATGGGGAGGGGGAGGAACTGGGAGGGAGGGAGGCCATGCCCACGGCCCCACCCCATTATAAGTAAGGAGGCAGTGCCTCCAGGCTAGCACCTCCTCTTCAGCCACAGTCCTTTAGTTAAGACTCACCCTCACTCCCATGCTCAGATGCCTCTAGGGTATCTGGGCCTCTCCCCAATGTTAGAAGGAGGTTCAAAGTCTGACCTCCACTTTGGGCTCACAACCCGATCCCTTCTTAGTTACTCAGCACTGGCCCTCCGCCACCCCTGCCTACCCCACTCCTGCACATACAGACACGCACGAATCCTAGACACACACCCAGGCACCCAGGTGGGAGACGGCATTGTGACTTTGGTGTCAGGCAGACTTGGCGTCAAATCCCAGCCCAGCCACTCTCTCTCTTTCTCTCTCTCTCACCTTGGGAAGTCACTTCACCTCCGAACCTCTACTTCTTTGTCTGGAAAAGGGGGTTAATTGTAGCAACTGCCTGTTGTTGTGAGAACAAGATGGGATGATGCACTAAAATGCTCACCTCTGTGACTGGCGGAGGCAGTGCTCACTAAATCGTTGTTTAGTATTTAGACACATATCAGGGCAGAAGTCAGTGAAACCACTTCAGAGCCTCTCTGTGGGAAAGACAAGGCTGTTCCAGTATTTTCCAGTATTTCACCTTGTCAGAAGTCTACAAGAGCTCATCTTCTTGGTGGCTGTAGTCTGGGTCTTTGGCTTTAACGCTTGGTGGCAGATACCCAACCACAGACAATGCATTTGTGGGAAGGAAGCTGAGGGAGTTCACGTGTATCCATGATTCCCTGTATGCCAGTCCTTCTCATAGCTGCGGTTTCAGCTTACCTTCTTGGCAACCTTTTGAGCGAGGCAGATATTATTTCCATTTTGCAGATGAGGAAAGCTGAAACTCAGTCAGGAGGGCTTACTTGCTCAAAGCCACATAGTAAATAGATGCCAGAGTCAAGATTCAAATTCAGGTCTGTCAGAATATGGAGCCTGTTTTCTTTTTCAAGAACCAAGAGTCTCACATACACAGTAAATGTAAATCGATTATATTTTGCAGGCAACTTCTCTCTTTTCTCTCTGGCTCTGTATTTCTGTTTCTCCTTTTCTCTTTCCTGTCTCTCACACACGTTTTACAAGTCCGTCATTAAGGCACACACATTCCCCCTTGCAACCTGGTCGCCAGCCCCCTGTGCAGTACAGATGCCCCTTACCCGCCGTCCCCATGAGCCTATATGTAATCGCCCCGGTTCCCAATTCACATGGCTCACCAGGTTGATCACCCTGTGATGTTGTCTCTGCAGGGCACCCTCTTGAGAAAACATGGCAAGGGATTAGAAAAGGTAATGAGGGCCTTGTCGGTGCTGAGGTCCCGAGATCTGGTGTCTGGGCTTGTGTGTGCATGCATATGTCTGTGTGCAGGGCAAGAAGGTCAGCTGGGGGTCACAGGTAGGAAGTAGGTATCATGACTAAGTCCCACAAATCCAGAATTCAGAGGCGAGGTGATTCCCCCAGGGATGTGGCTTGCAGTGTGTGTGTGTGCGTGTGTGTGTGTGCGTGTGTGTGTGTGTGTGTGACCGAGCTAACATGCACACATACAGCTTCTGCCCTCTAACAGCAACTCCCAAAGGGCTTATCTCAGCCCTGGGTTCAGCTGAAACTCTATGACTTTGTGAAGGGCCTAGACCACTGCCCTGGACTGAACCCCGTTGTTTTTTCTATAGATTTCTTTTGTTCTAACAGTTGTTTGTTGTAAGGAGATGGGAACTATAGCAACACATGAACAGTTGCCCTTGCCGTGCACTCATGCAGAGCTATTGCACCTGTGTGCACACGAGTAGGGTCTCCACTTTATGAACATGGGTTGTAGGACTTTCCTACTCACTCATCCAGCCTTTTGGGGGCGTGTTCTATGTGCCAGGCACCATACACATGTGTGTGCATTTGTGTGGAGGTGAGAGTGTGGGGGTTTATACATGTGATTGTGCACACACATGACAGAATTTAGGAGTACACACGTGTATTTTAGCATGTGAGTTCTGCATGTGTGTGTGTCGATCTGGGTATGTGTGTGCATAAACCCGCACACTCACGGATGTGCCCAGGTGTGTATCTGTGTGTTGAGTGAACTCGTGATACCGTTAGCACGTTTCTTCTAGTCAGGCCTGCCAGGGTAAAGTCTTGGGAGCTGAGAGCCAAGAGACCCTGAGCTCTGTCTCTTCTCTCCCCCGAGGGTGCCCCATCCTGGGGCAGGCTGACTGTGAGAGGGGGCACCTGTTCCCAGGTGATGGGCTGGTTCTAGGTTCCTAGCATGGCAGTCTGGGAGCCTGGCCCCAAGCCTCCACCAAGGGACAAGGGAAAGTGCCCAGCTGGGGAGGGAGCTCAGCATTAGACCCAGCACCTGGGAGGAGCTCGTGGGTTGGGGAGTGGGGGAGAGTTTTGAGGGGGCAGAGAAGTCCCACTGAGTGTCCTCCCAGCTGCCACCTGAACTCTGACCTCCGCCTGATTCTCTTCACAGGGCAGGGCGAAACTGCCAAGCCACTCAGATGTAAGACCAGCCTCTCACTGTCTGTCTGGCTCCCCCCACCCCTCACCCTACCCCGTGCCCCCTCCCACCCCTGTGGTCTGTGCCGTCCAGGGGCGTTCTGTGAACCCATCTGTTGGTCTTTTCTTCCTTTGTTTGTCTGGCTTGCTCGTGAGGGATGGTGGGTGGGGGCAGCAGGTGGGTAAAAGGGTGTGGCAGGGGAAACTGAAGCCCAGACAGCTGGGCTACTGAGTAACTGTGCTTCGTGACAGCCTTGGTCAATCACAGATCAGGAATAAGAAGAATAGGGATAGCCAGGATGGTGATAACACTGATACCAGCAGAGTGACCAGCTCCCACAGGCCAGCTAATACATGATCCATGTAATTTCAAATCTCCCAGCTATAAATGGTCCCCTCCTTGCCCAGCCTCACCCACGAATCCCTGACCACCCCAGGACCCCGTAATGCAGGAGTCCTTAGCTCATTGATACTCAGTTCCACCCTACCCCACAAGTGGACGCCCCTGTTAGCCAGGGTGGGAAACCGAGGCCCAGAAGGGGTCTGAGAAACACCTCAGGTCACCCAGCACAGTGACTGAGGAGGCAGGACATGTGACTTGCAGGCCAGGACCCTGTCTCCCCTAGCACTGCCCATGATCTTGAGACCAAGTACTAATAACAGTAAACATTGAAAAAGACACACTTAGTCTCTGCCAAACCATGAAATGGATATGATTTCCTCCATCTAGATGGCAAAACTGAGGCTCAGAGAGGTTAAGTGACTTTCACAGGGCCACACAGCAGAGCTGGGATTTGAACTCAGGCCCACTTAGCTTGTTGGAACCATAACCAGGAAGCCATCTTGCTGGTGTCTGTTTAGGGATAGTGGGGGATGGGTACTGAGGTGTGTGTTGTTGGGGAGGATTCTTCCTTTAAAAGGTCAGACTGACATTCCCCCCAGATTACTGGAGTACTCCTCCCACCAAGGGAATGGTCTCACAGTGGGTAGGGGATTTCACCAGAGACCATCTCATGGTTTTCTCAGGAATCCCTGACTTTGGGCTGGCAAGCCCCATCCATACCCACAAACACCATCTGGGGTTCCCCCGACCCACTGCCCCTTGCTATCCACTCTATTTTTCTTCTCTGTCCCACAAACCTGGGTTTGTGGTGGAAGTGGGAGGGTGGGTAGCATCCTCACAGGACTGAGGTTTCTGGGGACGAAGTCACCACCTCCTCCTTCCTGCGGAGCTCCAGACTTCTGTCCCCGGAACACAGCCATTGCCCTACCCAGATCCTTTGGACAAGAACCAAGAAGACGTCCAGGGCTAGGGTATCAGCTGGGGCTTGGGGACTGAATTGGAAGACCCTCACCCTCACCCCTGCTGTGTCTGTTACCTGCAGGGAACCCAGATGATCTTCAATGCGGCCAAGGAACTGGGTCAGCTGTCTAAACTCAAGGTGAGGCCAGGGGCGGAGGCAGGAGATCAGGGTGGGAGGTATTCCTAGGGGAAAGATCCCAGAATGGTGATATGCTTTGCAGGTTCAAGGGACAGGATCCCTACTCAGACTGGCTTAAGCACAATTTGTTTGCCCAGGTGTGTTGGAAAGACATGTATGGTTAAGCTTCGGATACAGCTTGATCAAGGGTACAAATCATTTATTCAACAAATATTTATTGGGCACCTGCCATATTCTAGTCACATGCTGGGTACCAGATACAATGATGAAAAGACAGACTCGCTATCCCATTCCTCAAAGTTTTGCAGGGATGAGTCCCATAGACAGGCAGATCCCCAATGTGGGGCCTGCTCTGCCCACCTGACCCCTCTCTCCATCCATCCAGGACCACATGGTACGAGAAGAAGCCAAGAGCTTGACCCCAAAGCAGTGTGCAGTTGTTGAGCTGGCCCTGGACACCATCAAGGTGAGAGGCCTCACCCCTGCCCATCAAGGTGGAGCAGGCAGAGAATGTGGCTGGTGTGGACATTAATCTAGGCTCTAATCTACCTTAATTCATTCAATTTATAAACACTTCCCAATGACCCTTCTGGCAGGGCCCTGAGGAGCCCCTAGCTGTGGGGTATAGCTGGATATAGATATCCGCATGCCTGTGGGGTCAGGGTGTGATAGAGGGAAGGCTGGGATCTGGGGGAGCCCAGGGAGGGTACAGTGAGGACTTTCTGTAAGAAGGCATGTGGGAGGTGGGTTTTAATGAATGCATAGAAGATCACAGGACAAACAAGAAAGATCGTTATAGGCAGGGGACCAGCCCATGCAAGAACATGGAGGCATGGTGGTCCATGCCCCCAATAAGGGGTTGTGGTCTTCATAAAATGAAAAGCATGAAAACTACTCTAAAAAAATGTTTTGCTGAAATGAAATTGGCAACATAGTAAAAAGGGGCAGTCAAGGAAAGCTCCTTGAAACCTTAAAGACAAGGAGCCGGGCAGAGGTCGGGGTAGGAGTAGGGAGGACCTACCCACCAGTGAGCGTAGTAAGTGGCGCTGAGGCAGGTATGTTCTAGGGAAGACAGTTAGAGAGCAGGCAGGGAGGTTGCAGGGTTAGAGCCATTAAGGGCGGAGGGAGGGATTGGAGGCACGGGTGTTATTCTGAGGGTGCTGTGAACCCATGGGTGGGTTTGGAGCAAGAGTGGAGGTGGGGAAGTAGCAATACCCAAGGTAGGTATTTTGAAGACCCCCTGGTTATCCGGTACATCACTGAGGAGAGCAGAGGTTTGGGGGACAGGGCGTCGGGGCGCCAGGATGGGCTGGTAGGGAGTCCTGCTGGCCTTACCTCCCCCATTCTGTGCCCACAGCAATACTTCCACGCGGGCGGTGTGGGTCTCAAGAAGACCTTCCTGGAGAAGAGCCCGGACCTGCAGTCCCTGCGCTATGCCCTATCCCTCTACACACAGGCCACCGACCTGCTCATCAAGACCTTCGTGCAGACGCAGGCGGCCCAGGGTAAGGAGCAGCGGGCTAGCGCATCGTAAACCACCGCGGTGGCAGGAGTAGCCCAGCCCCGAGCAGCCATTGGCTCATCTCTGTGACGTCACGGGCAGATTAAGAGCTTCTTGGCGTATGTGAGCTCCTAGATGTCACGGAGCCAATGAATGATTGACAGCTTCTGGGGGCGGGGTCTCTGACGTCATCCGTCCAGGAGGTGATTGACTTCGCTGTGAAAATATATGACGTCATGGGGCCAGGAGGTGATTGAAAGCTCTAGGGAGGGACCTCTTTGCCGGCAATGACCAAGGTGATTGACAGACCTAGGGGCGGGACATGACATGCGGTCAATGAGTGATTGGCAGCTCCAGGGGAGGAACCTGGAGGAAGGGTTGAAGGCCCCTGGGGAGGGACTTCTGTAATGTCTGGGGCTAAGGGATGATTGAAAGCCCCAGGGATGGGAGGGGCCCCGACCTGGATAGGGTGGGCAGAGAGGAAGCTCTCATTTCTCAAATTCTTTCTTTCTTCTCTTGCCTCTGTTTCCTGTCCTTCTCTGAGCTCCACACACAACTGCTTGGGCTGAGGCGCAGGACTCCAGGACCCCAGTTCCCCTCCCTAGGGCCCCCCCACCCCGTTTTCAAATTGGCCCCAAGAGTGCAGACAACGGAGAGAAGTTTGGCCGCTGACCCAAACTGAGTTCCGGAGGGGGAGGCTGCGGTGTGGTGAGCAAAGCCTTGAGGCCACCAGCAGCCTCCTCCCCACCATCCCAGTCAGCCCAGGGCCCTCAGCTTCATGCCCAGTCCACACTGCTGCTTTTAGTGTCCCTGGTGTTCCCGGAGCGGGAGGCTGTCTGTGTCCGTCTGCAGCTGACGTTTCTCTCTCTCTTGTCTCTCCTCCCTCTCACTCGCCGCCCCTCCGCGCCTCCCTTGCTCCCCCCACGCAAACTCGCCCTCCATCCTCGCCCCTCGATTGCTCGTCTCTGTCCCCCCTTCCTTCCTTCTTTTCTTCCCCCTCCCCCGCGATTAGTCCATGGTGGAAAAGGGACTAGGTTTACCCTTAGTGAAGACATTTATCCTGAGAAGGGTACGTGCCTCCGCCGCCCGCCCGCGCCTGGTGCCCGGTGCCTGCGCCCCTCCCGGCCCCGGCTAGTAAAAGGCCCGTCCTTCTGCCTCCACAGCCTGCGGGGCCCCATCCAGGCCAGACCCGCTGCGGGGGCCAAGGTGGATGAGGGGGAAGGACGGCTTGCTGGTTCCACGTGGGGAAGGAGAAGCGATTTGAGTCCGCATCTGTTTCTCCTTAAGTGCATCTCTTAAGCCAGATCCCGGGTCCCCCGGACTCAGATCCCAGCTCTGCCGCTCCGCGCCTGGGCGCCTAGGGCACGCGTCTGGGCCCCTGAACTTCAGTTTTCTCATTTTTAAAATGGGGACAGTCAAGGATCTTAATTCATAGGGTTATTTTTAGAATTCAGTGAATTAAATTGAGAGCAGTTCCTGACATTTAATAGCTCGTAGCAATTGTTATTGTTGTTGTTATTATTATTATACCTGATATCACTTTTCTGAGTGTAGAAAACTTTGTTAGGCTCTAACTTTGAGCCAGCCCTTGTGCCAAACACTTCTCAAGGATTCTTGTAAAGATTCTTTCAAGTCACCACACAAGATGGGGTGAGGGGTCCATCATCCCATAAGTGAGGATGTTCAGTCCCAAAGGAGAAGCCACTTGCCCCAGGAACCTTCCCCTGAAGGGGGACCTAGGACTTGGGGAGCAGGGGGTGGGGTTGGGAGAGCACAGAGAGGCCCCAGAAAGACCCTTCCCCTTGGAACCAGCAAACCACGGGATGGGGGTGCCCAGCACTGCCCCCCTCCCCCTTCTTACTAGCTTTGGCCTTGGTCTGACCCATTACCTCACCCACCACTGTCCGATTGCCCCCTGGCACCCTCAGTCTGGCCCTGATTGAGCTTGCAATGAAGCATCAGCCTGGGGGTGGGGGGCGGGGAGGTGAGGCTGAGCATGTGAT
>NW_006429864.1:1038901-1042779 GCF_000325575.1 Pteropus alecto | reverse complement strand
GGGAGCCTGAGATAATAAGGAAGGCAGCCTGGTGTGGCAGTGAAATGGGGGGGGGGTGCACGCCCCAGTACTGGGGTGCTGAGGGTCTCCAAGTCTCTCTGCCCCTGAACCTCAGTCACTTCCCGCCCAGCGCAAGTGACCTGGATCAACGTTACTCTGACCCGTTCTCCTTCCCTGCTCCTACCTCGGACTTTTCCCCGTTCCTCTCCCCATGCATGGGGTGCTCCAGGCGTGGGGAGCTTCCTGGCAGGCTGGGGAGGGGCCTGGTGGGCGTGCTGGCAGTCACAGGTCCCCAGGCCCCCACAGGATGCCCTTCCCAGAGTCACCGAGGGAGAGACAAGAGACAAAAGCTTTTAATCTGCCCTTCAGAGATCTCCATTAGAACTAAACAATCAGGATGCTCATCGTGGTAGAAACAGAAGGACGCCTCACCCTGACTCAAGCAGACAAGGGAATTTGTTGGCTCTGGAACTAAAAGATTAGGGGTTAAGTTGGCATCAGGAATAACGGGATCCAGAGTCTCCAACAATGCCACTGGTCATTGGTCTCCACTGAGACCTCTGTGGAGTAGACTTTCCCCTCCCTGGCTAGAGATAGCTTTTAGCTTAGCACCACAGAGACTCTTCTCTAGCAGTTATAGCCGAAGTCCTAGGGCCTACTCCTATAGGTCCAGCTTGAGTCACATGACCATCCCTGAGCCAATCACTGCAGCCATGGGCAGGGAATCCTCTGATTGGGCAGCTATGGTTCACTTAGCCATACCCGAAGTATGGGATGGAGCCACAAGGTCTGAGGTGAGAATGTCTATTAGAAGAGGAATGATATGGGGGGTAGGGAAAATAAAAGAGGAATCTCATGCATCTGGAGCAGAGTTAGTAAGGGTGAGAGTGGAGGGAAGTGAGGCAGGGGAGGTAATAGACATATTGGTAGGGACATTGCAGGTCACAGAAAGGACTCTGATTCTTCAGAGTGAGATGGGAGGGTTTTGAGCAGAGGAGAGATGTGATCTGACTTGACAGAATTTCTCTAGCTGGTGTATGAGAGAAGATGAGAAGAAAATGCAGGGAGACAGGAAGGAGGCTACTGAAATAGTCCAGGAGTACAATGCTGGGGGCTAAGCCAGGTTGGAGGCCAAGGAGGTGGGTGAGATTCTGGATGTACTTTGAAGGTAGAGCAAATAGGGTCTTCTAATGTACCAGTACTTACAAAGTGAAGACACAGAAGGGGATCAAAGACTAATGGATGGAATTGTTGAAGAGATATATATGTATGCATCTCTTATGAATATATAGGCATCCAATATGCAAAAAGAGACAGACACATATAGTTTTATATACAAGGTCAGAGCTCAGTTTGTATGAGTATATATACATACATAACTTTATTTCCAGTTGACATCAGTCAGTCAGCTGGCATCTGGTGAAAACTAACCAGGGTACCCCAACAGTTTGAGAATTGACAGAGGAGGAGAAAGCAATAAAAGAGGTCAGGAGTGAGTACTGTGTAGGATAAGAACTTGTAGAGTGTGGTGTTGTTGCAGCCAAGAGGAAGCCAGAATGTCAGACTCTGCCGAGAAGCTGTATGCAATGAAGACTGAGTTTTGACAACAAGGCAGTCAGTCAAAAGAGAAAAATGGAAGGCAAACACATTAGGTTCAGAGAAGTTAAAAGATCTGCCCAAGATCACACAGCAAGGCAGTAAAAGGCCAGAACCCTGGATTCTTGGCCTCCTCAAGAGTACCTACTTCCCCAGCCAATCCTCAGTACCACCCTGTCAGGGCTGTTGACCTGGTGCTGCCAGCACATGGTGGGTGGGAGGTAGTCTAGGTCCCTTCTAGTGAGTGGGAAAGAATGGAGCTGACACCAAGCATCCTCCCTTACCCTGCCCAGGCTCTGGTGTGGAAGACCCTGTGGGTGAAGTCTCTGTCCACGTTGAGCTCTTCACTCATCCAGGAACCGGAGAACAGAAGGTCACAGTGAAAGGTGAGCAGCCTGAGAGGGGAGGGGAAGTGCCTCAGCCAGGATGCACTAGGTTCTAAGAAACCACATTCAAACTAGCTTAAGCAAGAAAAACTTTTTTTGTTAAAAAAAAAAAAAAAAAATTTTTTTTTTCATAAAACTGGAAATTCCAGAAGTAAACCACTTTCATGCATGGCTAGATCCAGGGGTGCAAACAGTGTTACAGGACTCAGTTCCACTTTCTCCATCTCTCAACTCTGCTTTCCTTTTATTGGCTTTTATTTTGCTAGTTAGAACACAGATTGGGCTGTTTTAGTCAAGGCCTAGAATAGCAATGTCTTAAACAAAACAGAATACATTTTCTCTGAGGTAACTCCAAGGACAGTCAACCCAGAGTTGATATGGAGGCTTCACAGCGTTGGAGATTCAGGCCACTGCCATCTTTTGTCGCACTTTCATTTCTGATGTGTTTTCCTCTTCTATAGGTTCCCAAAGAATACAGCCCCCAAAGTATCCCAGATTGCAGCTAGGGGAAAGAGAAAGTTTAGAGCAATCTCCCTTTAAAACCACAACTTGGAAGTTGTACACATCACTTTCTTTCTCGTCTCATTGGTTACATAGCTACAGAAGCATGCTGGGAAATGTAGTCTTTCAGCCAGGCTTTGAAAAACCACAGCCACATATTGAGAGACCTTGACCAATTATACCTTCCACTTCTCCCAATAGTGGTGGCTGCCAATGACCTCAAATGGCAGACTTCTGGCATTTTCCGGCCGTTTATTGAAGTCAACATCATTGGGCCCCATCTCAGCGACAAGAAACGCAAGTTTGCAACCAAATCCAAGAACAACAGCTGGGCCCCCAAGTACAATGAGAGCTTCCAGTTGTGAGTCTGGGGTGCTCTGGGGAGGGGATTAACCTCAGGGCCCACTAGGCAGGAGGATTGTTTGATGGACCAATCTGGGGAGGGGTCACACCCTAGGTGGGGTTGCTGGGAAGGGACGCACCTTAGTGCAGGACTGACATTAGTGAGGGGACACTGGGATGGAGTTGACCATGTTGGGAGGTAGGCAGGTCCCAAGGAGGCATCAAGTGTGATATAACATCATGATGAAGGCTTGTGAAGGGGAGGGGAAGTCTGGGCAGAAGGGGTGTGTTGGGTGGGGCCATTTCTGGAGCTGAAGACTCTGGTGGTTAAGGGGCATGGTGGTCATGATGGGGGAGGAGGCATGAGGATGAGGACTCATGGAGTCAGCAGTGAGCCTTGTTAGGTCTGTTGGGGCAGGTCATCTAGGGAAGTCTACTCTCGGGGAGCAGGAGTGGAGTGTGGCTTGGTCTAGGGCATGAGGAGATGTGTTGTGTGTGGGGGTTCACATCCAGATGGGGCTTCCTGGTGGACGAGTGAACTTGGTCAAGGCATCAGATATCTAGAGGGAACAGACCCTAGGGTACATAAATAAGTCTGATGAGAGTGTATAGAAGGATTACCTGGGGTGGGAGTGGAGTCACATGGGTGGATCTTTGGGTGAGGTGTGAACCTCACTGGGGCAGGGTAGCATTGGGAGCTGCTCTTGGGGGACAGAAGTACAGAGGACATCAGAGCTGGGGAGAGTAGGGGCTTCTGGGGGACAAGAGTCTGACCAGTCATGTTAGGAGAGGGCTTTTAGAGGATTTTGGAGTGATAGGTCACCTGACACAATGCTTGGGAGCAAGAGCATGGCCTAGTGGGGGACAGATGCTTCCTGGGGTGGGCTGGAGTACTTGAGGGCTAGGAGGCCTGGGAGGAAGACCTGCAGAAGCGATGTGAGCATGGCCAAAAGGAGGGCCTTTTGATCAGCTAGTATTAGGGCAGGTCACCTGGGGGCAGGAGCCCAGCTTCTCCAGGGACATAGCCTGGCGGGGTGGGGCGAGGGCAGGGCG
>NW_006429864.1:1031067-1038879 GCF_000325575.1 Pteropus alecto | reverse complement strand
AACGGGGGGATCTGGGGGGAGGTGTCCTGGAGTGAGAGTCACTCGTGAGTCATCAGGGCAGAGCTGTGTTGGGTGGGCATCCTGGGTATAAGAGGGGTGGGCTAGGGAGCATGGGGGAGAGGCCACGTCAAGGGAAGAACTTGGCTTCAGATGGTACCCTGATAATGGGGCTTCTAGGTACGATATCTGGGGCCACAGGGTGGTAAGGGCAGCGGCTCAACGTACCAAGGGTGTGGATGCAGGTATCACAGAATTTGGGGAGCATGGCCTATCAAGAGGCTCTGGGGGAAGGGTCGCTTGGGGGTGGAGACATGGTTTGTCCAGGCTCGTGGGGGCGTCGCTGGGTGGGAGAGAAAGGAGGGAAGAGAGACATGACAGGGACATTACTTCGAGGGTGGGGGGTGGTATCAGCTGGTGTAGATATGGTTCAGAGCAGGGTTGTAGAGTGAGTCACCTGCGGCAGAGGCTGGCCGGCCTAGAGTGGGAGGTCTTAAAAATGGGAGGATCACGCATGAGCGTGCTCGAGCGCGAGGCGCGCGAGGCGGGGCCAGTCCGCCCGTAGGGCGCTTCTTGTGGGGTGACAGGGCCCTCGTGTGGGCGGGGCTACCAGCATGGCGTGGCTGGGTGGTGGGCGGGGCCTTTCCTGACGCCCCACCCCCCTACAGCACGCTGAGTGCCGACGCGGGCCCTGAGTGCTATGAGCTGCAGGTATGCGTCAAGGACTACTGCTTTGCGCGCGAGGACCGCACTGTGGGACTGGCTGTGCTGCAGCTGCGCGAATTGGCCCAGCGCGGGAGCGCCGCCTGCTGGCTGCCCCTCGGCCGCCGCATCCACATGGACGACACAGGCCTGACTGTGCTGCGCATCCTGTCGCAGCGCAGCAACGATGAGGTAGCCAAGGAGTTCGTCAAGCTCAAGTCAGACACGCGCTCCGCCGAGGAGGGCGGTGCTGCGCCTGCGCCCTAGCGAGAGGCGCGCGGGGCGGGACGGCTCTTGCGTGCTGGAACCTTCCAGAGGGCAAGGCTTCAGGCTCTGCGCAGAGGGTGGTCTGTGCCTTTGCCCTTGGCTTAGCTTTCCGCTCTGGGGAATTGTGAATGGACGACGCACCTATCCCTCAGGAGGCCACACCCTAGGGCGATAGGAAGGAAGAAGCCACATCCCCTCCTTGAAGCATTGCCCGCAGCGCCTAGGGGGCCTTTCGAGCTAGGTTGGGAAAAACTCCGCCTCCTATGGAGGAGGCCAGGTCCCACAGCTCTGGTTCCGAAAGGCCCTGCCTCTTGTCCCCTGGAAAAGCCATAAGACGGGTCCCCAACCCTGGGGCCCAAGACCAATTGCCAAGCAGGGAACTCTCGGCTCCCTCAAGGGGCAGGCCCTAGGCAAAAGACAGGGCTTCCTGGAGCATCCCTGGGATGATCTGGGGGCTGACGGGACTGGGATGGTAGTTGGAGAGTTCTGGGTGGACAGGAGTCCATTTTGATATTTGTGCAAAAAATAAACAGAGAGGGGGGAGGATTGGATTTCAAAAGCACATGCGCCCTTGGGCGCCCAAACCCTGGGGGCCAGGGAACGGCCCTCTGTGGCACCCGCATTTCCCTATAGGTTTTTTCTATTCACTCCCACGTGCCCAGTCCTCATAGCATAGAGTTCAACCCACACATTTGACAGATGGCAAAACCGAGGCCCAGATTGTTGCTGAAGATCCCAGTGCCAGACCCTCTTCCCACTCCCTTTGGCCTGTGTGCCCCATCCAAGGGAGGGCTGAGGTGGTATGACCTCACACAGCTCCCCATTGCTGCTAACTCCCCTCAGGGGACCTTCCCCAACCCTTACAAGGGATGTTCTGGGCCAAGGCTCCCACTGCCCCCTCCCACCTCTGGCTGCCAAGAGAAATCCCTACCCTGGGCCCTTTCCTCTGGGACCCCAGCAGGGAATACCCTATGACCTCCTGCCAAAAAAGAGTGAGGATTTGGAATTCCCTGGACCAAGGCCCGCCCACCCCTTTTTCCTCTCCCAAAATTCTTCAGGCAGGAAAGAACAGGAAGAGAACAGAAACTCTAGGGGGTGTGCGTGTGTGTGCGTGTGTGCGTGTGTGTGTGTGTGTGTGTGTGTGTGTGTGTGTGTGTGTGTGTGTGTAGGGTTCTCCAGCACCAGCCCGGCATGTGTTTTGGAAATTTCCTCATTTCCTCCCTCTTATTTTCCCAGAGAATTCCTGCTTATTCCTAAAAACTCATTACAAGTATACCCCCCTGGAGAAAACCCTCACTGCTCCCCCTCAGGACTTTCCCACCCTCTGTTCTTGAAGCCATGGGACTGGGGGTGTCTGTGACAGGCTGTTTCCCCCAAATTAGAGTCTGAGGTCTCTCAAGTTCACCCAGCATAGGCTGGGCATGGGGGATGGCAAAGAGGGTATGCCTAGTTGAACTATGTCGTGGCCATCTGTGTGTGCCTACGCATCCACATGTGTGTCTGTCGATGTCCATCTCTATCCACCTCGCCTCCCACACAGATCTGGGCACACAGGAGGTGTTCAAACCAGGCTGTGGCTGAGTCACAGGACATAAAGAGAAGGGGAGAGGAGATGTAGAAGAGACAGGAGAGGAATCCAGAGGGCTGAAAGGGTTTGAAATCAGGAAGTTTTCTATTGGAACAACAAGGCTCAGAGAGGAACAGGGCTTTCCCCAAGGCCACCTAGCAAGTGGACACAGTGCCAAACTTTGGATGACACCTCTGGGCTTTTGCCACCTCACCAGGGGTACCCGGGATTCTGAGCCCTGGTGGGGTCTCGGGATTGCATTGGACCTTGTTTCATGGCAGGATCTGGCCCCAGATTTCCATGGATCAGGGAAAGGATGAAGTGGGATGGGCCCCTAATGAGTAAAGGGGTGTGACATTGAGGGACATCTTGGACAGAGCCAATCCCCTGCCCAAGAAGAACAGAGACACAGAGTAAGGACACAGAGACAGAGAGGAGGGAGAGAGAAGGTAAGAAATCAGGAGAACGAGATCATCCCCCAGTAGCGAGAGAAAGAGACCTTGAAATGGAGAGACAGGGAAGAAAAAGCAAATTGGGGACCTAGAAGAAAGAAGGACCTGCTGTTCCAGCTCTCACAAGTCAGACCTGGAAGGATTTACCTAAAATGAGGTACCTGGCTGCACCCCCAACCCCTCCGACTCAGACGCTAGAGCCTGAAACCTCACCGTGCCCCCATCAGAGATGCAAAAAATCCAACTAGAAATCCTTGAGACCTCTCGGCTAGGACCTCAGAGACCTTTCTGTCCCTGACCTGCTCCCTCTGCGCTGTCCATCTTGCAGATGGGGACACAAGGGGTGGGGCGGAGCAGAGCGAGGACAGCCCAGAGTCCTCCCGAACTCTGCTGCTTGGACGCAGAGGGAGGGGAGCTTGCTGGGGACTTGGTTCGTATCATGACCCCATCTGCGCCCCCCGAACATTTTCTTAAGAATCGTCAAGGACCAAAGTTGTCTTCGCTGACACATGTTGCTTTTCTCTATGCCTTTTTTTTTTTTTTAAGAGAGAAATCAAGTTGACGGTGTCGAGTAAGACCCTTCTACCCCCAGCCCCTGCCCAACGATAGTGGCTCTTTCAAGGCACAGGTCACAGGCGGAGTGTTGCCCATGCATCCTAGGCCAATAGCCAAGGGCTCAGACTCCACCCTTGGCTCCAGCCCCCTAAGATACCAAAACCCACCACAGAGTTCAGAGAGGTTCTTCCTCCACACACCTTCTCTTAGCATGTGATTGCAAATGTGAAATCAAAACACTGTTTTAACTTCATCCCATCAGTCCGGCATCTGCACAGATGCCTCCATTTCTCTGTAAATATGTGACTTGGAACAAATGTTTAAAACCAACAAGAAGTGGTCATGAATGCATGGTGTTGAGATGTTTTGCACTATTCTGACTTTTTGGTCTCTGTAAAAATATTTTATTAACAGGAGACATTAAAATAAGAAAAAGCACACAGCCTCAGATGCGTAGTGGTGGGTTTGCATTTCCATAAATACAAAAAAACCTCACGTAGCACTTTCTACATGCAGAAGCTGTTGAACATGCTTCCCACCCACGAACCACTTCATCCCCAATTAGCATTGCCCCATTTCGCAGAGTAGGAAAACTGAGGCCCAGAGAGGTGAGATGTTGTGGAAGGGGAGGAGTCAGGATTTGAATCTGGGACACCATGCAGCTGTTCTCTTAGCTCAAGCAAGTTAGAACACAAATACCAAGGATGCCCCCCTCCCCCAATTCAACCTACAGCTCCATGTTTTCTGGGATTTTTTTGTTCTGTTTTGTTTGCTGTAGCAAGCAAGAGTCTCATTTCATAAACTCAGAAATGCAAAGAATAAAAACTTCACTTTTCTACAGCTGAACTTAATTTCTGTTTTAAGCCCCCGTCCCGCCAGGGAGCAGAAATGAAGTCTTCTTCAGCTTAGGGTTCCCTTGGTAAGACTCCTCTCCTAAGATCTGGGGCCGTTTCTGCATTTGAGAGGTCAGAGCTGGGGCCATGGGATCCTCTGCTGGGAGTGGGTTCAGTAAATGGTTTTAGCAGCAATTAAAAGCCAAAGTGCTAAAAGTGGAACAAACAGTGGCTATACCACAGGGGTTACCCAGAACTCAGCAGCTCCACCCTCAGGATTTGCACGTGGGCAAAAAGACTGGAAGCACCCTCAGTGTCTTGGTATTTTCACATGGGGAATATTATACAACTGTGAAAATGGATGAACCACAGCTGTCTGCGGTCCCTGTGTGTTCTTGTGACTGTGCTATACTGCAAGCTTTATCTTTTCCCTGAGACCCAGCACTTTCCATAGCAAGACAGGTGGGCCATGCAGCCTGACTTCTGCATAACTGTTTGCTCTCTGATGGAGGAGAACTGGCTTGCTTGCTGTTTAATACAAAACAGGTTCAGCCCTTGGCCCTGTGTCCCTCAGGTTCTTCATGTCACCTGTGGGGCTTGAAGACTGAGGCTCATGCTGCTTGCTGTGTTCTAAGTCATACACCATCTTGCTCTAATCCACTGAGTCTCAGAGTTGACTCTGTACCTGTGGACCAGGGACAGGTGTACTTCTGCCATTCTCTCTGAGTGAGGTCCTTCTCTGACTAATGACATGAATGAATTTTAAAAGTGTGATGTTGAGCGGGGAAAAAGTAAGTCCCAGAAGGCATCAGAAAGCATGACACCACGTTTATAAAACATCAAAAACTGGCTATACATATTTACACCCACAAAATATACCCACAGAGAGATAGTTTAAGGATGCAGAAGTGTGATTAATAAAAAAATAAGCATGGAACTACAGATTTAAAAAATCAAGGATTCTACCTCAAACCCATCAGGATGGTTACTATAAAAAAAAAAAAAGTGTTAGCAAGAATGTGGAGAAATTGGAACCCTTGTGCACTGTTAGTGAGAATGTAAAATGGTGCAGCCACTGAAGAAAACAATATGGAGGTTTCTCAAAAAATTAAAAATAAGATTACCATGTGACCCAGCAATTCTACTTCTGAACCCTGGCTCTCACCTGAACCCTGGCCCCAGCCTCACCTCTTCCTCACGCTCTCACCCCACCCCCTTAATCTACCGTACTCTCACCCCCATTTACCCATGCCTTTTATCGCCCCACCTTTCAACATGGCAGGATCACCCAGGCAATGTCAACAAGATGCACACTCAGTTTCCTGGAGGGTGTAACAATTACGTGATTCATAATCCCTGTAAAGTTACATTTCATTACATAATTTATTACACTATATAATAATTACTCTGCCCCTAAGCCTGCAATTATATATGTTTCTATGATTATGCATCCTACAATTATGCAATCATTCTTACCATCCCCATAACACACAGTAATAAACAAGAAGGAAGTTGTGGGTAGACAACAGCTCCTGCCCCAACCCGACCCCTTTCTGGGCAGAGGCTATAAAGCTGCTGTCATACTCCCGGAATTCCGTGTAGCCGGGCACGTGTTGAGGCGCCAGTGGGACTTTGGAAGGAAGAAGGAACTCGTGCTGTCTTAGTTTTGCTTCCTCTTCACTATGCCAGCAGCCAACTTTGGCGGGTGTTGAAAAGCAGTTGTGGAGGAGGCAAAGTTGGCATCCTGTTCCTGAATCACAGTTACAGTGTATGTGCCCAAAGTTGGAGATTTCAAGGGCCTCCTGAGTCCCCCACTTTCTGTGATTGTGAGAAGCCTCAGATCCCTTGGCAAACCAGTTGTGCAGAATCATCCCTGAGGGATCAGCCCAGGTCCTACTCCTTTGTACCAGTAGTTGGCAAACTACATCCCCTGGGCCACTGTGGCCCACTGTTCGTTTTTATAAACAGAGCTTTATTGGCACACAACCACGCTCATTCATTCGTTCAGCTCAGTCTGTGACTGCTTTCATGTTACAATGGCAGAGTTGAGTCCTTATGAATTTCCTATATTAACTCCTTTCCTGTTAAAAGACCTCAACGGGTTTCTCTTTCTCATCTTAAGCTTGACTGATACATTGTTATGATACATAATAAATTATACATCCATGGAGTGAGACACAACTGTAGCTATGCTAAAGGATAAACGTGGTAGACTGAATAATGTCCCCTGCCTCAAAGATATACGTTTCCTATTGTCCAGAACCTGTGGATGTTACTTTAAATGGCAAAAGGAACTTTGCAGATAGAACTTAATTAAGGATCTTAGGTGATGGGGAGATTACTCTGGATTATATGACTGGGCTCTAAATGGAATCAATACGAGGGTCCTTACAAGAGGGATGAAAGGAGGTACGATGAAGAAGTAGATGTGATGACGGAAGCAAGAGGTTGGAGAGACACAGGAAGGGGTCGTGAGCCAAGGAATGCCAGCAGCCCTCAGAAGCTGGAGAAGGCAAGAACGCAGACGCTCCCCTAGATCCTCCCAGAGTAAGCAGCCCTGCCAACACCTTGACTGCAGCACAGTGAAACTGCTTTCAGACTTCGGCCTCCAGGACCGCATGAGAATAAATGGGTATTGTTTTAAAGTCACTAAATTTGCGGAAATTTATTAGTGCAGCCATAGCAAACTAAGACTATGAGCCAGTGGACCAACTGAGGGATTTTCCCATGAACATAAATCATTTTTCAATTAAAAATAAGATTAAAACCATATATATATTTCACATATCTTCATATATATGAAACATTCCAGAAGGAAGGATGCAGCTCTCCTGAAGGTTAAGAGAGGAAAGGATCTGAGTTAGGTAACTGGACGTGGCGGGGACATTCGAAATGAAATTCCGTTTCCCAGGTATCATCAATAAGCTTCTAATCCCTTCAGTGTGGAGGCAGAGCTTGAGAATCTATGTTTTAATCGGTGGTATTTTTTTAGCAAAGGAAACCACTTGATGTCACGAAGACCCTTCCAGAGACTCGTATCCCCAAGAGGCTGAATGGAATTGGGTGCAGGGATTCTCAGCCATAGCACAGTGGAGTTTGGGGGCCTAATCATTCTTTGTCATGGGGCCACTCGTGCCCTGTAGGATGTTTAGCTGCATCCCTAGCTTCTGTCCCAAAGCCAATAGCACCTGCCCCAAGTCATGACCACCAAGATTGTCTCTGGACATTGCCTAATATCTCCGAGGGACCAAATCACCCCCAGTCGAGATCCACTGGGTTAAAATAAGATTTAGAAACATCACATGTAATGAACACACGATAAGCGACTCCAGTGTCCCGTAAGGGGAATTGGTTACTAAATTCGGACCATCTGCCTTGGATGAATAATGAGGAGTTAACAAGTAACGATGACGGCCTCTACTGAAACTCCAAGTGCACA
>NW_006429864.1:1027483-1031045 GCF_000325575.1 Pteropus alecto | reverse complement strand
AATTCCACCTGTATCAACTTACTCAACTGAAATAAAAATTTCAGCAGCAAAGATGTACGATATTATGCTGTTCATTACAAGCTATGTTCTTCGATCAGAATGGTCCGATAAACCGTGGTCCACCCCATCACAGAATATTGTATGTTACAACCTGAAAAGAATCAGTAGACATCTGCACAGATTAGAATGTCCACAATATGTTGCTAAATTTAAAAATAATTGATCCCATGTTATAAAATAAAAATGTGTGGCCTGGGGGAAAAGAAAGCAGGTTGTGACAGAGTTTATGTAACATAATCCTCTTTTTAAAAACATGTATAGATTTGCTCCATGTAAGCGGGTAAGACTATTAAGATTGTTCACCAAAATGTGTAGGATTTTGAGGATGTATAGCTTAATTTGGCTTTTTCAGTTTGCTTAGCTGTATGTCCTAATTTTTCCACAAGGATCCTATACCATCAGTGTTTTGTAAAAGCCTTGGGTATATGACTACACACCCTAACGGCTTAAGAGTCTTGAGAGCCCTTAAGTATTTGACACAGAAAATCCAAATCTGGTTGGGTGTGGATCAATGCCCCACCTCCCCGACTCCTGGGGTAGGACCACTGAGGTGTCTGCTTGAGGCTGTCTCCCTGAGGTCCCCAGGTACCCAGGGAGTCAACTGTTTGTTGGTGCCTCTTGCAGGGCTCCTTCCCTTCTTGTCTCATATCCCCACCCCTATCAGCGCTTCCTGGGGTGACCTCTTCACCAACCAAATCCTTGTCTTGGGATCTGTTTACTAGGAATTCCAAACCATGACCGCCCCTCTCCGTATTCTGTCACCTGAAACAATTCTGCAGTTGACCACACAGGATAGGCGAGCTTGGCCATCTGTCCCTGGGCTAATTCAGGGATGTTTTATGGGACGGGCCCTCACTGCCCCTCACTGCCCCTCATTCCCTGCTCGGCTTCTCTCCAGCACCTGGTTTCCTCCCGCACCTTGGCCAGCAGCAGGGATGGGAACCGAGAGTGGTGTGTTGGCGGTGAGCAGAGCATGGGGTCAAGAACACAGACTTATGTGAAAATCAACCAGGAACATTTAATAAAAAAATAGGCAAGTTATCCAGGACCTGACCCGGGGAGCAGTTATCCATCCCTAAGAGTGAAGCACCACTAGCCGGCTCTGACATTCGTTTTTGGCTGAAGGCACAGCGAGTCCTCCATTCTGAGCTGTGGAACATCCTGCCTGGACTGCAGGCAGCACCCCAGTGCTGCTGAGCCCGCCAAGGTCCCAAACACATGAAGCCCACCAAAGGCTTGGATAGAGGACCCCACTGAGCAGAGATCACACCTGAGAAGCAGGCCAAGGTGGTCAAGCAAACAGGACCAGGGGTAGCAGGGGAGACCTAGTCCCATCTTTGTCCCCGCCCCCTCCAGGGGGGCTGGGTCCAGGGAGCCTATATGCTGCCATGGGGCCACTGGGACCCGCAGCTGCCCCTGGTGAGAGAAGAGCCACCCTCCCTACTGGGTGATGGGGGACGTTGTCTGCATTCAGCTCGAGTGACTGGGGGATGGACGAGGAGGACTCAGACTCAGCCATTCTCTAACCCTACTGGAAGTCCGTGAGGTCTGGTACACAGTAGGCACTCAATAAATACCTACTGCAGGAAGAAATAAAAGGACTCATTTTGTTCATCTCTGTAGCCCAGCACACATGTAGGTAATCAAATGCTGACTGAACAACTGTCATGCTGTTTTGTATCACTAATGCCTGGCGCACAGTAGGTACTCTTCAGATGTGTGGGAAGAAACCAGTTAGGGTGAAAAGCACCTTGTTTATCTCCATCCCCAGCACCGAGCTCAGCTCCCAGCACACAATAGGCATTCAATAAATGCAGAGTCAATAAGAACTTTTGTGTACCAGGCACACAGTAGGTGCTTGATATGTTTGAGAAAATGAAAGTATCTTGTTTATCTCAATATTACTAGAGCCTGAAATGGTGCCCAACATACAGTAGGCATTCAATAAATACTTGAATTTAAAAAATGAATGTGTATGACTAGTGCCTGGTTCTTGGTGGAGGAATTAATAAATGCCTGACTGAACCAATCACTGACTGAGGGAATAATTATGCCTCATTCACTGCCATCGCACACAAAGCTGGTACACCGTCAATGCTTAAAAAATGTCAGGCACACAGAGAGATGAATGATGGCTTGTTCCCACCCCATCTCCCAGTGCCAAACCCTGTTTCTGGCAGACAGTAGGCACTCCCTTAATGCTGCCTGCATGCACCTGATTGCTGAGCAAGAGCTGGCTGGACACCACCCTGTGTGGAAAGCCCTCCATGGCCTGCTGGGGTCTGCAGGGGACGCTGCTGTCCCTGGCGAGCATGTAGAGTATGGGGCACCAAAAGCTGCTTTGGTGTTTTGGCCACTGCCCCTCAGAGTTCGTCCCGGGCAGCACTGTCTAGTGGGGACTGGAGCACATCCGAATTCTTGGCCTCACGGCTCAGGGCCTGCTGTTCCCGCATCTTCTGGGATTTGGCACGGTCCCAGTCAGTCTTGACGTGCTCATTGTTCCACACGACTGAGGTCTCTGTGTCACTCACATACCCATCATCTCCTGTGTAGTGCGTGGGGTACACAAGCAGGGGCTCCACGGAGAAGGCGTGCAGGTTGCGGGGAGAAAAGTGAGCCTTGTATTCGGACCTAGGGAGAGGGGAGAGAGGGGCAGCAGTGGGTCAGGGGAAGGGATAGATGCAGGGAGAAGTGGGAACGGACAGACTGAGACAGAAGCGGGGGGCAGGTACAGATGGAACCAGAAGTGGAGGGGACACACAGAGGAAGTGGGCAAAGGAAAAGGCACCTTCCTGGGAGTCCCCGAGCCCCACCCCCCACCTTCAGGACAGCTACACCGTGAGACCCCAGCCAGCCTGCCCCCCACAACCCCCTCTCACACTGGGTGCTTGTCGAACATGACTGGCAGGAATTCGTCAACAGGCAGCATCTTGGAGAGCGGCCGGGCAGCCAGCAGCTTGCGGGCGCCTTGCAGGGAGATCACGTAGGCCAGTGTCCAGTAGGAGTAGTCAGCCTCCACCAGGTTCCTCACGCGGGGCACGGCTTTCTCGGGGTGCTCCACCTGCATCCGCTTCCGGCCCACATAGCTGGGTTGCAGAATCAAGACCTGTCACCCTCCTTCCGCGCACCAGAGAACACTAACCCAGCAAGGCAGGGACCTAGCGAGCCCGTCAGGCCCTGGGGTAGGAGCAGGCTTGGTGTGTTTGAGGCACAGGGAGGCTTGTGTAGCTGGACTGGCAGGACCACAGGACAGGGGGGCCTGAAGGGAGGGATGTATGTGTTTTTCCAAGGGTTTCAGGAAACCATGGAAGGATGTGAAGCTGGGGAGAATGAAATTTCTGGACGTTCTCTGAGGCTGTGGCACAAGGAAAGAGGGGGCTGAGAGGGAAGCTGCTCTGGGATCAGAGGGCTCTGGGGCAGTGGGGTGAGGTGAAAGGACACAGTGAGCAGTCAGGAATTAAAGTGTGCAGTTACTGTTATTAATAGCATGGTCCAGATCCTG
>NW_006429864.1:983888-1026296 GCF_000325575.1 Pteropus alecto | reverse complement strand
GTGTTTGAGGCACAGGGAGGCTTGTGTAGCTGGACTGGCAGGACCACAGGACAGGGGGGCCTGCAAGGAGGAGGATGTATGTTTTTCCAAGGGTTTCAGGAAACCATGGAAGGATGTGAAGCTGGGGAGAATGAAATTTCTGGACGTTCTCTGAGGCTATGGCACAAGGAAAGAGGGGCTGAGAGGGAAGCTGCTCTGGGATCAGAGGGCTCTGGGGCAGTGGGGTGAGGTGAAAGGACACAGTGAGCAGTCAGGAATTAAAGTGTGCAGTTACTGTTATTAATAGCATGGTCCAGAGTCTGGGGCCTAGAACCTGGATCAGAACCCTGCACGCTAGAGGGGGAGAGAGTAGGAAGGAGGCAGGGAAGGAGGAACCAATCCACCTATGAGATCCCAAAGGACTGTTCTAGAAATAAGCTGGACACACCTGACCTAGTGATGGTCTAAGACCCAGACTCCCTAGCTACTTCTCATATAAGCTTCTGGTTAAGCTACGTAGTCCTGACCACACCCCAGGCCACGCCCCCAGCACCTCAGCCACGCCCATGGGCTTCCCAGGCAAATCCCCCCTGCACTGAAGCCCTCAGGTGTCCAGGCCCTGAAGAACTACCCCTTCTCCAGGCCAAGTCCTAGCCTTCCAGGTCATCCTCTCAAGGCCCTACCCCACTGGCCTGGGGCCATGCCCCAAATTCTGACTGTTCTCAGGCCCAGGGACCACCTCACACAGGCCACACACTGAAGTTCTCCTGCCATACTCCCAAAAGTTGGTCCAGTCTATTAACCTACAGATGCCCTCAGACCTATGTGCTCTAGACCATACTTCTGAGCCCTGGCCCTGCCCCCAGGTCTCAGCTTCTCCCCTACTTTATACTCTACCCCTGGGCCCTGGCCATGCCCCAGACCACACCCCCAGTGCTGGCCTCACCCCCAGGCTCCACACTTACATGAGGTCCCAGTCCAGATCCTCCCTCTCCACATCCCTCATGAGGTTCATCAGGCGCCTCTTAAAGAAAATCTCAAAGCGCAGGTCATCCTCGAATACCAGCGATTTCTGCAGTCCCCGGTCCACAACCTGAGGGAAAACAGCCTGACTCTGCTTAGAGGCTCTGGGGCGGCAGGAGAGAAGCAAACGTACCCCTCCCCCACCACTCTGTGGACTGACCTCCCCACCAGGCCACCACTTCCTCGCACACTTGCTAACAGACTCCTCAGCCCGGCTGCTCCTTCCCACCCCAGGGCCTGGGCCTGTGCTGACATAGCACCCTCCTGCACACAGTGGCGGGCAGACTCCCTCTCACCCTTCGAGCTTCAGCTCCAATGGCACCCACCCAGGAGGCTCTCCCTGACCACCACCCAAAGCTGCCAACTGAGGATAATTCACAGCCCTGGGCCCCTCTACTAGATTCATCTCACTTATTTCACTTTGGTTTATTTCTTTGTGGTATCATCAGTCTCCCCACCTCCTGGAGCTGTGAGTCCCCTGAAGGCGGCTGGGTCTGTCCCGGTCGCTGTCATGTCCCCAGCACCAGGCTGGGTGCACAGTAGGTGCTTGACAAATGTTCCCTGTATGAATGAACTTGAGAATCTTCATGACTGCCCCCTGAGGCCGTGACTCTGTTATCTGGGGAAACTGAAGCTTAGACTTGGAAGCGCCTTCCTGTTCACAGAGCTAACCTCTCTAAGAGGCAGGGCTGGACTTGACCCCGGGTGTCCCCTGCCTCCAGGGCCACTTGGACACAGTTTCTGCCTCATGCCATCCACAATGAATCTCAGGAAAGGAACGCATCTTGAGTGAGCACCTAGCACCTCAAATACCTGGAGGGGGCAAATACCCTCCCACCCTGCAGTGCAATGCCCCATCTGGCTTCATGCCTCACAGTCCCAGGTTCGAATCCCAACCTGGCATCCTCGCCTATCATAGCCTCTTTCCCACTGTGACCGATAAGGCTGGCATGGGGTCCATACTAGTTAATGTCACCATGGCTGTAATTTCTATTAGTAAGTGTCGAGACCAGAATCTAGGCTCGATATTTGAAAGCAGCCAGGGACAAAGAGGCCTCGCTTGGGGGGGGTCCCTTGGCCTTGGACTCCACCTGTTTTGGAAGTGGGCTCACCCCTCCCCATCCCCAGTCTGTTTTCACATCCACACAATGGAAGGACATTCACTAAGGAAAGGCGCTGGGTCCTGCTGTAGCTTTGGAGGCTGCCTAGGGTGCAGGAGGTGCCCTCCCTGAGCCATGGGAAAGCCGAGGAGGGCCCTGCCCCACCGGCCCGCCGGACGCTCAGTCCCATGGGACCCACCTCCTTCCAGATGTTATAGTGGCTGAGGAAGCAGCCCAACTCGCCTTTGGTGAGGGGTCGCCCGTGGTAGGGGTCCCGGTAGCCGGGCAGCATTTGGATGCCCAGTTCCTCCACCTGGCTGGTGTTCATGGCCCTGGAAGAGGGGACAGGAGGGGGTCAGTGGAAGACCTACTCTGCCTGCCATTCTGCCATTAGTGCCGCCTCGCGCGGAGCAGCTATCTCCTTCCACCACTGGTGCCCCTCCTGGACCCCTGGCCAGGCCTGCAGGGAGTAGTCTACATCCGAGTATGGCTCTGCTCTCCTAGAGTTGAACTCACTTCCAGTCCACCATGGCCGCCACCAGCACGGTCTACATCCCTGTGCGGACCCGCCCTCCCGAGCTGGACTCACTTGCCGTCCACGGCCTCCACCAGTAGGCACTCGATCTCCTGCGCCTGCAGCGCCTGCAGCATGCGCTCCCGCCGGTCCTGCCGTCGCTTCAGGTTGATCATAAAGACCTGCGGCACAGAGCTCCCATCAGTCTCTCCGGCCCCCAGCCCCCCACCCTGTGCTCCCCTCCCCCTACTCCAGAAGGCCTGACCCACCTCATCAAAGCCCATCTTGTCGGCTGTCTTGGTGGGCACGGAGACAAACCGGGAGGGCTCTGCTGGTGGGTGCTTCACTGCGGGGCAGAGAGAAGCCGAGGTGTTGCTGGGGTAACGTGGCTGGGCACTCCAGCCTTTCCTCTGCCTCCTTCCCAGCCCCTCCATGGCTCCGTGTCTCCCTGAGCTCCGCAGCCTGGTGTTGGAGACCTTGCCTGACTTGTCTCCTCTCCCACCCTCTACTCACTCTGGCTGTTAGCATGCCAAACTCACCCATTCCAACCTCAGGACCTTTGCACATGCTGGGTTGGTACCAAAAACATCCTTCCTTCTCCCCCCACCACCAGTTCTTAGCTAAGATGTCTTTTTGAGGAAAGGTGAGTCTCCCAACTCCTCCAGACTGAGTCAGGTACCTACTCCTGGCCTCCAAAGTGCCCGGGCTTCCACCATCAACTCCCCATCCTGCTATCCTAACCCCCTGTCTCCTCCGAGCCCTATGGGATGATCACCAGAGCCGTCCACTCACACTGGGTCCCCAGCACCCAAAACAGGGCTCAGCACACAGCAGGCACTCAATAATTATTCACAGAATGAACAAAGGATTGATGGTAAGCTGTGTAACCTTGACCTATCTGAGCCTCAAATTCCTCATCTATAAAATAGGCTAATGACCCCTCAGAGGTTTCATTAAAAGCTGCCATGAAATCACACACGTTACAGGTTGCATGGTGTCCTCCCAACAAAAGATACGTTGGTATCTGAACCCCTGGGACCTCAGAATGTGACCTTGTTTGGAAATAGGGTCTTTATAGAGGTGATTAAGACAGAATGAGTGTGGGCCTTAATCACTGTGATTTGGGTCCTTATAAAAGTGGAAAATTTGGACACAGACACACATGCAGAAGAAAGACACACAGGGAGAAGATGGCCATGTGACTGAGTGATGCATCTATAAGCCAAGGTTTTCCCAGAATTTCAGAGTGGTCATGACTGTTTCCTTTTTATCTGTTGTGAACAATGCTCGGACCACATCCCTGGGACCATCTTGGCATATCCCTGACAGTTTCCTGCAGGAGGATCAGACCCCAGGTGGACATGAGCCTAGGGAGGTCCCTGACCACCCACCAGGCTAGCCCAGAAAAGCCCACCATGACAGGAAGTGTGGTGTCTGCACTGCCAAGAACAAAGGCCCTATGTGAGCTCAAGGGACAGACACAGGTCCCTCTGTCTGGGAGAGGCCTAGGCAAGGCCCAGTGCCAACCAGGCACCTCCCATCTCATAGCCTGGGCCTCCCCTAAGGCCACCGCATCCTGGGGCTTCCTCCCACCCAGAGCTTTTCAGCAACTAGCTGCCCCACACTTCTTGTGTGAGTTGAGACCAAGGACAAGACTCTGGGATCTGAGGACATGGGCTCAAATTCCAGGTGCCCCTTCTCTTTCTGAGCCTCTGTGCCCATCCCCAAATGGGGGTGTGGATGGCGACTGTACCTGCCCGTGGGGAGGTAGGATCTCATCACCCTGAGCTTTTCTGCGAGTTTGAAATTTCATCGTAAAAAAGTTCTTTGAACACATAAAAAAATCACATGCATAGCCTGGGTCCAAGTACCCACACACAGGTGTGTTCTGGCCCTCAGGAAACAAGCAGATATTCACATCTGTTGTTGAGTTTCTAACAGTAGCATAAACGATTTCCTTACCAGAAACAACAGAAATACATTTGAAATTTTAAATTAGAAAAACTATGGCAGCCACAGAGATGCTTCTCAGGGTTCAGTCACTGACAGCAGTTAATGACAAGCAGAGACCTACCTCTCCTGACTGTAGCCCAGTAGGGTTCCTGGGCTGGGCCTGAGCATCTGCATGTGACAGACACTCAGGTGTTTTAGGGTCTCTACCCTGGTGAACTTGCATCCTCCAGGTGTCACCTCGAAAGACCAAAATCTCCCCAAAACAGAGGGCAGGGTGCCATTCTATCTTCAGCCACTAGGGCGAGACTCCTCCCTCTATCTGAGAACCTTCCAGAATAGGAGAAACTGAGACAAACTGCAGGGGCCTGGCCCCTCCCCATGTGTGCAGTGATGGGGATGGCTGTGCTGCCTCCTAGGCCTTCCCGGGGATGTGTGTGACCAGTGCAGGGCAAGGCCCCTATGAAAGCAGACACCCTCCCACCACACACACCCCCGAGACCAGAGGAGCCCCGAGGAGCCCCCTCCTCAAACAGCCTCCATGGCAGCTCGGCCCTGTGCCCTTGTCCTGTCTCAGGGGCTGCTAATTTAATAATTACGGTTTTATTTGTTTAACTATTAGAAAAACATGAGCTTGCAATTGTAAAAATGTGTAGTTTCCTTTTTAAAATAATGTATTGAAATTTTTAAAAAGTGTCTTAAGATAAAAATTAAATAAATATTAGGTGTGATATTTGAAAATGGCCCAAAATGGCTGTGTCCCAGACACTACCACGCACATGAAAGTTTGTCAGTGAAAACCTGATGCCCTCTGTGCTCCCACACCTTCTATGGCTCCCAACTGCCCCTGGGGAGAATTTTGGTGTCTGAGGCTGCTGCCACAGCCCTCTGCCTTCCAGCCCTGCCCAGTTCACCTGTCCTACTTCTGCCCCGCTGACGTTGCCTGTTCCCTGAGCTCACACCCGCTCTAACCTCCTAGTCTCTGCATATGCTTCTCCCTTTGGCGACAATCCACTCTGGCTAACTCCTACTCAACCTGCATCTTAATGCCACCTCCTCCACAAAGCCCACGCTCACTGCTATGCACAGCTGCTTGCAAGCCAGCGCTGCCTGAGAGCAGAGACAACTGTCCA
Source organism: Pteropus alecto (assembly GCF_000325575.1). Classification (NCBI taxonomy): domain Eukaryota; kingdom Metazoa; phylum Chordata; class Mammalia; order Chiroptera; family Pteropodidae; genus Pteropus; species Pteropus alecto. The sequence goes on along the minus strand of NW_006429864.1, from coordinate 1,020,597 downwards.
CCAGTGCCCGGCAAAGGGACTTGCACTCAGTGGGAGCTCAATCAGTGTTCACGGGATGGATGTGAGATGGCGGAGAAAGGGCATCATGAGCAGACTCACCCATGACTTCCAGCTGCACGTGCATGAAACTCTCGGCCTCATCCTGGAGGGTACTGTGAGTTCGCAATGGCACCGGCAGGAAGCCATACACCTCCTTGTTGCAGACATACATCTGGACCTCTGGGCCGAGGAAACAACAATCAAACTTGAAAATGAAGCAACAAGGTGGCAGAGGCTGCCTCCAACCACAGCACCAGTCTCCAGCCCAGCACGAGACCACAACATAAGTGAGTCCCACTATTCCCAGCAACCAGCAGAGACCTCTCAGATCTCCATCTGGAACTTGGAACCAGAACAGGGCTTCCTACTGGCAGACGAGATAGTGACAAACTCCAGAACTATTAACATGCACCTTGCACTGCCTGCAGGATTCCATGACAAAGCAAGCCGTAAAACAGCGGGGGAACAGTAAAGATACACATTTCTGCCCCAAAATGGAATACAGCTGGATAAGACGTTAGTAACATTACCTCTGCATTTGTTCTTTCTTGGATAATTAAAATTTTTATGAGTGTGTATCTTTTTTTTAAAGTGGAAAATTCAATAAAATTATTTTCATTTTAACTGGCTTTTTCTGTACTGAGACAGATGGTATAAATATTTCAGGCTGCTGGCCCAATGGTTTCTGTCTCAACAACTAAGTTCTGCCCTTGGAACATGAAAACAGCCACAGGGGACACTTAAATTAATGGGCGTGGCTGCACAGTGATAAAATATTCTGTAATTTACAGGCACCGAAATTTGAATTTTAGAGAATTTTCAGATGTCGCAAAATATTATTCTTTTCATTTTTTTCCCAAACAGTTAAAAATATGAAAACCATTCTTAGCTTGCAGCCGTACAGAAACAGATGGTGGGCCAGATTTGGCCTGACTGCCACAGTTTGCCAACCCCTGGTTTAAAGTAAATGGCAGGTCAGCATATGGCTATATTCCCTTTCCCTTTAAAACATTTTTTCCCCCAATTATACAATTAGGGATCAATTATATTCAACTACAGAAAATTGGGAGGATATAGGAAAATACTGAATTAGAAATAACTTTCCATAAATAGGTCCTAAAGACCTAGGGGTGAAGACACCTAGCAAAACCAGGACTGGAAAAAGAATGGGTCCTGGAGACATCATTTGAATATCCAGATACAGCTATACCTGAAGCCACCCCTGCATCCTGAAGTTTTGGTTCTGTAAACCTCCTTTTGCTGTTTGGACTTGCTTAGCACAAATCCCGAAGAACCAGCCAGATGACATCCCTGGGACAGCAAACCCCTAAGGGCTCACCTGCCTGCTTGCAGGAGAAGGCAAAAACGATGATATCATCGAACGACCAGGTGTAGTCGGGGTGTGGAGGGTAGAATGCCAAGTTCCTGGATGCCGACTTCCGCAGGTCAATCAGGAAGGTCGAGTGCACCATGGGAACCGCGAAGCAGCCTCGGCGGTCCCGCTTTCGGATGGGGATGTAGGCAGGCGTGCGCTTGTAGTAGCCCTGTGGGGAGGGGGCAGAGTTCTGCATGGGGGTCCTTTAAGGTGAGGCTGAAGGCCCGAGCGATGTGAGGCATGGAACACCTGGAGAGCAAGACCTGGGTGCCAGCTCCTGGCTGCAGTGGGCATTCCCTGAGCACAGGGCTCTAGGTATGGTCAGTAACAGTCTCCAGCCCTAGCACCCCAGGTGATGGGACACCGGCAGATAAAAAAGAAATGGTTGCCTACTTGCACACTTGGCCCTTCACTGCAGATCAAAAATGAAGCATTTGAAGGAGGAAATTAAAAAGTTGAAAAAGAAACTGGATATTTGATATCCTTTGATTTACATAGAAATTGAACATCAATTCAATTTAGAAGGAAGTTTTAAAAGCTTCTGGAACAATCTGGAGTTGGCCTCTCTCTTCCTCGTAACCTTTACAAATTAGAATTAACGTGTAACATTTAGATTTCTATGATAAATTTTTAAAAATAGAAACCAGTGAATTCTTCACTTTAAAATGGTGAATTTTATGTTTTATGATTTGCATGTCAGTTAAAAACAAAAAGACAAGAGACAGGATGGGTCGGCCTCCTGGCTCCAGCCACCCAGCCCCCTGACCCTGGCATGGCACCTACCCCTTTAAAACATCCTTTTCTCTCCCTAGCTTTTCTCTCCCTAGCTTTGGCTGCAACCTCAGCCTCAACCTGGGGTGGGATGTGTGGCTCAAGCCTGGCCAGTGAGAACCTGACACGTTCTTGGCTTCAGTAATAGGTTCAGCGGTAACAGAAAATACTGGACAAGGTCCAGTCAGAGAGGACTTTGGCTGGATGCTACTGGGATCATTCCCCAGGAGTTTGAAAAATGAAGCCACCCAAGGGATGGAGTAAGACAGGACTGTTGTTTGAACACTGGGATCAAGCTGTGCCTGAAGTCCCATCTTGGCACAACCACTTCCTAGCTGTGTGAACTCAGGTAAGTCACTTCCTCTCTCTGTGTTTCTGTGTCTACCTCAGTAACTGGGAAGAACAGGGGAGAAGACACAATCACGGACTCTCCCTCGGGGGCTGTTTAAGGATTATCATGATGGTGTTGTGAAATGCTCACCATGAGGTGATGTGATGGTAAGTTAGGCCCCCACTTGCTCAGCCCAGCCCCACCACCCCCAGGCACCCACCCTACCCCAGCAGCCCCCTGACCTGAGAAGTCATCCCACACCAGAAGTTGGAGTACGCAGCCCGGGAATCCAACATGGGCGCCACCACCGTCTTGTTCTCAGAGATGAGTAGGGTCAGTGTGTCCGGGTTCAGAATCAGGTTGTCTGCGTCCACGAACTGCAAAACACCCAACATGGCATCAGTGTGGGCCACCAGAGTGACCCGGGCTGGGCCACAGTTCAGAACAGTTGGGCAGAGGCAGAGTCCTTGGGATCTGGAGAACCTGGAACAGCACATGTGACCCTGGAAGCGACCCGGCATTCTGTGGGGAGTGGCCAGGAGGAACATACTGTTTTCTTTGTCAGTTAGATACCAATAAAAAGTTCATAAAAATAGAAACTTTTTTTCTTTAACACCTTGAATGTTGGGGTAAAATGATGGTAACTTGCTTGCTGCAGCAAAGAAAAAAGCCTGGAAGGAAATTCATCAAACCATGAATAGGATCACCATGGTAGGCGGGGGGGCGGAGGGGCGGGTACCTGCTGGTCCCCCCAAAGCCTTGTGTCACCAACACCTTCCGGAAAGGCCACACCAGGATGGTCACTATAGTGATGTTTGTCACACAAAATGGGAATGATCTAGGAGTCTAGCAGCGTTTGAAGGAAGACTTCAACAAATCGGCTAGAGAAATTCTAGCCCTGTCCCACCACAGGTGAAAATCACACCGCAGAAAACGATCAGGTAAGGATGCATCTGTCTACTTGGATGTGAAAACGCAAAGGTCGCGGTATATTACAGAACTATTTGGAGGTGGGTTTTCTAAAAATGCATCTGGTTCACAGATATGCTTTCTGTTACCCACACAGGACTTTTAGAGTGTTTGAATCACTTGCCATAAACAACAGCAAAAATCAGAATTCCAGGCTTCTCCTGAACTATGGAAATGGCATCCTGACATGGCAGCCCTCAGCTAGAGACGGTAGGTGGCTGACCCCTGGGACAAGCCACGCAGTTGTGCTACATTCCCCACCCAGCCCCTTGAAGACATTTAAATTTGTGACCTCTGAATATATCAGTAAAAACAGCCAGAACAGTCTGAAAGGTCCTCAAAAGATTATATGGCGTTATCGTGTGACCCAGCACTTCTACTCCTGGTATATAACCAAAATAAATGAAAACAGGGACTCAAGCCACGGTTCACGCATGTTCATAGCAGCACTAGTCACAATAACCAAAAGGTGGAAACAATCCAAATGTCTAACAACGGATGAATAAACACAATGTGCTTCATCCACACAATGGAATATTACTCAGCCATAAAGAAGATTGAAGCACTGACACGTGCTACAACATGGATAAACCTTGAAAACATCACACTAAGTCAAAGAAGCCAGACAGAAAAGGCCACGAGTTGTGTAATTCCATTGATACAAAATTCCATTGATACAAAATGTCTAGAACAGGCAAATCCACAGAAACAGAAAACAGATAGTAGCTGCCAGGGGCTGGGGTAAGGGGATGGGGAGGGATTGCTAATGGGGACAGGGTCTCCTTTTGGGGTAATGGAATGTTCTGGAATTAGGTAGAGATGATGGTTGTACAATATTGTGAATGTGCTAAAAACCACTGAATTGTACACTTTAAAAAAGTTAATTTTATGTTATGTGGATTGCACCTCAATTAAAAAACATACAAAAAAGCCAGAAAGTGAGTCTCTCTGAGGGGTAAAATTACAGGTTTGTTTTTTTTTCCTAAGCTTATTTTTTCTTGTATATTTTCTAAGTTTGTAACATGCATAGTGTTTGTAAAAAGAAGAAACAAGAGGCCCTTTTAATAATAATTTAAAAATGTTAGACAAACGATTTGACATTCCAATATGGATTTCCAAAGTCCGCAATTTCAAAATTAATATGATGTGTCAAAAGTTGCTTTGAGTTTTGAGCCAACGCCTTGAGTTCTACCCAGGTTTACCAAGGGAAAAAAAAAGTGAAAACCAGCCAACCTAAAACCATGAAAGCAAAACAGATGAGGTGGCCCTATGTGGGATGGTTCCAGGAGGGGCCAGTCCCATTTCTGTGCCTCACTGTTTCCCAGACCCACCTAACAGGTTGAAACCTCCCACTCTAAGCCTCCATTTTCCCATATATCTAATCAGTCTAATGAGGCATCAACCTACAAGGCCCACAGAGGGAGGTTTCCTTCTTCCTCCCAGGGTATGGCTTTGTCCTTTCCAAAGGGCTTAGGCCAGGGTCCCGGTACCCTCACACTCAGTCCCCAAGCAAGAACCTGTCACCTAGGCTTCAGCATGCCTGAAACCACCTGCCTTTCTCCACAGCCCTCTCCCATATAGGCCTCCACCCCAGCCTCCTGCTGTCCCCACTTCTGTCCCCATTGGCCCAGCTCCCATGGCAGACATAGGGGCTTCTGAAAATCATTGAACCAGAACACAGCCCTTCCCTGCTCACATACCCTCCTGGCTTCCCATTACCGTCAGAATAAAATTCAAATCTCTTTCTCAGCCTGCATAGACAGGCTCCCACCCACCACTTAAGTATCATCCCTTCCATCACCCCTTCAATCACACCACTCCAGTCACACTGGCCCCCTCATGGTCCTTGAACACCCCAAACTTGCTGCCTGCTCTCTTCTCTCGGACTCAGACACTGTCCCCCAGCTTCCCCCAAGGCTGGCTCCTTGGCTCCTTCAGGTCTCTCCTAGGGTCCCTTCCTAACGAAGGCCCCCTGACCCTGCTCACTTGTCACTGCCCTGGTTATTATGCCATCTTTTGTGAGTTGGTAGTCCTCAAAAGAGATATGTTGAAGTCCTAACCCCTGGTACTGTGACAGTGACCTTATTTGGAAATATGGTCTTTGTAGGTATAATTAAGATATAAGTTAAGGTGGGGTCATACTGGATTACAAGTAGGCCCTAAATGCAAAGACTTGTGATCTCAGAGGAAGAGAAGAGACATAGGAGAGACATCCATGTGACCACAGAGGCAGAGATTGGGATGATGTCTTTGCCACAAGCCAAGGACAGCTAGAGCCACCAGAAAGTGGATGAGGCAAAAAGAATCCTTCCCCAGAGCTTTAGCAGGGAGCACTGCTGACACCTGGATTTCAAACTTTCCAGCCTCCAGACTGTGAGACAACATATTTCCATGGTTTTAAGCTCCCCAGCATGTGGGACTTTGTTTCAGCAGCCCCAGGACACTGACAAACCAGTAATCGCCTTTCTACAACTTTGTCACAGCACTGGCTGCCTTCCGATGTCTCCTCGCTCAATTTGGTTTGTTTTCTGGTCAAGTCCACACACTAGGAAGGTGGGGCTCAGCCTGTGCAGATCCTGTGGCCCCAGGACCCAGCAGGAGGGCACTCGGAGGGACTCGAAAATGTGTATTGGTTGATAAAGAAGGTACAGATTTCAGCTCAGGGCCTGGCATGTACACGAAACCAGTCCCAGGTGCTGTTAGGCTGGCATCAGTGTGTTCAACCGCCCTGGTGGCCCTGTCATCAATGCCTTCTCGTCTGCACCAAAGGAGAGGATCATGCCCAGGTCAAAGGGACAGGAAAGCGCATGACCAGTGGGCACTTATCCAGCATTATTGTGTTCAACACTCAACCGTCCCCTTCTTCCCAGAAGCAACGCCAGCCCAAGAGGAGGAAGTGAAAATCAGGCCTCAGCAGCTCTGCATCACCAAGGGCCTCCAGCCCCCGAGCCAATCTCCTGCTTCTTGAAGTGACCCAGAGGGTATCATCATGGGTGTGTAGACATCTGGCATCACTGGTGATGGTGGTAAAAGTGGAGACAACTGAAGCGTCCAACCACAGGGGACAATCGTGGATACAATCTGAAGGTTAGAAACCCAGAGACCCCATAAAGAATCCCAGCTCTTCCAACTAACCAGCTGGGTCACCTCTGATAACTCATATCCTCTCTCGAGCCTCAGTTTCTCCCTCTGTAAAATGTGGTTAAGAATGGTCTCCACACCCACTTCCCTGCCTTCCTTTCAGACACCCCAGACACCTCATGATCCGTAGGCTGAGAAACTTACCAGGATGTAATCGGCCCACATGTCCCGGGCCGATTTCAGGGCTGCCTGGCGCAACTTCATGACGTGCTCATAGCGAGAGTCAGACCAGTGTTTGGGGCCCTCCTCATCTGGGTAGGACCTGCAGAGAGGCAGTTGTGATGTGGGCAGCACAGGCACTGTCTCAGCCCAGAAAGAGCCCAGGCTGTTAGGTGGTCAGAGAGGGCTTCCTACAGGAGGAGATGGATAAGCTGGATCTGAAGGCTGAGAAAAAGTGAGCAGGAAGGAAATAAGTGGAGGGAGATGGCAGGTACCAAGACCTGGAGGGGAGAAAGACGAGGCAATCTGTACGGAAGGAAGAAAGCTCAGAAGAGTGGGGAGCCACTGGCGGAGAACACGGAGCAGAAGAAACTTAGAACCTCTCCTCCCAGAATCAGAATCTTATCTGAGCGGTGGGTGGGTACAGAAATAAACCCTGAGTGACAGGAACCAAGGTCTGAACTGTGAGGTGGTGTTGGGCTGATGGTGAGACTGAGAACAAAGCAGTGGGTGTCACCCAAAAGGCAAGGGGGTTAAGAGAATTCTAGGTGAAGAGAACAGCTGGGGCAAAGGTCTGACAGGGAGATTAGGGCCAATTGTGAAGCTGAGGGTGGGTCAGAGTAGTCAGAGCTGCTAGAGGTGGTATTTAAGGCTGCCAGGAGGGTCAGGGACTGAATGGCTAAGGTTCTGTCCGAGGACGATGGGGAGTCATGGATGGTGTGTGAGCAGGAGTCCAGCAGGGTCAGACTGGGAGGGCTTGGGGCAGGACTTGGCAATCACCTGGGCTCCTCTGCTGGCCGCCACTCTACAGAGTGGTACAAATTCTTCACGGCAACCAGCCATTCCCGCAGCACTGTCGACGTGTTGTCTGAGTTGTGGTCTGTGGCTACCCTGGGGGCAGAAGAAGAAGAGGTTGGGGAGACAGAAGCAGGACAGGGCAGCAGCGTAACACCTGGGCTCTGCACCACAGCTCAGCCTGCCTGTCATCACCTACATAGTCCTGGGCAAGGCACTTCTCCTCTGTACTTCAATTTCCTAGTTTGTAACACCAGATGAAGATACTTCACTAGGCTGCAGAGGGTATTAAACAAGCTAATTTTAGAAAGACACGTGAAACACTGTTAGTACTATTGAGCATCTAGGATCTTATAAGAATGTTCGGTACTAAATTTAATAAAAATACAAATACATCATACAGTCCCGCCCCACCTTCCTTGATTCTCTCTTATGAGCGACACCACCTCCGAGTGGATTGTGGTTATTCATTTGTTCAACAAATACATCTTAAGCACCAACTGTACACTTGGATTATCTGAGCTGAGGGATCTGGGATGGAGGGAAGAGAGACACTTGGGAGTCTAGTTTGACCATGTAGCCCAGAGTGATTCTCCCTTAGTAAACTAAGTTGATAAGGACAGCAATGATGACAGTAATAACCATGGCTCTGGTCACTGATCACGCCAAGCCATGATGCCAGGCACAAGGGCTTCATACCCATTAACTGGTTAATCTTCAGAGACAAACCCAACCAGAGTTGTATTAACAGTCCCTTTTTCCAGATGAGGACACTGAGGTAGCAGGCAGGAAGTCACCAGACTTGTTCATCATGGCTCTGCCCTATTCCCCTTCCAGAAAGGGTCCAGTTAACTCTTTACCCTACCCACCCACTCCAGTCAGCCAGAAGGCCTGATTCAGGCTGGGTTAAGGAGCAATGCAGCAGCAAGAGTGAAAAGATATTGAGTTAGTAGAAGTGCAATGTAGGTCAAGGCAATGCCCCGATGGGGGCTTCAGGCTCCCTTTCTTTGGAACCTGTGTGTGCTCCAAAGGGGGTTAGGAGGTCTGTCCCAAGCAGAAAGGCCTGCACTGGGTGTGGTCCTGGATCTGCCCTAATGGGGGGCCAGCAGGCAGGACTGTGGCCTGACCCATCCTAAAAAGGCCGGCAGGCAGAGAAAGGGTCCCGCCTATCCTGGCCCGAGGGGAGGCAGGCACAGAGCACTTGTGGGTCTGGCCTGCCCAATGGGGTACAAGAAGCAGAGGACGCGCGTGGGTCTGGCCTGCCCGCCCGGTACCAGGACAGCAGGCAGAGCGCGGTGTGGACCTGCCGACGGGGCAGCAGGCCGGACACCGCAAGTGGCGTTGTGCTCACCACAGCGCAGTGCGCTCCCGCGGGTGCCGCAACCGCTCCAGCGCGCCCAGAGTGGCCGGCAGCGCGTGGGCCGCGTTGCGCGCCAGCAACGCGATGAGGACGCGCGGCTCCTGCAGCGGTGACTCTGGGCTCCAGCGCTCCTCCGGGAAGTAGGCGGCGGCGCCCGGCGGGCCACCTGGAGGCGGCAGCGCCAGCAACAGCAGCAGCGGCGGCAGGGATGGGAGCGGCCGCCCGCGCCGCCGGCACGCGCGTGTGGCAGCCGCCATCGCGCCACGCGTCGCCTTTAAGTTGCTTTTCTGCCGGCGGACGTGGGCCGCGCCTTAAAGGGGCAGTCGGGGCCTCGCCCCTGCCGCGCGCCTTATGGAGGAGAGCGCCCAGCGCGAATCAGCCATAAGGACCCGCCTCCCAAGCCCCGCCCCCGAGCAGCCTTAAAGACAGAGCGCTGCTTACTCTCCGCAGCCACCGCCCTACCCGAGTGACGTTAGACTGCAAACGGGCTTGGGATGCCCAGCCTTGCTCCCGCCTTAAAGGCACAGAGCTCAGAATCCTCCCTGCCTCTGGGCCACTGCTCCTGCTGCGACCCTCACCTGATGCGCCGTCCAATTTCCATTTAAGCCCGGACTGTGCCACCAGGCGGACCTGGATAGTTAGGACCTGGTTTGGGACCCGAAAGATCTGAGGCTGTTTCTCTGGCTGCAACGTGGGTTTTACCATCCTGGGTCCCCAGTGTTGCTGGGATGTCCTTAAGAGATGTTGGGTATTAAGCTCCTCTGCCCTGGTGTCCCCAGACCTGGCTTCCAATACATCCTCCACGTGGGCTGGCTGTGTGAGTCTCATTATGTCCATCTATGTTATGGGATCATAGTGAGCCCACATGGTTAGCTTGAGCATAGAGCCAGGTGATGATTGAATGTGCTGAGCACACACTATGGAGGCAGGATGAGCCTTTCCATAGAAATGCTACCAGAGGATTGTTTTCTAATACTCAAATGTATTTTCTAATTGATCATGTTGGGATCATTCTTAAAAATGATGTTTTAAGAATGATGCTCAGATATATATTTATTAATGTGTGCATAACAGGGTGTTAATATTGTTAAGTAAAATCCAGGGCACAGGTTATGTGTCCTGGCCGTCCATCAAGGGACAAAGCAAGATGAGGCAATGAGCTTGACTAGAAAAGCCCCAAATCTCCCAGCATGTGTATGGGGGTAATTGATACTCCTTGTCTCTATGCTTTTCCTCTTGTCCATCCCATTCCTCCAATTACTTTTGTCTCCTTGGCTTCTATTTTCCAATTTTTTTTCCTACAGTAATTATCTGCATAAGTTAAGTTTTTGGCTGAATATTTCAGAAATGCAGCCCAATCTTTACTGGTTACATGACTAATTCTGAGTGGAGGAAAAGGAATGGGGCCAAACTTGGTCAATGTCAATAGGGGCACAGGAGGTCTCTGCTTTTGGGGTGTGCTTGATATTTTCCGTAAAAAAAAAGGAAAAACAAATTTACCCTCTGGCAAGAAAAAATCTTTCATACTAATGAAGAAAAACAGGGTGACAAGCACATCCTGTCCCTTGATACACTGAGAAAAGACTAGAAGGATTTAGACCCTGGGGCAAGCAGTGGTTTTCTCAAAGTAGGCAGAATGACAATTCTTGTTGCCGCAATATTTCCAGAATAATGTCTATATCCAGGGTCAAAAGAAGCCAGCTAGAGTGAGCTATGAAATGCAAATACATTTCAAAAGATGGAGTTGGAGGGGGAAAATCAGCCTCTCTTGCGGGAGGCTGAAAACTCCCAGGACAAAAATGGGAGGAAACCATCTCCGTGGAGTGTGCAGGTCCCTTCTGAAGGCTGAACCAAGAAGAGCGTTGGGGAAATCCCTCCGGAACCTGGTCCGGAAGCAGCTGGGAGGCTTGTGATGTGGAGAAGCTGCCAACCTTAAAAGCACAGATGACTTTTCTGGCAAGCAGAGGGAAGTCAAGTTTCTCTCAGCTGAGAAACCTGATACTAAGTTAAGATTTGGAGTGAGCAAACCCAAAAGGCCTGCAGCAAACAGTAAAAAAAAAATACCTAACCTGGATAACAAAGTATTAATATCCTTAGTATATAAACAGTTATTAGAAATTAATAAGATAAAGATAAAATCTCCTGAAGTAAAATGTAGGTAAAATCATGAATGGGCAATTCAGTTAAAAAACAAAAAAAACAAAAAACCCACAAACATATAAATGGCCAAAATAAAAATAATGAAATGTGTGTATGTCTATCAAATTGACTTTTCTTTTATGAAAATTCCTAGTGTTTGGAAAGGATATGAAGAATATGCACAAATACTACTGGTGGGAGTGAAAAAAGGTACAGTGTTCCTGGAAAGGAGTGAAGTGGAGGTGAGGGGGTTATAAAAGCCTTGAAATGATGTGTATGGCTCAGAAAGTTCACTGGTAGATGTTTATCCGTTGGTAATGAAGATGTATGTGGGCAAAGATTAAGCTTCGTAATGTCCCTGGAGACAGCAGTGGGCAGAGTGGCAGGACCTCAATGCAGGAGCCTGGCAGCCTGAAGCAAGTCTCTCTCTAAGCCTCAATTTCCTCATCTGTAAAATAGAAAGTGTCATAAGGATGCTAATATATCTAACACATCAAATGCCTGGCACATAACAAATGCCAATAAATGAGAGATAAGCAATAAAAACGTAATAGAAATTTATAAGTACCCAGAACATAAGTGAGCCAAGGAGAGGAACAAAGCTTCACAGAGTTAAAAACAGCTCTTAAACCCATGAAAATATGCTCATCTTCATTTCCAAGAAAAGGTGCTCATTAAAATCAGGCCAAGACACCATTTTCCACCCAGAAGATATGAGAAATTCCCAGTCAGCTGACAACCTGTGCAGCCTGTGGGAAAATAGGCCACCTGCACAGAGGTGAGGGGTACCAAGTGAGACCAGGCTGGTGGAGAGGTCTCTGAAGATCACTACTGGAATGACAAGCATACATGCTCTAAACCCTGAGATTTCACATTGGGGGATTAACCCACAGAGACCTGCACTTCCCTGAAAAGCACATACAAGGTCATCCTCTGTGGCATTACCTGTTAGAGGGTAAGACTAGGAGCAAAACACCCATCATTGCTCAGATCCCAGTTAAACAGATTAAGGGGCCTGCCCATAATCTCTCATTGTCAATTGCAAATCTCACAATATTCCTAGTAAGTGTGAATATTCTTCAATTTATCTGCAGCAATTGACTATGGGATTCTGCCCCATATCTGCTGGAGAGTATATTAGTTAGCTATAGCTGCATAACAAATGATCCCAAAGGTTAGCAGCTAAAAACGACACATGTCTATTATCTCAGACTTTTTGTGCGTGAAGAATGTGGGAGCAATTTAGGTGAGTGGGTTGTCAAGGTTCTCATAGCAGCAGTTCCCAAGGGGGTTGAGCTGTGAGCCACTCAAGAATCTCTGCTTCCTCTTGCAGAACCCTTGCTCATGGTGAACCCAAGGTCCCCATCACCGTAATCTCTCCTTCCAGTAGATGCTGGGAGAGGCCCCACTGGGTTTGGGCCAGAAGAGATGAGACACAAATTCATGTGCATGCCAGAGCCTGGGCTTAGAGGGTCTCTCTGTGGTGGCTCCGACACACTCCATGGCTCCCCACTACCCTTGTTCGCCATGAGCTTGGCCAGCCCAGCCACATTAGAAGGCAGGTTGATTCTGCTCCATCCAGGAACCTATACTCTCAACCATCCCATACATCCTATGTAGGCTCCCCTATGCCCCAGCAATTCATTGGCATGGCCTAAGAACCTGTGAGGTCCTCACCTGCTCACATCTGGTCCCATGGGGCTTCTGAGCAGCCATCCAGAGAGCAGGACACATCACTGACACCGAGGGCCTTTTTCAATTCTAAAACAACAAATAAACCCCTGCATCCACCACCTGGAGAAGCCTGAGCATCAGTGGACCTCCATGCATTCTCCCAAAGAGGCCACAAGAGGGCAAAGGATGGAGGAAACATCTCAACCAGGAACCCTAAACAAGTGGCTCACATAAGCCTCACTCCATGCCTGTGCCTGTGGCAGACATTGCAAGCCAGTCCCCAAAGTCTTCACCGAGCCAGATGCTACCAGCTCCACCTCCCAATATAGTGCTCCAAGCAGATGTCACAAATCAATTGAAGATCAGACCCCCTAAGGACATGGAAAACTTCTAGGAACAGAAACACTGGGGTTACCTGTTTCTGGATTTTTTTTTTTCCCCCTAATCAGAGAACAGCCTTTTTCCATTTAAAGTGTCCACTATTCTAAGGGAACTCAATTCTTTTGTTTGGCCACCCACAGACCAAGCACACATCCTCACCCTTGCTTCTGGGCTCTCAGAACCCTGCTGTCACCTCTCAAACTGCTCTCTGTGTCCCTTCTCTCTTTGTATCCTTCAATACATGTTCTCTAGGATGCATCTCCTTTCTCTACACTCTATCCCCAGGTTGTGGTCCCTCCTGTGCACTCTGTGACACCCCAGGCCAGCTACTCTGGCACCTCTGCTCTTGCCTTGTCCTCATGACTGAGCTCTGTCCTCTTGGTGGCTGCCCCTGCTCAGGCTCATCCTTTGTCCTCAGGACCATGCCTTCTGCCTCCTCTCTTTCAGTCTGGCCACTATTGCCCTCTGCTCACACACCCTCCATGACTCCCTATTGCCTGTCCAAAAAGTCTAAACTCCTCCATCTGTCATTTAAGGCCCTGCACATCTGCCTCAGCAGCCTCCAGCCTCCTCTCCTTCTGTTCCCCTTTCCTCCCTCTGCACCAGCCACGTGGGTACTGTAACATTCCCTGAATCACCATCACATACTGCTCAGCCCCCAGTTAATGCACACATCTCAGCAGTCGCAGACATTGAGTCATGAGCGAACAAAGTGGGAAGGAGAAAAGACAGTTTTGGAGCCTTTTCCCAGGGCAGGAGATCCTGAGAAACCTACTCCAAGTCCAAGAACCCTTAGGTCCTAAATGTCAACCTACAGAAACAGAAACTGAGGCAGTGACTGTTGAATGTCTAAATGTGAATGTCTATCTGCAATTTTTTAGTTTTGCCTCCTTCCGCTCATCCTGAGAACTCCTATACACCCCTCAGAGCCTTGCTCCAATGTCTCCTCCTTCAGGGAGCTGCCCCTCTAGGCTCATCCACCCCAGATGCCCTCTGTCCCAGTCCAGACCCTCAAAGAGCTAGTGTTCACAGAAAGCAAGGCAATGGGGACCCTGGTAGGGGACACAGCCAGGGGTCACCAGGGTATCACCAGCCATAGAGAGTAGGGCTCACCTCCATCAATCCTCTGCAGCAGGACCCCCCGGACAACATCCTCATAGATGCCCTCGATGGTCAGGGCTGGGCTGCCCACAGAAAGGACATCCCCTTCGAACTCAGACAGCTCCTGGAATGGAGGTGGGTAAGGTGCTAGGCTGGAGGGGTGGGCTGCATCATGGGTCCCAGCTCCAGCCTTGAACCTGAGGTGGGGTGCCCTGGGCCTCACTTTCCTCATCTTTAAAATGGACTCCTCGACCCATTTTCCCTTGGGTTGCTGTGCAGATTGATGAAACAAAGCACATTCCACTACCACAGGCATAGCACGGTGTCTCTGCTAGGACCACCCACAGCTACTTCCTCTGGAGGAACCTGTTAGCACCTAAGGCCAATTCCTACTGGTGCCCCTAAACCCTGTGTGGCCAGGCCCCTGTGACCTTCCCCGTCATCACTTTTCCACCCCTTAACTCAGTGATCTCCAGCTACACTGGCCTCCTCACTGTTTCGCCAAAATACCAGGCACAGGCCTACCACAGGGCCTTTGCATTTGCTGTGCTCTCTGCCTGGAATGCCCTTCCCTGGGACATGGCTCATGCCTTCAGCTCGATGCTTCTCAAGTGTCATCTTCTCAAGGAGGGCCTTCATGACCACCAGGCACCCCACACAGACCCACTCCTTCTCTGCCTCCTCCCTTCTCTGAAGACTGTGTCACCTGCTAATATGTGATGCTTGGGCCCCCACCCCAGTGCTCAAGTGGCAAACACTGAGCATTGTCTTGGGAGAAGCAGAGGGCAATTGTGGGAGCCCAGAGGAGCCCCAGCACTCAAGGAACAAAAGTCTCTAATTGTCACAGTGGTTCTATGAAGGAGAGAGCACTCTGCTCACTTTACAGAAGACAAAGACACTTGGTCACCCTAAAGGACCTGCCTGCCTGTCCCATATTCGCTCACCGCTTTGCAGCTTGGCTCCAGTTGGCTCAGCACAAAGGGTAAAAAGATGCGGAGCTGCCACTCACGAATGAACCTCCTCTGCGCCGAGCCACTGTCTGACTGGAACTTCTGCACGACACATACAGTGACAAGTCCAGCAGCCATCTGAGCACCAGGCCCATGCCCATGTCCTCCCCATGGACCTCACCTTTAGCACACGCCCCCTGACCTTCTCCAGCTGCTGGGCAGCCTGGTCACAGTCCAGGGCCATGGTCAGACACTGGTCAGCCAGCTGCAGGAAGGTAGCCACAGCATCCGCCATGAGCTGCAGGAGGAGGAACTAGGATGACCCCTGAGAATCCATGCTGTGGCCTTATCAGGCTCTTTCTTGTCCAACTAACCCCTTCTCAGCATCCATCCTGTCCCTACCAGCCACTGCTCTTCAATTTCATTCTTGTCTCAAGAAATAGCACTCCTTCTTCTCTGGACTTTGGGGTTATCCAGTGAGTGGAGACTTATGTGCAAACGGGCAGAAATCGCCCTCCGCTCTGGAAGATGGTGCCAGGATACCCAGCCTGGGGAGCAGAGAGCTGGCCAGAGTTCAGCCTCCTCAGCAGCGTGCTCCTGTGCAGTGTACAAACTGAATAACTGTGCCAGGGAGCACCGGATCTTCTCGGTCCCTATCTCCTACATTCAACATGTCTATTAGCAGGTCCCATCCCCTTGGCTGTCAAAATACACCCTGTTTCTCTCCACCAACAGCACAAGTCCTGGTTCAGGCCCCCTCTACTACTACCCCCAACAGCCCCTGCTCCCCAAGGCAGGCAGGGCTCCTAAGCTTGAATTTGGTCATGCCCCTCCCCTGCTTACACATCTGCTGTGGCTCCCCATTGCCCTTGGGACAGAGCCTGGCTTCTTAAACACATAGAGCTCTGACTCTTCTGCTCACCCACCTCACTGGCATATCTCCCATCTTTCTGCCCTCACTGGAAACCAACAACCCAATGTTTTTAAATTGTTTCATTTTCCCCAAAGGCAGACAAGCTCTCTTACTTGCCAGCACTTATACACATTGTTCCCTCCTCCCAGGACATGCCCCACCCCTCATTTCTCCCACTGCTGCCCCAGCTTGGAATTCCTCTCCAGAAGTTCTCCCAGTCCTGGAGATGGATCAGAGACACCTCATGGGGAATCTCATAGCACCTTGTGCATACCCACCACAGCCCTGTCCACCACATGTGGTCACTGCCTGGTCATGGGCTCATGTCTGCATGACACTGAAAGTCCAGTGAAGGAGGGCCCGGTCTGTCTCGGTCATCATGATCTCCTCAGCACACAGCTGACACCTGCTCAGTGGAGGCTGCTATTCTTGCCTCCTTCCTCCCAGCCTCCCATTCACCCTCACCTGCTGTGCGAGATCCTGGGCCCCAAACAGCAGACTTCGTCCTCCGAGGAAGCCAAAGGGTGCTGCCAGCTGCCCCAGGTGCCTCTGGCTCCGTCTAGCCTCTCGGTAGCAGGTCTGCATCAGCTCTGGGTCCCATGGCATCTCCCCAAAGGAGTAAACCTGTGCTCCAAAGGCAATTGGGCAAGAATAACACCATCAGCTGATAAAAAAAGCAGGGTCAAGGACCTCACAGACAATTCATCAGAGAAACACAAAGGGAAACAGGCCCCACATAGGAGCTTAAAAAAAAAAAAAAAAAAAAAAAAAAAAAAAAAAAAAAAAAAAAAAAAAAAAAAAAAAAAAAAAAAAAAAAAAAAAAAAAAAAAAAGACACAACAAAGTAACAGTCAGGTATGGTGTGACAGACATAAAATGGCAAAACCTGGAAAATATAATAATGGTCAGTGCTAGCATGACTATGGGGAAATGGGCACACTCAGGCCTATGATCACTGCCTGATGACCTCTCTGTGCTGGGCCCTGGGGCTACAAAAATAGAGTAATCTACCACCATCTGTGCCCTCAAGGGGCTCACAGAAAAGTTGGGGTGACAAACTAATCAGCCACAGTGGTTTGTAAATGCCTCCATGAGGAGGGAAGCACAGGCAGATGCAGAGAAGGGTCAGGGAAAGTTCCTGGCGGAGATTATGAAATGGAGGCTTAATATCAGAAGTTTTGTGCTGTCCTGCATGGAGAACAATTCTCTGGCTCAGGAGACGAGGTAGGCTCTGGCTAAAGGAATGGGAGGAGGAAGAGTTTGGGAGGAAGGAGACTCCAGACTGACTCCAGACTGATGTTACTAAAGTGCTACTCTTGTCATCTTACTCTTTCCTTCCCACTGTGCCTCCCTGACCATAGCATGGTGGTTCCCGATAAGTAAAAAGCATTCCAGAAAAAAAATTCAGAAGTTTTTCAAAAGAGAGTTTGTCAAGCAAGATGCAAGGTTCATGCAACTCTTTTATGAAGTTAACACACTGCCCATGGGTCTGATGAACCCCCCACCCACTAGAGCTCACCTCTTTCCGTAACCGCGCTCCCGAGGGGCTCCCACGCAGGTGGCAAAACAGGCGGTCCATGCCCTGGACTATGAGGGTCTGCACCGCCGCGAGCGCGGCTTCCACAGTGTTCAGCAGCGTCCATGTGACCTGGGGCAGCTGCGCATCCACCTTTCTGTGCAGGCATGACTCCAGGGGGCCTTGGACTTTGGCTACGAGTAGAAGACACTGGCCTGGGTCTCCTCCGAAGATTGGGTGGTGGGGAGACTCTGAGTTCAGCAAGGTAAAGTGGACGGCAATACAGACTCCTTTGAGCACCCTCTCTACCCCATTTTACAGATGAGAAATGGAGGCACACCAAGTAGGCACACCAAGTAGTCCATATTTCACCCTGGTTCTCTTTGTAACTGAGCGGAGTGGGAGCCACCTCCGCCATCTGACTGGACAACCAGGATCAGAAAAGCCACTGCCAATGCCTCCCCAGCTCTCGGGACTGGATTTCACCGGCTCCATGCCTGGCAGGATGCCTTTCCACGGCCCCGCCCTTCTTAACCCCACCCACCCATTGTCTCAGGCCCGAGGCCACGCCCACGCCCTGGACGCCACGCCCTTTATGCCACGCCCTTTTCCTTTTATTTTCCGATCCTGCCCCTGCTGGATCTTCTGGTAGGAGATTCTAGACCCTGCCCTTTACACCCACCCTGTTCCTCATCTTCCTCAGGCTTCTGGCGCCCCGCTGACTGGCGCCGCCTTAGTCAGGCCACACCCCTGACACCCACTTTGTTCCTCTTCTTCCTCTCGGGTTCCTGCCCCGCCAGTCAGGCCACGCCCCAGCTAGGCCACGCCCCACCAAGGCTCAGCGGGCCTCACCCCGCAGCCTCCCTGCCACGCGCTCCCGCAGCTGCAGCATCTGGTCCACGTCCGGGCGGATCGTCCTCTCCAGGGCTGCGAGCAACTCGTCCTTTTCAGGCTGGAAGGCGCGGAGCCCCGTGGAGGCCTGGGCCAGGACGGCGACGTGAATGGCATCCAGGAGCTGCCCAGACCAATCAAAGGAATGCCACCGGCCAGGAGCGCAGGAAGAGTAGATAGGGAAGGGTGGGAGGACCGAAAGAGACAGGCGCAGAGAGACCGGGAGAGAGTTTAGGCGACAGTCACTGGCGGGGCAAGGCTGGGCACCCAGGTCCAGCCCCCACCCCCACCTTGGCCCCCCGCGAGTCCCTGCCCCACCTCCGCGACCCCATGCGTACTTCGATCCAAGCCCAGGCCCGGGCTCGGCCAGCGCCCCGCAAGCTGGGCAAGGTCTTGGCTCGCAGCGCCGGCAGCAACTCCCGCACCAGCACGGTGGTCAGAACCTGCAGGAGAGGGGACTGTGGGTGTGGCTGGAGGCCGAGAGGGTTCCTGGGGATCCCGGTGCGGCCCTGCGCAGCACTGACCTCGGCGTCCGAGCCCAGCGTCACGTCGTCATGGCCAAAGTGACCTTGGTGCTGCCGGTAGAGCCGTATGGCGTCCAGGAAGGCACGGGCGGCTGGGGCCTGACTTCGCTGCAGGACTAGGGGGCAGCTCCTCAGTGCCCGCCCACCCCTCCTCTCACACCTGCCTGACTCCCCATTACCCCAAGAGGAAGCCCTCCCCCTCCTCGCCAGGTCCCGAACACCCAGGTCTCACCCACCTCCAGACTCAGACAAGAAATGCCCTCTACAGGAGAGATGCTCCCCCAAGATCATCATCAGCCCATAAGGAGCCTTTTATACAATGTAGGAACAGGCATCTCCTGCGAGCAGTAACAGACCAGGTTGAACTGGAGTCCCACTGCCTCTCCAGTTAGGTATTGTTTGTTCAGTCAACAACCTGCCCAGCTGTATGTGTTGGTCCTGTTGTCCTTCACCTGGCTGGCCCCTCATGTTTTTCAGACCCCAGCTTCAACATACCCTCCTCTGAGAAGCCCTCTCTGATCCCCCAGGCTAAGATCGCACAGGGCTGTGTCCCCATCACAGCCCTATCCCCTGTCTCTCCCACAATCCATCTTACAAATAAGGAAATTAAGCCTTGGAGAGGGTTCTACAGCCAGCAGGGGCAGAGCCCCACTACTGCCTGACCTTCCCAAGGACCCACCTGTGCCACGAAGCCGAATACCGCCCTGCAGTGCTAGCCTCCAGGCACGCTGCGCCTCCCCTGTAGCTGCTGAGAAACAGAGATGCCTGCGGAATGGGTGTTGCAGGAACAGGGGGAAATTCACTGGCGTTTCCAGGAGAGGGTCAGGCTCCTCTTGTATATGGTCTCCTGAAAGCAAACAGAGGAGGTCACATCTTCATTCATTCATTTGCTTTACAATCATACATTCACTAGTAGAAAATAACCATGAAATACTTAGAGAAGCCCCTGGTATAGGCAGTTGTTCAATACACGGTTACAGCTACAGTATCCTTATTCCAGCTCAGTCCTGGGCAGGGTGGGGGTGGGGGAGCACACCCAGGGCAGACATGAGCAATCCAACTTAGCACTGTTTCCCAGCCTCTGTATCCTTCTCAAAACAGTGGCCTGAGCACCCACCAACAGCCTATCCTAGTTGTCATGTGATCTGGGCCCTGCTTCCAGAGCGGTGCTGGAACCAACCAGGCCCAGGTTTGAACCTCACCAAACCATTTTCTATGCGTAGGATACAGTTTTTCATCTCTCTGATCCTCAGTTTTCCTCCCTTTAAAATGGGCTTAAAAGTGATACCAATGACCTAGAACAGTTGGGAGGACACAATTAGTGAATTTAGTTTTGGTTAATTTATTTAGGGTCTCCTGAATCCTCAGTATTTTGTTTTGATTTCCAGAGTGATACATACAGAGTGAGGTAAAATGGAATAATCCAGAAGGCATTTCCTGGTCACCCCAGCCCTTCAACCACAGCCACCAGGGATAATAATTGCTGTTAACAGTTTGGGGGACATTACTCCAGGTTTTAAAATCTACACAAAGGTGCATGGGGTGCATTTTTGTAACAAGATGGAGCTTTCTGGTCTATAAGTGGCCTCTTTCCTCTTGCATACGTGTGGGACAGCTTCAGTGGCTGCACAGCTTTCCTTTCTAAGGGCTGGGTCATAATTTATTTAATCAGCCCCAAAGGATGATGGGTATGTGGGTGGATTCCAATGTTTGCAACATCCACAACATTGCTGCAGACTGTCCTGTTGCTGCACTTGCATCATTTGGTAGCAAGATAGTTCCACAGTGAAGCGAAGGATGAAATTCTGGCTCTGCCCCTTACTAACTGTGTGACAGTCCTCAGCGTCAATGTCTACCATCTGTGAAATGGAGTAGTTAGTGATAGGGCTGCCTGCTGGGCAAACTCAATAAGATAACACAGGCTCTCATCACATGCATCCAGCCCGGGTATGCTGTTTCTTACCCTGTTCCTGCACAGTATCTTGGGAGGGAAGGAGGGAGAAAAGGTGAGAGAGAAAAGAGGAGGAGAAGGAGGAGGTGAAGGAGGGGTAATGGAGGTGAGGAAGGAGGGAATTACAAAAAGAGAGAGAAGGTGGAAGAGGGGGGAGGAGAGAAAGAAAGGGGAAGAGGAGGAGGGGAGGAGGAAGGGAGGGAGAGAGAGAAGGAGGAGGAGAGAGTAGGGAAGGAGCAAGAGAAAGAGGAATAGAAGAAGAGAGGAAGGGAGAACCCTTCTGGACACGCTGGACTGAACAATACACCTGGCGACAAGTCTGTGTGATTTCCCCACCCACCAGTGCCCATCTCCCCACATGCTTGCTGACACTAGGTTTTATTATTTTTACCCTTTACTTTGATTCTGGTCTGGTGACCTACCTCTTTCACTCTGATGAGAGTGGGTGTTTTTCTTTCTAGAGCTAAGGTGCTCACCCAGAAACAATTCCGACCCCTCCCCCCAGGGGATACTTGGCAATGTCTGGAGACATATTTGGTTGTCACTCTTGAGGTAGGGGCTGCTACTGGCATCTAGTGAGTAGAGACCTAGGATGCTGTTCAATACCCTACAGTGCACAGGGCCACCCCACTGCAAAGAATGATCAGACCCCAGTGTCAATAGCACTGAAGTAGAGAAACCTGCTTTTGGGGTCCCCAGGAGCCCTTACCTGGGGAATCTGGGCAGAGAGCATCCAACAGGTGAAGATATTCACGCTGGGAAGTCAGGACAGTGTACCCCGTCAGGGCTGCGGATCCCAGGGGACGGCCCCCATTTTCATATTCCTACAAAAGGTGTCCAAAAACACTAGCTTGGGACAGGTCTAAACTGTCACTTCCATGTCCCTGTGTAGGGTCAAGGGAAAGCTTCAGGTTAGCTGGGGAAATCCTCCACCTCCCCTCCCTTCCTCCACCCCTTCCTTCTCCCTCCCCCGTAGTTGAGTACCCATTCTCCACTATGTTCTGGGCCGGTCCCCAGCATTGTGTGAGGATTATCTCATCAAATCCGCACAGCCCTTTGTCTCGTAGACCATCATCATCCTATTTCACAAAGGTAGAAACTGCACCCCAGGGCAACAAGTGACCTGCCCGAATCCCCCAGCCAGGAAGCAGGACATGAGCGTGACATGAAAAGGCCTAGCTTAGTTTCAACCTTGGCTCTGCTGACAACCATGAGTGATCCCTTCCCTATGCCCTGGGCCTCAGTTTACTCACCTGGCACAGCATGAGCTGGCCTTCCCCCCATCCCCAGATTGAGCACACAGGGACCCTTGATTCAGGCTAGATGACTGAAGAAAGGAGCGGGGCTATGCTAGGAGGGACCCTAAACCCACACTGGGAAGGGCGGGATGGAGAATCTGGAAGCCCAAGGGACACAGGCTACGCACCTCTCTGTGGCTGAACCACTCAAGGCGGCCGTCCCCACGCAGGACACAGAAGATTGGCTGCCACTGGGGTGGCTGGCCCCAAAGCTGGGTCAGGGGCCCTCGGTGCTCTCGGACTCGTGGCAGCTTCTGTGGGAAAAGGGGCCCTTGGATGTCAAGGGCATGGGCTAGTGTCCCAGTGTCCAGACCGCCTGGACAGCTCCCATTGCATTCCAGGTGCCACTAAGTACAGGGTGCTTAGGCACTGCTATGTGGCACTCCTTTATCAAGCACACTTAAAACATGCTCTTGTTTGTGGCCATTCCAAATACAAACTGATGTAATTTTCCCCACAGCCCTGGAAGGCAGAATCTCTTGTCATCCCCACTTCATACAGAAGCGTACACTTCCCCCACTTGAGCCTCAGATGAGACCCCTGCCCTGGCCAACGTCTCAGCCCATGAGAGATCCTGAAAAAAAGGACTCAGAGAAGCTGCAGCTAGATTTCTGACCCACAGCAACTGTGAGATAATACATGTGTGTTGGTTTAAGCTACTAATTTGTAATAGATCATCACACAGCATTAGCTAACCAATACAAATTGGGTTGCTGGGTCATGGAGTGGGTATAGATTAATTGTGTGAGGAACAGCCAGTCCTCTGTCCACCAACCAAGCCCTCAGGCAGGGAGAATATTTGTTTTATTTTTTTTTGCCACTCTTCTCATTGCTTGGCCACCTGAATTGTGTTTTGTGTCATCATTGGGTCCTAAGGCAGTGCTTGATGCACTGTTGGCATGTGATAAATAGTCAATGAATCAATTAACTGTATTTGAGATATTTTGATTCTTTGGTGGGATGGTGGGAACTCAGGTATTTGTTAACAATTTTCCATACCTTTTCCTAAGTCTGAGAATTTTCATAAAAGTATTCTTAAAATGTTATTATAGAAATTATATATAAAATATAAATATATAAAATAAGTATTATATAAAATGTTTAAACTGAAGTGAGGGGAAGTCCCTCCATGCTGCCTGAAACCCAACGTCAGCTGTGCCCTGGCCCAGGTGGCTGGAACCAGCAGGTGGTGAAAGGTGCAGGTGGGGGTGACTCCAGGGCCCCAGGATGCCACAAGTAGGACAGGGAGAGTCCTGGGTAGGATGGGGTTCTGTGTCCACAGCACCAGGGAGCTTCTACTGCAGGGCAGGTGCAGCTGGGAGAAGAGGCATCTGAGAGAGGTGGAGAATCTCAGAGCCCAGATGGGGCAGGGGACCAAGTGTTAGTAAGGATTATGGGCTCGGGGATCAAATCACGCCTCTGCATCTTGCTGGCAGTGTGACCCCAGGCAGGTAGCTTTGTCTTTCTGTGCCTCAGTTTCCTTGCTAGTCAAAGACCCATCTCCCAGGCTGGTGAGAACTGCGTAAGTTGTGCTGGATGCATGGAGGCCCCGGGTGCCATTGCCAGCTCAGCAGACATGTGGAGCTGGGGCTGGGTAGCTCTAGGCTCCTCTGTTCCATCCACAAACTCTTCCTACTATGTGCAGGTACCATATGGGCATGAAGAGTCCAGGTGTGGGTCAATGTTTGGCCCCTACCCTCAAAGAGCAGACAGATCCATGGAGGTGACAAATGTGTGACCCAGGGCTTTGTTGGAGAAGCAATAGGATGGGGGTCCCAGAGGAGGCTCCTGACTCAGGTAGGGATAATGGTAATTAAGGAAGTTTTCTTGAAAGAAAGGCAGCCAAAGTACAAGAAGGAACAGGGAGAGCACACCAGGCAGAGGACACCACACATGCAAAAACTTGGTGGTGTCCAGTGGCTGTGCTGTGCCCTTGAGCGTGGCACTCAGACAGGGCAAGACTTCCAACCTCAAGGCTTTTGCACTGGCTGTGCTCTCTGCACATTCTGGGCTCCAAATCTGACTCCTCATCCTTCACATCTCAGCTCAGAGGGGTCCCCTGCACCCCAACAGCCCACCCCCAATGGCACTCTTCCCGTTGTCTTCCTAGTACGTATCAGAAGTTATCCCGTGTCATGATATGTTAACTTGTTTGGGGTCATTTTTCCCAATCAGACATGAGCCCTGGATGGCAGAGTGGGATCTATCTCAGTCTCTGCTGTCCCCAGCATCTAGCCTAGGACATGCCATGTAGTAAATGCCCAGTGATGTAATAGTCACCCCAGTTCATGACACCAGCAAGGACAATGGCCTCTGAAGCTTTGTTCACTCAGCTGCCCCCTCCATTTGTGGTACCCACTTTGCTGTGCAGCAATTGGCATCCAGCCGGCTCCTGGGGGCCCAGCTCCTTGGAAATCTGCCGCAGGACCGAAGCTGCCAGCTGCACACGGTATTTGGGCAGGAAGTTCCTCAGTAGGGCATCTACCTGGCCTGCAGGTACAAGGGGACAGTGAGGTGGCTGAATCAGGCCATCTGCCAGGGGAAGACAAAACAGGAGGGAAGCAACTCCTAGGCTTCTACCCTCACCCCAAACCCAAAAGCTGCCCCACAAGATGTGCTCCGAACTCCATTTACTCTTAATCCTCCGCTGTCTATTTCCATCCACGTGAAAGCAGGGTGGGGGCGGGGGAGAAGTTAAGGGACTCTAGCTTAATTTATAACTGATGCACAACAAACTTTAATTGTATAAAGTGTAGAATTTAACGAGCTTTCACACAGGTCCACATCTGAGAAACCACCACCGTGATCAAGATAATGAACAATTCCATTGCATCCAAAAGTTTCCTCATGCCCCTTACTTAGGGAGATTATCATAATCTTTTGAAAGCCTCACTCTAGCACAAGACAACTTTCTGGGCTGATAGAAGTGTTCTGTATCCTGACCTAAGAGGTGATCACACAAGTGTTAAAGTTCTTCAGGTTGTTCCCCTAAGATGCATGCACTTAACTGTATGTGAAATATACAGTCTATCTCACTGCTGAGAATGTGGACCCAACGGCTGGAGCTTCAGCAGCCTTTACGAGCCATGAGGTGACCTCAGGCACAGAAGACATGCATGGTAGAGCCATGAGATAGAAGGAATTGGATTATCTAACTTTTATCAGTCTGCCTGCCACTGTACCCCTCTATGGGAGAGATAAATAAATCCTTGCCTTGTTTAATAAGTCACTACCGGAAAAAAATCCTGACATTCATAGAGTAGCTTATTGAATCCATTCATCTAATAACTTGACCTTCCTTCTTTGTGTAGATCATGAACCTATCATATCCCCAGTGTCCAACACACAGTAAGTACTCAACCCTATGTATGGAGTAAGGAAGGCACTGGCCATTCTTTGTCTCAAATCAGGAACTATCAGTCTGTCCCAGAAAACCACATAGAGGGGTCTATTGGTCCTTGCCCACCTTGAAGGATCATCCCACAAGATCTTGCTGGACTCGGGGCACCTCCCACCTGGCTCCATACCCCCACCCCAACCCATGCCCTGAGTGGGTTACCAGATTTACCAAATAAAAGTACATGACACCAGTTAAATTTGAATTTCAGGTAAATAAGGAATAATATTTTAGCATAAGTATGCCCTCATGCAAAATTTGGGACATATTTATACTAAAGAATCTATTCATTGCTTATCTGGAATTCACATTAATAAGGCATCCTGTTTATCTGACAACCCTGAAGCCCCCCTCCCCACGCCCACCCCTCCCCACACCTGCTCACCCCTCAGGTGCTGCTGCTGCCTCTTGTCCAGGGGGCTCGAGGACCTCCCGCCCATTCTGCTGCTGTGTCCCGGCTCCTCTAGAGTGAAGCAGATACCCCTACCCTCCCCACAGATTCCTGGATGCTGCAGAGACCAGCACCTCGGGTCAGGAGGTAGAGCTTAGCACCAGTGTGTGGGGAAGATGCCAGCCCACTGCCCTGCCCCACCCTACACCTGCGTCCTCTAAACTCCCCTGGGGCCAAGGTCCCCAGAACTACTAGTTTCTGTAGGGGCTGCTGGGGCAGCCCCGGGGCAAGAGACAACATATTAGCCGGCTTTGGAGGAGGGCTGCAGGGCAGACATCTGGCAGGACCAGGTGACCAGTTATTGGTGTGTGGGGGCAGGGAAGGAGGATGGGCATCTACACCCACTGTGCACCCCCATGCTGGCCAATGCTGGGGGGATTCAGCCCCCAGAAGCCCCCAAGCTGGGGTGACAGAGTTGGACAGATACCCCTAATTCATGGGGTCAATGCTGGGGCTGGGGGAGCGAGTGCTGGGGTCCCAGATGAGGAGATGGAATGGGGGCCCAGTGGGGAGCATAGAGACTTGAGGGGGGCTCTCGTTCCTTCCTCACCCCTAACACCCTCTTCAAGCAATCACCTAATCTCCATGTCACTCTTTAAGTGACTCTCGAAGATGCCCCTTCTCCTAGGCCCTAGCTCCCCACCACCAGCACACCCCAAATTCTCAGCCCTGACCTCTAACACCTCCTGAAATTCCCCAGTGCCCTCCAAGGAAATAACTAGCCCCATGGAGGCCCCAGCCTCATCACTCAATGACCCTCTCCAGTCCCACTCAGAACCCCGAAGCTGCCCCCATGGACCATTGGTAGGTACACGAACAAAACTGTCAGACAATGATAAGGGTAAGGGAAAAATAGGGAACAGGAGGGGTAGAAAATGCTAGGATTGGGAGGAGTCAGGGAGGAGACACTGCACCAAGACCTGAAGGAAGCAAGGGCCCACGACACGCAAAAAGCAGGAGGACAGAGAACCAACAGCTGGCACAGCACATACCAAGGCCCTAAGGTGAGACCAGCACAAGGTGTGTGGGCTAGAGCAGGGGTCCCCAACCCCTGGGCCACAGACCAGTACCAGTCCGTGGCCTGCTAGGAACCAGGCCGCACGGCAGAAGGTAAATGGCGGACGATGAGTGAAGCTTCATCTGTATTTGCAGCCGCTCCCCAGCGCTAGCATCACTCCCTCAGCTCTGCCTCAGATCATCAGGCATTAGATTCTCATAGGCGCACTGGTCCCTGGTGCCAAAAAGTTGGGGACCGCAGGGCTAGAGGGTGAGTGAGAGGCAGATGTTAGGAGAGGAGTGTGGGGGTTGCAGGGGCCACACAGAGGCTTATGAGCCAGTAAAAAGGGTGAGTTTCACTAGAAGTGAAAGGGAGCCACAGGCAGATCTGGCATAGGGACAGCTACAGCTACAGTGAGAGGGGGGCAGGAGGTGACATGCCCCAGGCAGGGCCCCCCAGTGGGGTCCCCATGCCTGCCTCGTGATTTTCCCTCTGCTTCTGGGCGCCCCTGCCCTGTCCTCTGCTCTAGGGGTCACAGCCACCTGCACCTGCCCAAGCCCACAGCTCGGCTGCCTTCCTTCCAACTCCTTCCTCTGCTTTTCTCAACCTGTTTCCCCTAAGGCCTCGGCTCACTTCCTCACTCTCACATCTGAGTGACTCATCTTGACAAGACGTTGAAGGAAATTTCACTTCCTGTGGTTTCAGCTTCAAGGTTCAATTCCCATGCCCCCTTCGGAGCCCCTGCAAAGCCCCCATCCCCACCCCACCACAACTCCCACCTCGACCCCCATGCTCAGCAAAGCTCCCACACTATGGTCACCAGCCTCCCCCACTGAAGTCCCTGGAGCCCAAGAAGCTGACAGTGGGCCCAGGCAGAGCTGAGACTGCAGAGGTACCCTGGCACATTCCAGGCTTTGCGTAGGCCTGCAGCAGGGCAGGGTGCAGCGGTTGTGATGGGCCTTAAGTGTCAGTGGGAACTCGGCCAGAACAAATGTATAGTGGGTTGAAG
Organism: Pteropus alecto; assembly: GCF_000325575.1. Lineage (NCBI taxonomy): Eukaryota > Metazoa > Chordata > Mammalia > Chiroptera > Pteropodidae > Pteropus > Pteropus alecto. Next base: position 992,466 of record NW_006429864.1, on the reverse strand, counting down.
TGTGTCCCCCAAAAAAGGTATGTCCACAGGCCACTATTAGAAAAAAAATAAATAAAAATGCTGGTAATGATATGGAGAAATTGGAACCCTCATGCACTGTTGGTAGGAAAATAAAATGGTGCAGCCACTGTGGAAAACAGTATGGAGGTTCCTCAAAAAATTAAAAATAGAATTACCATATAACCCTGCAATTCTACCTCTGGGTATATCCCCAAAAGAACTGAAAGCAGAGTCTCAAAGAGCTATTTGTATATTAATGTTCATAGCAGCATCATTCACAAGAGCTAAACCATGGAAGCAACCCATGTGTCCATCAAAAAGATGAATGGAGAAGCAAAATGTGGTCCATCCACATAGCGGAGTATTATTCAGCTTTAAGAAGGAAGGAAATTATAACATGTGACAACATGGATTAACCTTGAGGATATTATGTTGAGTGAAAGAAGTCAGACACAAAAGGACAAATACTGTATGAGCCCACTTATATGAGGTCCCCATAACAGTCAAATCTATAGAGACAGAAAGTAGAATGGTGGGTGCCAGAAGCTGGTAGAGGAGGAAATGGGAAGTTAGTGTTTAATGGGGACAGAGTCTCAGTTTGAAAAGATCAACAGCACTAGAGATGGATGGTGGTGACGTTTGTACAACAATGTGAATGTACTTAATGCCACTGAACTGGGACACACACATACACACACACAGGATTTGTCCACCTCCTAACCCCTGGAACCTCAGAATGTGGCCTTATTTGGAATAAGGAGTCTTTGCAGATATCATTAGCTAAGGATGTTGAGCTGAGTTTATTTTAGATTTAGGGTGGTCCTATCTATTTTCAATGACAGGTGTCCTTAGCAGAAGAGGACACAGAGAGACACATGAGAAGGCCACGTGATGACAGAGGCAGAGACTGGAGTCACGCTGACAAGCCATGGGTTGCTGGTAGCCCCCAGAAGCCAGGAGAGAGGCCTGGGACAGACTCTCCCTCAGAACCTCCTAAAGGAACCAACGCCGCAACCACCTTGACTTCAGACTTCTGGCCTACAGGGCTGTGAGATGATAAATTCTGTCATACTTCTAGATGAGTTTCTTCATTGAGAGTCCCCATCCCTGTCCTCCACCTGCTAGGACAGGGTTTCGGGTCGGCCTAGGCACCCCTGATCCCCCTGCCCACCAAGGACCACAAGACAGTGAAGACTTGAAGCAAATGGTCCTTTTAATATCGGGTCGCCCAGAGCCAGGGCCAGTGGCCTGAGCCCCAGGGCAGGGCTGGTAACTGGACCCTGTCAGCACCACGTGGCTTTTCTAAAATGAAGCCCGGAGCGTGGCGATGGAGGGGCCCAGCCTGGAAGGTCCCAGCTCCCTCAGGCTGTATATGGTCCCAGCTGTGGCATTCCTCAGGACCAGCTACAAAGTGGAATGCTTCTCGAAGGGCACAGTCAGGAGCCGGGCTGCTGCCTCATCCAGGAACCAGCAGAGTTTCCCAGTGTGGGGCTGGACTAGGGCAGCAGGGAGCGGGTTTTCCTCCTTGTCCTCCAAAATGCGCTGCATGGAGAGGACAGGTGTGTGAGGCCCACAGCATCCCAGCAGCCCTCAGAGCTCCCAGGCCCACCATGGACTAAACTTTCCCACTTTCGAGATGTGATGTCACCCTTCCAGCTGCCCTGGCTTCAGTCAACAGGGACAGGTCCCTCCCCCTCTATCATCTGTGACTGTATAACATGGGGGTCAGCACACCTTTTCTGCAAAGACCGGAGAGTCACTATTTCAGCTCATATCGACATATAGGCGCGTGTGTTCCAACAAATGTTTATTGGTGGACAATGAAATCTAAATTCCATCTAATTTTCACATATCCAGGAATATTCTTCTTTTGATTCTTTTCCCCAACCATTTAAAAAGGTAAAAACCCTTCTTAGCTGGGGATTTGACTGCACAGGCTATGGTGTGTCGACTCCCTGATGTGACTTCGTGATGAGTGGGTATTATAAACACTGCTTTCTGCCACGTAAGCCTGCCCCACTCTGTGTCAGAAGTCACTGACTTCTGACCATGGCCCTGTGAGGTCACCTCTGTTCTCACCTCATTTTACAGTCAGGGAAACTGAGGCTCTGGGTGGCCTCTCTCAAGGAGTCCACAGGGAGCGGACCCCTCCAGACCCACCACGTAGATGGGAAAGTTGAGGCTGGGGGGTGGCCATGTGAGGCCATGCTGGGCATCACCGGCAGGGACATGGGTCTGCTGGACTCTTAAGAGCCTACATCCCAAACCCCAAAACTAAGCCACTCCTGTGAGGACATCTGCACCCAATGATTTGGGGGATAACTGTTATTTATCTTTAAAAATATTTCCAGTTTCTCCTACAGTTGTTGATCTTTTCGATGATGGCAATTAAAATATTTTCCCATTTAGTTTATTTTTAATATCTTATATTTTCCTAAAACATTATGTATAACTATACCTTTTTTCTTATTCCTGTCTTATTCCTACATATGATATTTTTCCTTCTTAATTAGCTTTGACAGTTGTTTGTCTATCTTTTGGATCTGTTTACCATTAAGCTTTTAAAAATATTAACTAATTCACTAATTTCTGATTTTGATTTAATTTTTTCCACCTGCTGACTTTTCTTAGATTTATGTTATTGTTCATTTTTCCTAATTCTAAAGTGCTACAGTTATTTTAATAGTTTTCTATTTAATAATTTTTAAATGCATTTTTAATGCTATAAATTTACCTCTGAGTACAGCTTTGGCCTCATCTTATCAATTTCCTTTCATAATGGTTCATTCCTAACCAGCCTGTAATTAAAGTTTCCATCTCCCTTTCAACCCCAAAATTACTGAAGTATCTTGGGATCCAATAGCACCTGAGTCAAATTCTATCCCTGGGCCCACATCCCTGTGACCTTCCTGGGAATGGGACCCTTGGTGTTACCTTCAGAACAGCTGCCTTGCCTTCTCCAGTCGCCACAAAGATGACAGTTCGGGCCGCATTCAGCACAGGAAGTGTGAAGGTCACACGCTGTGGCGGTGGCTTCGGGGAGTCACTAATGGGGGCCACAATCTTCTCCCGCTCCTGGGGTAGGGAGGCACAGGGTGGAGGCAGAATGACAACATCACTTTGACTTCTTGAGTACTCACACATGTCAGGCACGGTCCATCTAACATCCATCCCACCCTACTAATCCCCTGATACTTAAGACTCCCGTTTTAAGATGGGTAAACTAAGGTTCACAAGAGTTAAGACCAGTGGGCATGCCTGTTGGCAGAAGCTGACTCAAACTCTGTTGTAGGCACCTCCTGGTCTCCCTCCGGGAGTTCCAGATGGCAGAGCCTGGGGCTCAGGTGCAAGCTGGGCCTGTGGGGTGCACGCACCTGCAGGAGGGGATGGTCTGGGAAGAGTGAGCAGGTGTGCCCATCAGGGCCCACCCCCAGGATCAGCAGGTCGAAAACTGGAATGGAGTCCCCTTGGAAGGCCTAGGCGAGGGAAGAAGATAGTTGAGAGAGGTTGTGAGGGAGGGGCTCAAAGGACACAGAGCCAGTTGTCAAAAGAATCATAAGCAGCTGTAACACAAATAGCAATGCTTAGCCTCACATGCATAGAAGGGACTAATCCACAAGGTTCCACATTTCACCTGCCCGACTGGCTGAGGGTCTAGGGACACAACTGTCTCCACGATGTGAGGACCCAGGCCCATTACCAGAGTGTGAGAGGTAAGGCCACCCTCAGGGACCTCAGGGTGGGGCTGTGGCCTCTCAGAGGGGGTCTGTCCAGGGTGGAGCTGGGTCTGCTGACTGACCCCAGGGGAGTTTCTGCCAGTGACGATCATGCAGTGCCACCCACAAGGCTGCTCTGTCATCCTGAGAGTGGCCATCTCATTGATGAGGTCTCCTGTGGCTGCTCCAAAGAACTCACCTGTCTCAGTTTCTTGGCATAGTCCTCGGCTGCCTCCTCCACAGGCAGCTGGGGATTAATGGTGATCACCTGGCTGTCAGGGATGGGCAGCTTGGAGAGCAGTTGAGTCTGTGGCATATGGAGGGACAGTGTCATCGACAGTAATACATGGGTCACAGTGGTGTGGGGTTTGCATGTGACCACCTGGATCCTCTAGGTCAGGACATGACTTTCATTATACCCACTTCCCATGTGAGTTGGGATCCTCGTGAATCCCACTATCAATCTGCCGGGGGTCTTTCAGGTCCATCTCGACTGGGGGCTGCCTGGCCCTGGCCTGTACCTGTCTGGCCATAGCACAGCCCTGTTTCAAAGCCTCCATAGTTCCTTGGCCCTGGAGATAAAACCCAGCCCCTCTCTTCTCTCCATCAGGTCCTGCTGACCCGCCTGTCCCAGCCTATACATAAGCTATACACTTGTGTCAGGAGGGGCATGTTCAAATCCAGGCTTCCCCACTGGTCAAAAGGTAACTCAGGCAGCTACGTGCTGCTCTTCTGACCTCAGTTTCTCCATCTATGAAATGGAAGTACTAACAGCCTCTGCCTCATAGGCTATTGTGGGTTTCATGTGATGATGTGGATCAAGCACTTGGTATTCGTTAAACCTTCCTGCTTATTAAAAATAAATAAATAAATCACCAGCTCTAGCTTCTATGCAACACACCCAGAACCTGAGTGACCTGAGGTTCCTGGCTAAACCCGCTCCTCCCACACTTCCCTGAGCGAGTTTTCCTCCTCTAGGGCAGAAGGAGTGGACACAGATGCAGCGGCCCCAGGGCAGACCACGGCTCCTCCTGGCCTCAATTTCCCTGCTTGTAAAACGGAGAGTGTTCTCTGATTCTATAGGCGCTGGGGCCCGGGACCAAAGACAACCAGCCTTGGAGGTCATCGGGGCACAAGCTGCGTGGAGGCCATCAAGAAACTTATCCAGCTTGTAGATGGGGAAACAGGTCCAGGCTCTATGCCAGACCCCTCTGGCCTGAACCTTCCCTAACTCTGCGCTGGCACGCTCCGAGGCTGCGGCGCCTGAATTCCCTAGGTCTCTGGCATGTTCCACTCTTCCCCACTCCGTGCCTTTGCCCAGGTCTTTCCCTTTGCCTGGCTGCCTGATGAAACGTAAAGAGGGGCTTCGAAGCCCCCACCAGCCCACCCAGATAGCAGTGCAGGTGCGATCCAGGTGGGAGCTCAGAGCACTCGCGGATCATTCCCAGCTCCCGTCCAGATAGACAGAGGGCACGGTGTGACCCTTGGCGGCCCCCGTAGCCGCGCTCAGGCGCCGGACGCAGTCTTCTCCGCGTGAGCCCCGGCGGCCCCCGTAGCTCTCACCCGGTAGAGGCCGTACGTGCTGTCGGCGTGCTCGAAGGGAACCAGGCGCTCATCGCAGAAGCCCAGCGTCCAGCGCGTGAGACTGGCAGGCCCGGCGGGAGCGGCGGCGGCGGGCAGCTCGCGGGCCAGCATCGAGACAAGGCTGCCTCCCGACAGGCCAAGCGCGAAGCGGGCGCGGGCCCCCGCCAGGCAGCACGCGGCCCGCTGCGCCACCAGTTGCGCCAGCGATGCGCCTAGCTCCTGCGGGCTCGAGAAGACCGAGATGAAGCCCGGAGCCGGCGCGGCCATGGCGACGGCGGGGAGGCGGAAGCGCTCCCGGCGGCCTCCAATGCGCCTGCGTGCAGGTCAGCCTGGCCGCTCAGTGCTCAGTACTCCCGGGCGGCCGCCTATGGCACATGCGCAATCCCAAGAGTGAAGCCGGGGCAGGGCGGGGCGGTGGGATCCGACTCAATCACTCTGCATCCTGGATCTGAGTTTTTTCTTGGGCTGGGGCTGACGGAGCGGGCGCAGTTACTCTCAACCTCGTGGTGCCAGGGCGAAGCCAGAGAGGGGAGCCCAGAGCTAGGGTACCTCAAGTGGGGGACGTGGGGTGAGGTGGAAGGAGATGAGAGATTTCCTGACGGAGGGCGCATTTTGGTGGACTTGGAAGTTCCTGAACTTTCTAACATTTATCTTGTTGCTAGTTCTTTCATTAAAACATGAGGGCAGGGTTTGTTTTGTTCACTGATGCCTGGAAAGCCCCCTGAGCTATGTCTGGCACACAGTAAGGGCTGAAAACATACTTGTAGAATTCCTTCTAAAAACGTAGAGGCCTCCAGCCTGGCTGGCTCCTAGAGGAGCTTCCAGATTGGTGCTTGTTATTTAGCATAAATAGCTCTTAAGCCAAGGAGGAACGTTAAATGCATTTTGCTAAGTGAAAGAAGTGAGTCTGACAAGGCTACACATTCTGTAATTCCAAGTGCGTGACATTCTAGAAAGGCAAACCTATGGAGACTGGAAGAAGGTAGGGGGTTACCTGGAGTGGGAGGGATTAAGAGATGAGCACAGAAAATTTGGGGAGAAACTATTTCTACTGTAACAGTGGATGCATGTCATGCATTTGTTGAAACCATATGACTTACAACACAGTGAACCCTAAACTGCTGACTTAAGTTAATAATGATCTATCAATATTGGCTTATCAATTGTAACGAATGTAGGGCTAATGCAAGATGTTAATGGTGAGAGGATAGATGAGAACTCTGTGCTTTCTGTTCATTCTTCTGTAAACCAAAAACGGCTCTAATAAAGTCTATTAAAAAAATACAGCTTGATCCTAAGAGTCATCAAGATTACTTTCTCCCCATCTTGGAGGGAACTTTTTAGGCTTTTGGGGCTAGAGCCACAGGCTTTGGGAACTCTTCAAGGTGCCAGACCACTTTCTCAACAGGAAATGACTTCATTCCCCTCCCTATGCCTGTTTCCTCAGTGTACTACAGGGACCACAATGACACTTAAGCAAGTGATTGTGACATCTGAAGGGATGTTATCCAGAATGCACGCACTTGTCAGTTCACCAGGGGTGCGCCATCCCCACCAGCAGCAGACTTTCTCCCACCCTCACTGGGCATCTCAAGGGCTTTATACTCTGCCTCCCTCTCCTTGCAGACTATAGGTGTGTCCAAGGACCTGCCCCACACATGGATGGTTCATCTAGCCCTCACCCAGCCAAGGTGAGGGTCCATCCCCACATCTGCCCCCAGGGGCGCCCCCTCAGCCCCCCTCCCAGGCAGTGCTCCTTCTTCACAAATGTGTCTTCCTCTGTCCCCTGAAGTGGAGATAAGATGAGACAGGCATTGTAATACTGGAGGAGAATGGCAGAAGGTGGAAGTTGAGAGTTTAGACTCGAGAGTTGGATGTCCTAGGTTCAAATCCCAGCCCAGAGAGCCAACCCTCAAAGACCCAGTGGCCCTCACCCAGAACTATGGCCACACCTGCTAGCCCCATACACAGAAGGGCACCCTTCCTGGGGCAGCCAGATGTACCAGGGCACACCCTCTATTCTGGGCCATCCTGTGCAGCTGTCGGAACCCACAGGCAGATTACCCATCACTCTACAGGGAGCACTGAGGCTGGTGCAAGGCTTTGTGAAGCCCCACAGGCTGCAGGGAGGTGGCAAGAAGCTAACCTGAGTTCCCATGTCCCCAGAGGCCTTGCAGGTGAGGGAATAGGCAACAGGGGGCAACAAGAAAAGGCAGAATTTGCCTTGTTTCTGGCGAGTATGTTAACCAGTGATTCTTCTGAGACTCAGGAAGGGTTCTGTGCCACATGGAGACAATAACTGGGCTCCCATCAGGCACTGGACGCTCTGCAGGTTTATTTCTTAAACTCAATTAGGAAACGAAACCTTGTTGCTTGGAAAGACCAGTATAAAACAATGCAGGGTCACTTGCTGCTGGCCGCTCTGTTCTAGGTGCTGAACAATGCTGCTGGAGGGACGGGCAGACAGGCAGTCAGGATGGCCAGCCTCAACAACAAGAGTCTAGGATGAGCCACCACAAGGGCAATGGGGATGTCCAAGCCATCTCAGCCGTGTTATCTGGATGTTACCACCAACACAGGGTCCAGCCTGTAACTAGCAATGGTTGGAACCCTTAAGACCATGTCAGACCACCCCCTATCTCACTGCTGCTACTCCCGCAGGTCCCACGGGTTCCGTGGCAGCCACGTTGGGTGAGGACACCCAAGAGGCCTCTGCCAGGGTGAGCGTCTGAGTGGTGGGCCAAGCAGCACCCAGGGTAGTCTTCAGGGCCCCTCCAGCAAGAGCTCCGTGGAGATGCCTGAACAGGGACATCCAGACAAGGGCAGCGTCCACGTGGTCACTATCAATTCTGGAAGCTTCCAGGAAAAGCAGGCAGGGCAGGGAAGATCCACCAGGGATGGGAAGTGCAAAAGGCAACTGGCTGGCCCAGCCTAGGAGCAGTTTCCAGCTAACCTAGAGGTCCCTTGCCAACGAACCCTGCACCAGGGTGTGGCGGACAGACCACCCCTGGGGCTCCTCCATTTGGCAGGAAGAGCTGGGGGCCAGTCTGGAGATAACACAGGGCTATAGCATCCTGGAAACCAGCAGCCTCAGGAGGCCTGGAATGGGTGGGGCCCCTTAAGGCACAGCTGAAAGGAAGGTGGGAAGGCCCCACCCTGGGCCTAAGACCCAACAGGGACCCAACAGGGATGACAGATGGAGGGCCCCCGCAGGCTGCACCTCCTAGGAGACGTCTGCTCTGCACTTGGAAGGAGAACAGGAGTGGCAAGGGGAGAGA
>NW_006429864.1:978557-983829 GCF_000325575.1 Pteropus alecto | reverse complement strand
GGAAAGAGGGAAAAGATGAGGGCAGATGAGGGCAGCAGGGAGGCTAAAGCCAGGAAGCAGGGAGAAGAGACACACACACAGACACAGGATCAGAAGACAGGCAGGGCAAGGGGAGAGAGTAGGGAACCAGGCTGAGGAGAGTGAGGAAAGGGGAGAGACAGTTTCTTTCTGAGGTCCAGTTTCTCGACCCCAGGATAGGGCAGAGCTGTCTGGCTCCAGCCCACCTAGCTTGCCAGGCCTGGTTAGAATCTCGACAGCAGAGGAAGAGTGTCAGAGGGCAAAGGCACCCGAGCAGATGCGGGTGTAGACATCCTGGTCCAGGGGAAGGTAGTGTCCCTGCTTCAGGTCCAGGAAGAAGAGCCGGTCCGAGATCTGGTGTGGGTCAAAGCCTTCATGTTGCAGCCGCGTCTTCTGGATCTTGAAGGTGCCTATGGGGGTGCAGGTAGAGGTGGGGGGTACTCAGCAGGGAGCTTCTAAGAGCCTCTAACTCACCATTCTCTCCTGAGTCTCCAGGCTTCTGCATAGGTTATCCCCTTGGTCAGGAACATTCTTTCTCATTTTGCCTTCCGAATTCCCCCTGGTCCTTCAAATCCCAGCTTCATGCCTGTCCTCCAGGGAAGCCTCTCTGACCACCCCCATTATAGCCTGAAACTATGTCTTCCCTGCCTAGTCACCTGTCCAACCCCCAGGAGACCAAGGCAGGGTGGGGTCCGTCACAAAATAGGTGAAAGGTCAGCAACTTAGAGCCTAGAGACCAAATCTGGCTCTTCACCTTGTTTTGTAAATAAAGTTTTATTGGCACAAAGCCAGGGCCATTCATTTACACACAGTCTAGGCTGCTTTTGCACTACAAGGCAGAGCTGAACTTTTTGGGCAGAGACTGGCCCACAAAACTGAAAATATTTATTATCCAGGCTTTAAGAAAAAGTTTGTACTCCCTGCAGTAGACGATTAAAGAAGAGTTTTGTGAAGGATAAAGGTTGGAGTTAGAATTAAAAGGCGAGGGAGAATACCTTGTGCTCTAGAGTTGGGAAGGTTTTTTTTTTAAAACAAAACTTCAGAAGCACAAATCATAAGATTTTTGTTTTTTTAAAACAAAACTTCAGAAGCACAAATCATAAGATTTTTTTTTAAAAGGATAAGTATGTGTCAAAATTAAGGGTTTCTTTTCAACAAAGGCCACCATAGACAAATTTAACAGACTCTCAAATAGAAGAGACTTACAATGTCTGAAATGGCTAAGGAATTAACATCCAGACCATTACAAGGAACTCCCACAAATCAAAATGAAAAAGTGAGAGGCAATACAAAGATGGATGAAAGATCAGAGATGTGAGATGATTTGCTCAAATTTCCTAATCATCAGAAAAATGCAGAAAATGAAGAAACAAACACACAACACTGCAGGATGCCTAACAGGGATGGGAGTGAGGAATGGAAATAATTAACTATGTAAATAAAATAAGAGAAGGGTCCTACACAAGCCCACAGTGCCAGGCTGGCTGTGTACTGTTATGTCAGATTTGGCCCAGGGGCCTAAACCAGGATAAGTAAGTAAATGGTTGCTAAACCAACAGGCAGTTGGGCAGACCAAAAGAGGGAAAGGAGCGCACCTGTGGTATCCACCTGGGGCAGGAGGCGCAGGAAGATGGGCCGGGCATAGGGCGCCAGCACCTTCTGCAGCTCCTGGTACAGCGCATTGGGGCTCAGCTGACCGTGGGGGTCGGCAATGGCTGCCATGCCTGCTTTGCCTTCTATTCCTAGAGACAGAGGCTCGGTTAGAACACCATCCCTCACCCCACCATGGGACCAGATACACCCTCAAACATTGGCCTCTGGCCTCTGATCCCTTCCACCTGGGCTACACTCACCAAAGCAGCACATATCTGATTAAGTCCTGCTACACTCCTGCAACCCTGAGCCAGAGTAGCTCTCATGATCCCATTTTTCTAGATGAGGAAACTGAGGCTTAAATCGCACAGGAGAGGTGATTCCAGATCCAGTGGCTCCCACCCAAGTTGTCGTGTGCAGTTGTCCAAGTTGTGCACTGCCCAAGGGCACCTGTACCTCCAAGCTCTTCCTAGCTAGGCCCCTCTGAGGCTACCAAACCCTAGGACCACCCCCTGAAGCCCCAGCTTGCCTGGCACGGCCACCCCATACACGGCTACATCTGTCTGGCCCAGCAGGCGGCTCAGCACACCCTCCACCTCAGTGGTGGAGACGTTCTCCCCACGCCAGCGGAAGGTGTCCCCACTGCGGTCCCGGAAGTACATGTAGCCCAGCTCATCCATCACCAGCATGTCACCTGGCAGAGGGAAGAGGGGCAGGTAAGAGGGCAGCTGCCATCCCCACAGCCAGCCCCCACGGTGTGCGCACCTGAGACGTAGGCGCTATCGCCCTTGTGGAAAACACTGTGGGCAATCTTCTTGCTGGTGGCGCTCTCACTGATGTAGCCATCGAAGCGACGCAGTGGGTCCTGCTGGTTGATCTGGCCCACAAGGAGGCCAGGCTCCCCTAGGATGGAGACCCCACTCAGACTTCACTACGTGGGCAGGGGGTGGGGACCCCAGCTCCCAGGGAACTAGGTGGGGCCCCCCACTCACCGGCCTGGCATGGGATACAGAGACCCTGGGCATCCCGCAGTAGTTCCAAGGTGTCCTCATTGACCTTCACCAGCCGGATTGGGTACACATGTGGCAGGATGCGGCTGGTGAAGCCACAGGAGCCAACCTGAAATAAGGCAAATTGAGTTTGCAAGGAGCCCCAGGGTGGCACAGTGTCCTCTTTCCAACACCTTGCCTCTCCTGCCCCAAAGTCTGGAATAGAACCCCCAGTGTCACTTCAGCTCATGACCTTGGGTGATATGAAAAGGGGGGGGTATTAAGTAGTGTCTCCCCAAGGACTCATGCCCCTCTTCCCACCTTTTCAGCCTCCCCTACAGTCACGGTGGGAAATCTGCTGGCCCACCACCACTTCCTGGTCCATAAAATCCTCTAGATTGGTAGGAAGTGGGTACCTGGAGTGACCCTGGAGCCAGATCGGGGTACTGGCACAGCTCGCGTTTGTAGAGAGCTGCCAGTGGGGGCTGCTGTGCTGAGCTCATGGTGTTGGATAAGTAGAACATACCCAATGAGCTATTAACCCCTTTAACAGAAGAGGAAACTGAGGCCCAAGACTTGCCCAGTAGGAGGGGATCAGCACCCCACCTCCATCCTGGGTGCCCGAGCCCTGCTTTCCTTGCCACCTCTCCAGGTGGAAACAGGCTCAGAAAGGCTGAGGCACTTGCCAGGGGCACACAGCCACGCCAAAGACTTGAACTCAGGGGCAACAGTCACATGACTGGCTGTGCGTGCTGGAAGAGAGGGGCCCAGGAGCTCCCCCTCCCCCGCCTTATGCCTCTGCCATGGCACCCGGGCCACCGTGATCCCTGTACCCTGACTTGCGCCCCGCACCCCACTGCGCCCACCTTCCCATCCATGTTGGCGATGCTGCAATTGCACTCAGTGGCACCGTAGAACTCGCCGATCTGGCGAACTCGGAAGCGCTGGGTGAACTCCTTCCAAATTGCGGGCCGCAGCCCGTTGCCCACCGCGAGGCGTACTCGGTGCCGCTTCTCCGCCTCGCTCACCGGCTGCTTCAGCAGGTAGCGGCAGGTCTCTCCAATGTACTGGACCACCTGGCCAATGGGGAGCGAGTCATGGGTGGGAACGAGGGCCAGAGGGGAGCTCGATACCCCAGGGCACACCCCTGACCCTGGGCCCTAGAACAAAACGGGCCCTAAGGATGATAACTCTGGGGAAACAGCTCAGTCCTAGCAAGGGCCCTGGGATGCGCCTTCTATTCAAGTGGATGCATCTGGGTCCCCCCACCTGCCCCTCTGCAGTCCCTCTATCCCCATGCCGCTTCCTAGGGACACTTCGTGCACCCCACACCAGGCAAGAAGGTGAGCAGCAGCGCTGACACCCCAGAAGACAAACCTAGCCCAGAGCCCATGTGCTCTACACTATCCCATGCTGTCCCCCCAGAACACAGTCAGCTGAGATCTGGGGTGGGACCGCTGTCAGGTGCGTGATCTTCGTTTCCTCCCTGAAGTCACAGCGGAAGAGCCCCAGTTGCCCACGGAGTCACCTGCTCATTCGGAGTTATCTGCTCATTCACAACCCCTGTAGGGAGCACTTGGACAGGAGCTGAGAGCCCCAGCTATGAATCCCATTAGGGTGACTTTGTATACTGAGTATACGCACGGAGTGGGTGTGGAGAGACAAAGGCACATCTTAACCATTTTAAGTGAATAATTCAGTGGCATTAAGTACAGTCGCATTGTTGAAAAACCATCCCACCATTCATCTCCAGAACTCTCATCTTCCCAAACGGAAAATGTCTCCGTTAAACACAAACTCCTCATCCCCCTCCCCCAGTCCCCAGCACCCACCATCTACTTTGTGTTTCTGTGAATCTGACTACTCTAGGGACCTCATATAAGTGGAATCACATAGTATTTGTTCCTTTGTGTCTGGCTTATTCACTTAGCATAATGTCCTCAAGGTTCACCCACACTGTAGAATATGTCATAATTTCCTTCCTTTTATGGCTGAATAATATTTCACTGTACGAATGGACCACATTTTGCTTCTCCATCTGTCAACAGACATTTGGGTTGCTTCCATGTTTTAGCTGTTGTGAATAATGCTATGAACATGGGTGTACAAATATCTCTTTGAGATCCTGCTTTCAAATCTTTTGTTTTAAAAACAGTCCAAACCAGACAGAAACAGCCACACAATATATGATTCCATTTACAGGAAATGTCTAGAACAGGAAAATCCATAGAGACAGGAAGATTAGTGGTTGCCAAGGGTTGGGGAGGGGTATGGGAAGTGACTGCTGGTGGGGACGGGGTTTCCTTTTGGGCGATGGAAATGTTCTGGAACTAGATAGAGGTGATGGCTGCACAACACTGAGCGTGCTGGATGTCACTGAACTATTGTTTACTTTAAAGTGGCTAATTTTACTTACATGAATTTCACCTTAATTAAAGAACAAAAAAACAGTCCTCATCTTTCAGAGCTTTTACTGAAATATCTTATGCAGAAAGCATGCTGCTGTCTGGGTGGCTTCACAACGATGCAGAAGGAAGGATGTGGGTGGGGGAGGAGGGGTCAGGACAGAATGGTTGATGGCCCCTGGAGCCAGTGACATGTGCTCAGGAATCCCCAATATTTTTCTGTCCACATTTCTATGTATTTGCAACTCTCAATAATTAAGTTAAAAA
>NW_006429864.1:956395-978539 GCF_000325575.1 Pteropus alecto | reverse complement strand
CCCCCGCCAAGCAGCAGAATATAAATCGTCAAAAGCAGAGGAGAGCACAGTCATTGCAGGAGGCCCTGCCCAGAGCCCCCACCCTGCTCAGCTGTGTGACCTGGGCAAGCAGCTGAACCTCTCTGTGCCCCACCTGTCCAAGGTAGGATGGCATCTGCCAATTTACCAATCCCCCCATTCTCTCCCCTTGTACCCTCCTTCCTCCTATGGGAAGGGGCTGGCACCTGTATTTCCACCCCCACAACAGTGCTAAAATCCTTGGCCTGGGTTCTTCTCACCAGGGAGGGAAAAAGAGAAGAAGGGACGTGTCTGTGCCAGCCTGCTCTCCAGGACAGCAATGCCCTCTTCCTCTGCTTCATGCTCACCTGACCTGGAGGCCCTCACACTCTGTGGCCTTAAACAGCCTAGGGTGGTGACTGTACCTGCCAGTCTCATTTCCATGCAGCCACCTGCAGGGAAGACACCCCCCACCAGGGCCCATGGCACAGGGAGGCAGTGCTTTAGGGAACTCAGGCAACCTGGGCCCAATCCCAGCTGCATTATAAGCCTTAGTTTCCTCATCTACAAAATGGGCATGATGCCTTTGCCCACTCCCAAGTGATTATGGGGATCCAGTGAGTTTACACGTGCAAGGTTTAGGCCTGGGCTAGATATAGAGCACGTGCTCAAGAAACACTGGCCACCCTTCTGTCCCCATCCAGAGGCCCTGGAGAGGGGGTGGGGTAGCAGGCAGAGCCATAATGGTGGGTCCACAGGAGGGGGCAGGGCCTGACCGTGCAGTTGTACTTGACGCAGTCATCCCAGAAGCGGCTGGCTGAGAACTTCTTGCGGAGGACAACGGTCAGTCCGTAGAGAAGACACTGCCCCACACCCAAGATATTCCCTGCAGAAGACAAGCTTGGTGAGGGGTCCCCAGTCCCCTGCCCCACCCCTGCCCAAGCTGCCCCATGGTACCTGCTGTGTGGTACAGGGGCAGACAGTCGTAGAGCACATCTGCCGCCTGCATGCTGTAGGCATGGTGGCCAAAGGCTGCGATGCGGTAGTACCTGCGGGGGCAGGGAGTGCAGGGGCTGGAACTACATTCCCCAGGGGATGAGACTGGGTGAATGTGCTGGAAACTGGGGATACGGCAGGGACTCAGGAAGAGCCAGCCCAGCTCTCAGAGGGCTGACTGGAGAGGCACATGCAGCAAATAAAGAAAAACTGTCCATGGTGCTAGGTGCCCTGAGGGATATAATAGAGTGAAGAGACAAAGAGGGGCTGAAAGTGACACAGCTAGGGAGGTGACAGCGGAGACCTGGTGAGAAGGAGCTGAGGAGGCGAACTAGGGAAGGATGCCCAGGTGGTGGGCATAGCGGAAGCAAAGGCCCTGAGGCCAGAAGAAGCCTGGCCAGTTTGAGAAAATGTGGGGGGCCAAGAAGGGAGTGAGCAAGGAATGGAGAGAAAGAAAACAACATCAGAGAAGTGGCAGAGCCACACAAAATGAGTAGGGGCTTTATTCTGAGGACCAAGGCAGATAAAGGGAGGTTTGGCACAGGGGAGGTCTGATTTAGGATTTTACACCCCACTGTGGCTGCTGAGGGGAGCAGGGCCATCAGGGGCAGCAGTCGGGGCAACAGAAGGCCGAGGAGGGGCTGGGGCAAGTCCAAGTAGAGTGGGGGTCTGGGGATAAAAGTGAACAAATTGAAGGGAAAGGCCCTGCAGAGCTGGATGGGGGAAGAGGTGAGGCAATGAGGAGCCCCGGAGCAGCAGGCATAGGGCAGCACTACACCCTGAGATGGGCTGTGAGTTTTATGGAATTGGGATCAGGATGCCCTTAGATCCCAACAGGAGCTGGGGTTAGGGGGTCAGACTACAGAGATGGCCTGGAGGCACTCACCAGGCTAGGGGCAATGCCCACGGGCCCCTCACCTGCTGTGCACGACAATAGCGGCCTTGGGCATCCCTGTGGTCCCCGATGTGTAGATGTAGAAGAGACGATCTGCAGGAGATGCAAGTGTTGGGGACTGGGTGCTGGATGGGTGGGATGAGGGGGGCCCCACCCTGGACTCACCGTCCATGCCCTTGCCAGGGGACTGGGCTAGGGGAGCTGTGGACGCCTCCTTCAGCATGGGGTCCAGGAGCTGGGTATCTGGCCAGACGCCCTCAGAACTCAAATCTCCAGAGCAGAACTTGAGCAGACTCTTCCCCAGCTGTCCACTCACCTCAGCCACCGCTGCAGCCCCAAACAGATGTGTCACAATCAAGGATGGGTAGGCCCTTCCCAAGGCCTGGGATGCACGGTCTGACTGCCCCGGGCAGCCCTAGGACCCTGCCCGAGATGATGCCCGCACCCAGCCTCACCCGCTGCTAGCTCCCCTCCGAAGATGAGGGCCTTGGCGCCTGAGGTGCCCAGGCAGAAGGCCAAGGGCTCATGCCGCAGGTTGACATTGAGCAGAGCAGCCTCCACGCCCATCTTGGCCAGGCCCAGCCACAGCCCCACGAACTCGGGCCGGCCCTCCAGGAAAATGGCCACCACGTCGCCTGGCACAAGGCCCAGCTGGTGGAAGACGTTGGCCACAGCATTGGAGTAGGCATCTAGCTTCGCGAAGGTCCAGCACACGCCGCTGCCTGCATCCACCAGGGCCAGGCGGTCAGGCTGCTGCTGCGCCACCACCTGGAAGATCTGCGGGATGGTGTGGTGGGCGCGCTGGTGCCGCCACAGCTCCAGGCGCACACGGATCAGCACAGAGAGGCCACTGGGAAGGGGGATGGAGGGAACGGCATCACTGGGTGCCCAGCAGGGCCCCAGGAGACCCCTCCCCAAAGCCTCAGTATCCCCATGTGGAGAAAGTGGAGAAAAAGGTCCCTGTACCCGCAAGGGTTCAAAGAGGGTTCAAGGAGGACCCTTTGGTTGCTCCGTCTCTTGGGAGACCAAGGGCCATTTACCAACCAGCCCAGAAGGAGATGGATTCTCAAAGCTGGCCGGGCCATGCAGTGCAAATCAGAGTCACCCTGTCCTCTTCCACCCAGCTTGCTCAGTGACTCTGAGGGAGCCAGAGCCTAGTCCTGTCTTCATTTCTCTCCCCTGGGACATCCCAAGTACCCCAAGATAAACCCCTACCACCTCCAGATGGGACTCCTCGTGCTCCACCTGCACCAAACAGGTCCCAGGGTCCAACCCTGAGCTGGGCAGCTGCTTCACCCCCATGACACTCAATGGCACTAAGCACAGATGGTTTCTATCCCAGGTGGGGTCAGAAGACCTCCTGGCAAGATAGAGGGGATGCAACTCAATGAGCATTTGAGGTGGGTGTGTCTCACTCTTCCTTCCCCACTTGCTAGTGGATATGAGGTGATCAGAAGCCGCAGGGAACAGGACCCCCAACAGATGTAGCCGGGTCTCTCAGTGACCATGCGGAGTTGAGCAGCCACAGATACCAGGCTGTCAGATGAGTGAGAAATGAACCGTTTGTTGTTAAGTAAAGAAAAATTGCTTTAGATCAGAGAACCAAGAAATCTAGAATTTCTTGGTACAACAGCTCAAGAAACAAATGGTTACCCTGGCTTTATGTGGCACCTCCCAGATTCTCTGGCTCTGAGAGGCAACCTTGAGCTCGAGTTAAGCCACTGACAGTGGGGGCTGCTTTGTTACAGCAGCTTGCTCTCCCCTGACCAATACAGGTGTGGTCTAGACTCTGCCCCCGCTTAGGCCTCATCTGGTCAATGTGTCCCACTAGCTTCAGTGTCAAATTCATTATCAAATCCATTTTTTGTACCCAGCTGCCTCCCCCATGCCTGCAATGGGTGCGATGGCTTCCTTACATCTCTGGACTCAACATGTCCACAGTGGACCTCAGCACTGACATTCATTCATTCACTCTCCCTCCTCCATTTACGCAGGCAGCTGATATGTACCAACACCTATTGTGTGCTAGGCAGTTTTCAGCTCAGAGACGAACAGATCTGACCCTCAGGGGCTCACAGTTCTCCCAGGAGAGACCACCTCCTCATACATGAATGAGCACGAGGAGAGCGTTGACTGGTGACAAGACCCTGATAGGTGATGCAGTCAGAGTGATGTGGACAGGGGCAGGGGTGGGAGTGGCCCTAGAAAGAGGCAGGCAGGTGACATCTGAGCAGTGCCTGGCAAAACAAAAAGAAATAGCCATGAGTAAAGATGGGGGTACAGCCAGCCAGTGCACAGGCCCTGGGGTGGAAATGAGGCACATTTGAGAACCAGAGCAGAGGTCAGTATGGCCAGAATTGGGTGAGAGGAAGGTGGAGGGAGACAAGGTGCTCAGTGGGTAGGCGGGTCTGTCAGAGGAGAGGATGTACAGGCCTGCCAGTATCTGCAGTTTTTAAAAACAAAGGTTCAGGGCTCTGATGACATTTATGAGACTTCCTGCTTGGGTCACACTGCTTACCCTGGGGGCCCCTGGGAGTCCCTCCAGCTGTTCCTGTAAAGGACCAGGGTTATGTGGTCCTGGTGACTCTACTGAACCCAGCACCCAAACGCATGCTACCCACCAGCACACTAAGCTATGCATAGATGCATATGCCTACCCTTTCACTGGGTTCCTCCCAGCATCCTCGCTACCTCACCCAGGAAGCCTTCCAGGGGTGGCCCATCACAGCATAGATTCCCCCAAATGGGATTAGACTGAGTCAGACTCACACAAGAGGTGAGAGTCATTCCCAGCAGGGAAGGGAAGCGGGTGGAGGGTGGGGCAGGCATTTGCTGTTTGAGGTAGAGGGCTTAGAGTCTTTCATCTCAAAGCTTGTGTGACTCATAAAAAAGTAAACATTACAAGTGAAAGTGGAAAGAAGAAAGCACCAGGTGAGGAATAAGATGAAGAATGTGCACATTTGTGGGCACAGAGAACAAAATGAGGTCTGTATAGATTTCCATAACCATATCTTGTGAAAGAGACCCTGAGGAGGGAAACTGCAGAGCTGGGGGCAGCTAAGAGAGGGGACAACTTTGACAGCACACCCCTCTAGAACATTTGAATTTTGTACCATGCATTATGTACTAACTACTACAAAAAATAAGTAAAGACGTAAAATATTAAAAGCTAGCTGTTTATACATCCACCTCCCTGGTCAGATCCCCACAGCTCATTCATTCAACTAATAAATAAAGTAGCTAAGATGAGCAGCCTCTGTATTTATTGAGCACCTACTATGTGCTAGGCACTGTGCTAACCTTAGGGCTAACCTCCAAAGTAGGGTCCTAAGATCCCCATTTGTCAGATGATGGATGAGTTGGGAGCTCAGAGAAGTAAATTAACACACACAAAGTCACACAGAGAGTTGGGGACAGAACAACCCAGAACCAGGCCTCTTAGCAGGGTTCTTCTGCTCCTCCTCAGGCTGGTCACAAAGGTAGGCCAAGTGCCCACAGTGCACACAGCAGATGCTCAATTCATGCTTCTTAAAGGAGAGGCGTTATACAAGGATTGTCTTTACAGATGAAGGAGAACCAAGGTCCACAGCTAGACACACCGTCTCTGGCTACCAAACTCCTAATCACCAGCTTACCTAGCCACCAAGGCACCCATTGCTGGCTGATGGCAATCAGCACTAATGCATCTGAGTGCCTACTGTGGGCCCAGCTCTCCTCTTAGAGCTTCCTCGATAGAGCAGCCCAAGAAGCCCATGAGGGGGTACTAGTGTGACAGCCATGGGGAGAGGGCCATCAGTGAGGCTGGAAATCAGAGGAAGCACACCCACACAGGCAGGCAGTGGACACAAGTACTCAGCTCCAGCCACATGCCTGGGCAGCAGCCCAAGCCATCCCCACCCTGGGGACAAAGAGGCTACTCTCTGTTTCTGGGCCTTTCCCAAGGCCTCTTCTAGTCACTCTGTCTCCTCCTATTTTCACTCAGGGCAAGAAGAAACCAACAAGGTTAAATGTGGTCAAATTTCATACTACGATTACAGGATGAATTGGGAGACCTGGAGCAAGGTGCTTAAATATTTTCTGAACATCTGAACACAGGGTCCAAAGGCAGCCCCCACCACCACCCCAGCACAGCACAGCAGCTAAGAACACAAACTCTGAAGCCCTAGCTGTGTGTTCCCAGGCAAATGACCTCACCTCTCTGTGCCTTGGTTCACCAACCTGTAAAATGGGGTTCATAAACATTCCTTCCTCATAGAGCTGGGAGAGCATTACATAAGAACAAGGCCTGGCACACGGAGAGGGCTATACAAGCTGCATTAGTCAGCTACTGCCATATAACAAATTACCACCAAAACTACCACTGTAAAGAACACTTATTATCTCACAGTTCCTGTGGGTCAGGAATCTGGGAGCAGCTTAGTGGGATGGTTTTGGCTCAGGGTCTCTTTTGAGGCTACAATCAAAATGTCAGTTGAGGCTGTAGTCATTTCAAGGTTTCACTGGGAGAGAACTCACTTCCAAGTGGGCCTCTCTCAGAGCTACCTCACATGGTGGCAGCCAGCTTCTCCCAGAAGTGACCCAAGAGAGGACACCCAAGATAGGAGCCTCAACCCTTTTTATTACCTAATCTCATAAGTAATATCCCATCACTTCTGCTGTGTTCTATTCATTAGAAGTGAGTTACTAGGTCTAGCCCACACTCAAAAAGAGGTGATGAGGTGAAGACCAGAAGGTAGGGCCATCTGCAAGGCTGCCTCCTACAGGAAAGTGTGTCAAGCCTTGTGTCAAAGATTCGGAGCAGACCCCACTCCTGCCCTGTTGCCAGGGCAGACAGGGCCAGGCATGGATACCCCAGACTCCATAGGGCAAACCTGGGGCCTGGGCAAGCCCAAGGAGGTAGGGAGGGCCTGCCAGCCATGCTCCTGTTGTGTGCGAACCTGAGTGGAAGCCAAGGCCACAGCGCCACAAAGAACAACACAGTCTCCGTCTGAGCCCCCATAGGGCCCACAGTCTAGTAGGGGGAGAGAGACTCAAGAATTAAAAGGCAAGAAAGCAGTCACATTAGATAGTTACTAGTGTTTCAAGTCAAGCTTTGGAGCTGCACTGCCTGGGTGCAAATCTTGTCCCCACTACTTGCCACCTGTGTGACCTTGAGCAAGTGACAAAACCACACTGTACCTCAGTTTGCTCATCTGTAAGATGAGAAGAGAGTACCCACCTCATGGGGTTATTGGGAGAGCTTGACGGAGTCATGCTTAGCGCAGCACCTGGCATGGGGGAAGCACTCTGTAAATGTTAGCCATTCTGCCTAAGAACAACAAGGTTGGGAGTGGGGAGGTCTACAGAGACACAGTGTCAGGGAAGGGCTCTCAGAATGTGACATTTAAGCCATGGCATGATGAAAATGAAGAACAGGGGAAGAATGATCCAGGCAGAGGGAACCGCAAGTGCAATGGCCCTGGGGCTAGAACAAGGCTGAGCATATTTAGAAATAGCAAGGAGGCCATTGTAGCTGGAAGAGTGACAAAAGTGAGGAGGCTAGGGACGTGATCGGGAAACTTGCATGGTCTAGATTCTAAGGCATCAGGGATCCATGCAAGGGTGCCAAGCAGGAAAATTCAGCAAAGGAGGCAACATCATAAAGTGGCACCAGACAGGAGGCCCAGTGTGTTCCAAGAAGATGGAGCAGTCTGAGTCTGACAAGGCAAGGTGATCTGGGGACCGGGTGAATCTATGGGGAGTGGTGAGAGGGCAGGAGATAGGGCAGCAAGACCTCAAGTGCCCAGCTGGAGGTTGAGTCTTTCTCCTGCAGAAGATGAGAGTCATGGAAAATCTGTGAGCAGAAGAGACAGTTAAATCTGCAGGGACATGGGCCAGAGCACAGAGAGAAAAGGACGGGTTCTGAAAGGTTCAGAACCAGTCAAGTTGCAGTGGAACTTTTTCTAGATTCGCCCCATCTCTGACACTCACAGAACCTGTTTTTCCCCGCTTACAATGGCTTAGTCCCTCTCTGTCCCTAAGAGGAGAGGGGGTCTGCAAAGGCACCAAGCCTGGCAGACCCACAACAGGTGCTCACATACTCCCCTCACATGGGGACTGCTACTGAGATTTGCTCCTATGGGGGCCTCCAGAAACACCTATTTCACCCCAGGAGGATCCCCAACAGCTTCTTTGAGCAAGCACGTCAGAGACACCCCAGAGAACTTTCAAGGATGCTTGAACACAACGCCAGAATCCCCTTCTCATAGATCCCAGTCTCCAGAGACCACCAAACGAGTCTTGGAGTACACAGCAACTTCTCCAAGACCCTGAACGACCTCCAAGTTCCGCATAGACCCCAAACTCTCAAAGAGTGCCTGGCCACAGAGAAACATGTAAATGGCCCAGAGGAGGCACACAAACTTCAAAAACCTTAAAAGTCCTTTACAGACACCCAAGAAGCCCTTTCATCTCCCCAAATGCCCTAAATAGACCAAAAGTGTCTGGGCAGCCCCCAGAGACCACTGGTTTGACCCCGTGAAGTCTTCGAGTCCCTGAAGAGCTCACAGAGGCCTCCTACATGACCAAGTCTCCACACATACCTCCAAACACCCACGGCCTCACAATCAGTCCATTCTCTGAAACTCCTATCAGCTTCCCACACACCCCCAAGTTGCCTTCCAGCCCCCTGTTGCCGCAACTTCAAGAACCCTGAAACCTACTTATCTCCCTCCAGAGACTTTCAAGACGTCTCCTGCAGGTTCTCTCGGAATCCCCCCAACGGGTCACTTTCAGGCGCGGGCCCAGTCCGTAGCCACGCCCCCAGTCTCCAAACCCTCCCCTTAGGCCCCCAGGGCCCCCATGCCGCTCTTGCAAGCTCCTTCAGTTCGCTCCCAGGGCGCACCGCCGCGGACAAGGCCAGGGTTGCACTCACAAGAGGTCGCGTCTCGCGGTCTTGCAAACGATGCGCAGGAAACGCCAGCCACCGCTGCCTACGTACACTCCGAGCGCCACCGCTGCGCTCCAAGTCCACGGCAGCCCCAGCAGCCACAGCAGCACCAGCGAGGCCAGGGAAGCCGAGCCCGCACCGGGAGCCCGCATACTGGGGAGGTAAACAGAGCTGAGCCGGCGGGTCGCTCGGGCTCCGCCCCACGGCCAAACCGACTCCGCCCCTAGGTCCCGGCCCCGCCCCCAGGGTAATTTCCGCCCTCAAGGGCTAACCCAGGCCGCCCGATTGAAGCCGGCCCCTCCCCTTCCTCAGGCCCACCTGCTCCTAACCAGAACCCGCCCCATGCCTGAGATTGGCCACATCCTGGCTGGACTCCGCCCCTGGACCAGGACTCCGCCCCTGGACCAGGACTCCGCCCCTGGACCAGGGCTCCGCCCCACCTCGTGCTGGACACAAGCTTCTTTGATCCTAGTCGGGCTCACGCTTCTCTGCCAATCACTTGCGGCCACGCCCCCAAACAAAGCTCTTCCACCCTGTCAGTCACTGTCAAGCTTTGACAGCTGTGGGACTCCGGACCCAAGCTTCACCTTCATGACTTGGCCCTCAAATCTGGGCTCCAACTTGTCCCCACCACAGATCCAGAACCTTTCCAGTCACTCGACTAGGCCCCGCCTCCATGCCATGACCTAGCCGCTGTCCCCAAGGATCCGCCTGTCCCTAATCCTGTCCAACCATAAGTCCTGGGTTTTCCTGCAGGTTCCGTCTCTACCACCCCTCCATTCATTGGACCCCGCCCTCTGGTTAGGCTTCTGGCCACGCCCATAAGCACACGCCCCTCCCACTCTGAACCAGACTCCGCCCCTAATCCTAGGCCTAGACAGCCTTCCCAGTCCCAGGTTCCGTCCTAGGCCGCTGGGACTGCCCCCAAGCTTTGGCCGGGTCACCACACTCTCGGCCTTACTCCTGCCCACCTAGCGCCGTAGGCCCCGCCCCACCTGCCCGCTCAGGCCCGCCCCAAGACCCTCTTCCGACAGGTATGGCTCCGAACCCCTCAACCACATAGTCGAGGCCAGCCCCCTACTGGAGGCCACGACCATAGAGAGGGCCCCTGGGCCAGAGAGACAACGGCTACCGAGACCTGAAAGCTAGAATGGCTCGGCGAAGACAGCCGCTGTCTCCATGACTACGAAGCTTCCCCAGCCCCAAGCTGTGCGTTTAGAAAACACATGCGTCTCGCAGCCGAGAGGTGTGGCTCACAGGCGCTCGCGGCCCAGCCCTAGATGGCATCCAGGATTCCTACACTGGGACACTGGGAAATCCCAGTTCACGATCAGGGGCCTTCCAGTAATGGATTCTTTCCCCAGCTTGTCCGAAATCCAAGCCTCAAAGTCTCTTCGATCTTAAACACATTCCAGGGACCTGGGGAATCCCAAACTCACAGCCTAGGGTCCCAGAAGTGTCTAAATCCAAAGCTAACCTTAGTCTGAAAGATATATTTCAAGGACCCATCTAACCCCAAACAATATCCCAAAATCTTGTAATTTAAGTCTCAAAGTAACATCCTAGGAGCCTAGGGAAAACAAAATCCACACCAGAGTCCTTTATTTGCACCCTAAGTTACTAAATGTTCACTCAGAGACCCAAAGGCCCCCGGCCCCCACCAAACAGACGAGGCCAGTGCTGACCTGGCTGCCCACCATCCTGTTCCCTGACTGACCTGGAGCTCACAGACTCTCAGTCTTGGCCGCTCCCTCACAGGCTCCCAGAGCTCCCAAAAGGCGGGGATGACCAGGCCAAGCCAGAAAACCTCAAATCTAGACCTAACAGGTGGGTCCTCCAAGATTTCTGTTTCTGCAGACTCCTGGGCCCTGCCTTGCCTATGCAATGCCGTTGAGGGCCTCTGCCTTGGATCCCTCTTTCCAAGCTCCTCCTCCTCTGCCCCGCTACCCACCCCACCCCAGCTTGTTTTCTGCCTTGTTTGGCCGACCTTCTCTGTTCTCTCCTTGGGAGGCGTCCTGGGCCTGCTTCCAGCGCCATTTGGAGGACAGAGCTGGGCAGGCGCTCACCCCCCCACGCTGTCATTGGTTCCTGTTGGCCGCCCAGGGTGGGCCGACTCTCTGGGCTGAGGAGGCAGATCTGCAGGACAGGCCTAGAACCAGCCACTGGCCCACACTTTCTTGGCCACAAGTCAGTGGAGTCAGCAATGACTAATAACTATAGCTGGACTCATCCTGCCAAGTAGCACTATTACCCCCATTTTACAGGTAAAAAAACTGAGGACTGGAGCTGTCACTCCAGCTCTGAATTGAAAATCATTCATTCACAAATGTGTATCTGAGAGCTTGCCCTCCCTCCTCCTCCCCTTTCCTGATTCCCTAAACTACTCCTCCCCCTCCTCCCTCTTGCACTGATTTTCCCCTCTTCCTCTACTTCCTCCCTCTCTCCTTCTCCATCCACCTCTCCCTCTTCCTGTTTCTTCCTCCCCTCCCCCTTTCTTCCACTTCCCCCTTTGCTCTCTCTCCCCTACTTCCCTCCCTTCCTCCACCCATTCCTCCTTTCCTTTCTACCTCTCTCTATCCCTCCTCCTCCCTTGTTCTTCTTTTTCCACTTTCTCTTCTTCCTCCTCATCTTCCTCCTCTTCTTCTTCTTCCTTCTCCTCCTCCTCCTCCTCCCTCTCCCCTTTCACATTTCTTGTAATATTGGTTTGGTACTCCTCCTTCTCCACTCTCTCCCCCACTTTCTCTCCCCCTGCCCACAGGCTTTCCCCGCTCCCCCTTTCTTCTCTCTCCTCCTTTCCCTTATCTCATTAAGTTCACTGAGCTCAACTGAATAGTACACTACAGTCTCTTCCAACTCTCCCCACTGGAGATGTGAGTCCTCCATACGAGATCCCAAAATCCAAAAGGCTCTGGAAACCCAGCTTTTACTTAAGGTGGTGTCAGAACTCCAGTGAACGGACCACATACCTTGCGCTGACCCAGGCTGTTTCAGTGAGCATTTGTCCCTTTTTATCCCTGTTTATCCTTTATTTATCCCTTTACGTAAGGGCTACCCCCACACCCCCAAGGACATTACACAACACATGGCAGCTTTTGTCCTCAGTTACTTCTTGAGATTCGAAACATTCCCTATTACAAAACACATGTCGACTCTAAAAATAAAACAGCTATTTCACTAGTGAAAATTGGTTTATTTGGCAACAGCAAAGAATTGCAATGTGGGACAAGCAAGTTTTAGCAAAAGCCATAGGCAGGTCCCATAAACAAAGAAAAGGAACTTCATTTTATGAAGAAAAAGGACGTTATGAAGGGTTGTTTTGAAAGTCCACTGGAGAAAAGTGAGAATTCAGGGAGATGACAGTTTCTCATTCCCTGGGTTACTGTGGATTTCTTGTGAGAAATGCAATGTTCATCTTTTCCTGTTGGGGGTCTGTAATTAACATTAACACCTGTAATTGACATTGAGTTGTATGAGAGCGCCCCCTTATGGCTTCCCCACTCCTCCCCACTCCATTTTTTTTCATCTCAGTGTTTAGAACAGTACACATACAAACATGCACACATTGTGAGAAACTGATATACATAAAGTCATCAGACCATATATAAAAATAGAATTCTGACCCACAGCCTTGTAGCAAGGAGTTCAGGAAGACAAATTTTCCACATTTTTGCTAACACTTATTATTTTCTCTGTGTCTTTTTTTAATTATTAGTTTCATACAGTACATTGGTTAGACATTTAAGTAGTTTACAAAACGATCCCCCTAATTACTCTTTCTCTCCTCTGGCTCTGCACCTAGCCCTTACATTAATACCAACTGAATTCTCTATGTTGTGCTCCCCAGCCCCATGATCATCTATCAACTACTAATCTGTGCTTCTTTAACCCTTCACCACATTCTCCCAGCCCCTCAACTCCCCTCCCCTCTGTCCATCACCAGATTGTCCTCTTTATTTGTGAATCTGTTTTTGATTAGTTTGTTCTTTTTGTTCCTTAGATTCTGCACATAAGTGAAATCATATGGTATTTATCTTTCTCTGTCTGACTTATTTCACTCAGCATAATAACCTCTAGCTCCATCCATGTCATTGCAAATGGTAGGCTTTTGTTTTTGTTAATGGCTGAGTAATCTCCCTACTCCATTTTAGTGAGGTTTCCCTTTACAGATTTTCATACACAACTGTCCCCAGGGATTCCAGATGAACAATTAAGGAACGACACTATACTTACTTCACAGAGGGGGAAACTGAGACCTGGACAAGGGGAGAGAACACAGGCTTCAGAGATAAACCAGGTTCCGCCCCACTCCAGCTGGGTGGCGTTGGGCGAGTCACCTTGTCCCCTCTACCTTGCTTGCCCTCTGGGTGATAACACCCACCTCTCAGGGCGCTGTGTATCAAATATTTATTGCTCACCCACTGCACAAAGGCTGACAGACAAGGGGTTTCTCATCTGGAGAATAAAGGGGCCAGGCGCACAGTAAGTGTGGGCCACAGCCTGATGGGCATCTCCTTCCCTGGTATGACCCCAGAGGCCAGTAGGCCTCAGCAAAGAGAATTCCTCAAACTTTCCAGAAGGAGAGAAATTAAACATACATTGAAATAAAATGCCAAAAGATCGTAGCATGGAAATTTCACTATAAGTAGAACACGAGCATCATGTGAGAATGAGCAATTTCTCTGCCATAGTCAAATGCCCACCACAGTAAGGGTGTGAGCTTCCTGGGGCTGCCATAACAAAGTACCACAAACTGGGTGGCTTAAACCAACACGAATTTCTCCTCTCACAGTTCTGGAGGCTGGAAGTCCAAAATCAAAGTGTCAACAGCGGCACTCCCTCTGGAAGTTCTAGGAGAGGATCCTTCCTGCCTCTGTCTTCACTTGGCCTTCTCCCTTCGTGCCTGTCTTCTCTTCTGTTTGTTATGGCGCGAACGATTCTGAGACCCACGGAGCCAATTGAGATTAATTATGAGCCTTTATTAGCCGGCCGGCGACTGACTCTACCACGCAGGGCTAGAGGAGATCAGCCCCGAGCTTTCAGAGGAGGCAGCTGATAAAGCTTAAGGCCATATCCTGGTGGTCTCCTGAACCAGCAAGCAGATTACAGAAGTGGAAGTTGGCTTTTAGCATATCTTTGCTCAGAACAGCACCCTTCATTAACAAGTAAATGGATTACAGAAGCAGACAAGTAAGACAACTTCTGGTATCTAAAGATATTTCTTCCCGGTAGCTGACTTAGCTAGTTGGCTCACTTGAAAATTTTCCAACCTTAACATGTTGTCACTGAATTTAGTGCCTATCTAGATAATCCGAGATGATCTCATCTTGAGATCCTTAATTTAATTACATCTTCAAAGGCCCTTTTTCCAAATAAGGTCGCAGTCACAGGTTCTGTGGGTTAGGACTTGGTCATATTTCTTTGGGGGCCACCATTCAACCCTCTACAGATGGATAAAGGGTTAGAGCAATGGTTCTCAACTGCCCCCTGCAGACACTTGACAACATTTGTAGACATTTTAATTGTCACAACTGGAGAAAGGGAGAGTATGCTACTAGCACCTAATAGGTTGAGGCCAGGAGTGATGCTAAACATCCTACAATGTACAGGACAGCTCACACACAAAGAATGTTCTGGCCCCAAATGGCAAGGGTGCTGCAGTTTGGAGGTTCTGGGGTAAATAACAGCCTCAGTCAGGTTGGAATTGACTCTACAGCCCGACACACATCATTCACTAGGTGATTTGGCCAGGTGAGTCAGCTTCTCCAAGGCTCTGTGCTTCACCTGTAAAGTGGGATAAAATTACATGACACTTCATCAATATCGTAGAATAGGTCCTCTACCATTGAGATGATTTTACTCTCAGTGACTTCTTGACTTCATAACAACCTGGACTTCCCAGGATTCCAGCAAAGTGAGAAAAATCTGAGCGTGAAATTATTTCTAAATGGAGTGAAACAGGGACTCATCCGAAATGGACCTGTTCATGAAGCCTCGGCAACATGAATTATACTCTTGGGAATGAGGAATTTGCGGTTTTCTTTTCATTGTTTAAAGCCAATACTAAGTTCTTTTTAGAGTCTTTCATATTTTCCTAGACTCTGAAAAATTCTCTAGACCAGGTGTTCTGGTTAGCTACTCTGCATAACAAATTACTCCAAACTCAGTTGCTTCATACAGCAGTGATCAACTATTTCTCAGGATCCCATGGGTTGCTTGGGTGATCAGTCTCTCTGCTGATCTCACCTGACTCGGTCACTCTGTGACATTCTGTGGGTGGCTGAGCGGGAGGATGACATGTGTGGAAGATGGGGCTGTATGTTGGCTGGTTCTCCATGTGAACTCTCATCCAATAGGCTAGAACAAGAGTCTGCAAACCACAGCTCACAGGCCAAATCTGGCTCACCACAAGCTAAGAATGGTTCCAACATTTTTGCATGGTTGAAAAAAGTCAAAAGACTAATATTTCATGACACATGAAAATTCTATGAAGTTCAAATTCAGCATCCATAAATAGCATTTTATTGGAACCCAGAAACGTAAATTCATTTACGTATTGTCTAGAGCTGCTATGCATGACAGTGGTAGAATTTAAAGTTGCAACAGAGCACAGGGGCCTACAAAGAACAAAATATTTACTACCCAACCCTTTACAGAAAAGGCCTGCCAACCTCTGGGCTACATCAGCTTCCTTATTCGGAGCATCTAGAGGCAGCATTCCAAGAGAGTGACAGTGAGAGGTGAAATAAGGTTTATCCTGTAAACTCACACCTTCTGCCACATTCTGTTGGTCAAAGCAAGTCACAAGCCAGCCTGGATTCAAGGAGAGGGGAACTAGTTTCCATCTCTTGATGGGAGGGGACTGCAAAATACTGTGGCCATGATTTTCAACCTCGCACGCCAGGGTATCTTAAGGTGGGCTGTCCAGACAGAATCGGGCGGGGGGGCGGGTGGGGGGTGGCGCGGGAATTCATCTTTACTTTCATTAACTTCTCACTGGAATTTAGCATGCCCTCTCATATCCTGCCAAAGCAGGCATCGGTAGGCCCTGTGACTGCCACCAGTAGAAATCAAAGATAATTTCATATCAAATCCTGGTTATGGCAGACACCTGAAAACACCACTTACACCTATCTCAACTTGGAAATCAATCATTGGTAGAGCCTTTGCGAATCAGGATTACTTAACCCGTTCATGAAGGAGTGTATATTTTTACAGCACATATTTTCACACCTGTATGTCAGTCTGACAAGTTTCCTTTGCAATCCTGTGTATTTTTTTATCTTGAATTTTATTATTATTATTAATTAGTGACATTGGTTAACGAAATCCAGGAAGTTTCAGGTGTACAATTTAACAGTAAGGCATATATATATATTGCATTTGTTTTTTAAATGCATTTGCAGCTGCCCCCTCTGGGAGCCCCTGCAGAATCAGGTCAGAATCAGGTGGTGGTTTAGGCAGATTAGCAAGGTTCTAAACTGGCCTCCTAAGGATTCTTAATCCTGAGAGAGCAGTCAGCCGGCCAGCACACCCAGGACCACACAAGGTCCCTCCACCCTGTCCCCAGCCCCCAAACGGGGTGCCATGGCCTCCCTGTTCTCCGGCCGTGTCTTGATCCGCAACAACAGTGACCAAGATGAGCTGGACACGGAGGCGGAACTCAGCCGCAGGCTGGACAACCGGCTGGTGCTGCTGTTCTTTGGCGCCAGGTCGTGCCCGCAGTGCCAGGCCTTTGCACCAGTCCTCAGGGACTTCTTTGTGCAGCTCACAGATGAGTTCTATGTGCTGCGGGCTGCCCAGCTGGCCCTGGTGTATGTGTCCCAGGACTCTACAGAGGAGCAGCAGGACCTGTTCCTTAGGGACATGCCCAAGAAGTGGCTCTTCCTCCCCTTTGAGGATGACCTGAGGAGGTGAGGCGGGAGGGGAGGTCAGGGAGGGCTTCCTGGAGGAGGGGCTGTTTCTGCTGAGAGGGAAGTATTACTGATGCATCTGCTCCATCTGCAGTTGATGAGCAGCCCCTGTGTGCCAGTCCATGTACCAAGAACTGGAGGGTACACAGGAGGGTGCACATGCCATGTCCATCTAGTCTCTGGGGAGCTTACAAGCTGGTAGGGGGACAGACATGTAACAAAGCCTCAAATATATAACAGCAAACTACAGTAGTGTTCTGAAAGACAAAGGAGGATGCCATGGGTGGCCCTGCTGAGATTTGGGTGTCAGGGGAGGCTCACCGAGGAAGTGGCTTTAAAGAGAGACCTCCAAGGACAGGGAGGTGGGAGGGTAAAGAGTGAGGAAAGGGGAAGATTTCCAGGCAGAGGGCACAGCACAGACAAAGGCTCAGAGGCTGTCAGAGAAAACAGCCAATTCAAGGAACTGCAAGTAATTCCAGGCATGAGAAGTCATGTGGAGCAGTGCCCCAAATGCCACCTTAATGTGTGTAGATGTGATCCTCAATGTAGATGGGAGCCATGGAGGGCACTGGATCTGAGAGATGGCTGGATTTAAGCTTTAAAATGAGCAGCCCGATACACAGTGTTTTAGTTTGTGGTCATTTTAGAACTTTCCCCTTTTCTGCAGTAAGACTTTCATTCTTTTTAATCCCCAATTTTTTATTGTATAATTTTTTCAAAGATACCAAGAAGCTGGAAGAAGTACACAAGGAAACCCACAGCCATTGTCAACATTTTGCCACATTTGCTTTTTCTACATGTGTGTGGAGTTTATGCTAAACCTCTTGAAAGTGAATTACAGGCTTCATGACTTTCTGATTTCGTTCATGTTGTTACATAAGTCTGAAGTTTCTGGTCATGGAGACCTTCATTCTCCACCAAAGATTATCAGAGTTGAGACACTGGCTCACTCTCACTGCCCTCTGCAGCTGACAGGGTTCCTTCCCCAGAACTGGCAACATTGCCCTCCCCGGGGCAGAAATGTCAGCTGCCAGAGCATTGTAGCCCAATGTTGACCTTGTTTAAGGCAGGGTCCTCTTAACAAAACATTCACTCAGGCTAGTATGTGGACAGAGAATGAGCCAGTCTTTACCCACCCCCAATCCCACCCACCCACATGGTTGCTAGATAAAATACAGGATGCCAGTAGAATACAAATTTCACAAAACTATGAATAACTTTTTAGTGTAAGTTTGTCCCACATATTACATGGGACATACTTATACTAAAAATTACTTATTTATATGAGATTCAAATTTCACTGAGTGTCCTATATTTCTATTTGCTAAGTCTGGCAACCTACTTCTGTGAGACTTTGCGAGTGCCCTGTGTTCTCTGTGTGGAGGCCTGGAAAAGGGCCACCCAAGAACCCAGTGGGCAGAAATTAAGAACTGTGCGTGATGGACCCAGCCTGGCAGGCCTCTTTATTCCATGACTGTGTGGGATTCTGGTCTAGAGAGGGGTTTGGTCTGGGATCTCCTTGAGCTGTCTATAGCTTCTCACTGGCTTCTCCTTCATACTGAGAACAAAATTCAAACTCTTGACCATGACCCTGGAGGACCCGATGTGATCAAGGCTGTACCCCAATCTCCCTCTCACCTCAGGGCCTATGCATGGGCTTTGCCCTCTGCCTACTTCATCTTTCCCCCAGTTCTCCCTCTCCTTCTCCAGCAGATATCAGCTCAAAGGTCACCTCTTTGGAAAGGCCTTGCCTTTTTACCATGGTGTCCCTCGGCCCAGATCCCAGCAAGGGCAGTGTACAGGAAAGGCGCTCAGTAAGTACAGGGAGGAGAGATATGGTGTTCCCCAGCTTGAGGTCACTGATCCGCCCGCCCTGCAGGGATCTCGGACGCCAGTTTTCTGTGGAGCGACTGCCAGCCGTCGTGGTGCTAAAGCCGAGCGGGGACGTGCTCACGCTTGACGCGGCCGACGAGATCCGGCGCCTGGGCCCCGCCTGCTTCGCCAACTGGCAGGAGGCTGCAGAGGTGCTTGACCGCAGCTTCCTGCAGCCTGAGGACCTGGATGACCCCGCGCCGCGCAGCCTCACCGAGCCGCTGCGTCGCTGCAAGTACCGCGTGGAGCCCGCGGCGCGGGGCGCACGCGGGCCTGGGAGAGAGGACGGCCCTGAGGCAGAGGGCGAGGCCGGGGAGCTGTTCTGACCCCAGGGATGGGGAGGACCAGAATGGAGGTTCTGGGATGACACCCCTCGAGGAGGGCGGTGGGGGGGGAAGATGAAGGGGCCTATTCTGACGCCCTGGTGGGAGAGAATAGACGGACAAGGGGCGGGTCTATCCTACACCCTTCCTCGCTTCTCTGATGGGCGGAGCCCGGGGCAGTTCTGAGCCCCCAGTGATGGAGGGCTGGCGAGCGGAGGGAAGTCGGTGGTGAGCCCCACGAGACTGGGAGGGGAGGAAGTGGGGCGAGGGGAGGAGACCATTCTGACTTCCAGCCAGGAGGTTGGTACTCCAGCACAAGGCCAGAGTTGGAGTCGGGGGGCTGTTCTGAGTTCCCAGAATGCTGAGCGGGGAAAGGCTGAGCGGTAGGGAATAGGGAGGGCCTTCCTGGAGCCCAACTCAAGGAGGGGATGGGGCTGTGATGAGATCCTGGGGAGAAGCAAGGCGGGACCTGGGGGAGTGTGTTCTGATCTCCGCGCAGATGGCGTGTGGGACCTAGGACGGCACCGGTGGCGGAGGTCTCTATGTGAAACAACCCTCCCTCCCTTCAGGAGGGGGCGGGCCTAGGGCTTGTCCTGGTCCTCCAGCGGCGCGTCTGAGACTTCCGGGACTTCCGGCCGGGGTCTCCAGAAACATTTTTAAGACCTAGGGGAGGTGGGATGGTTAATGGTTCCAAAATGGAAAACGCAAATAAAGTCGAATAATCTGGCTGAGAATGCCCAGCCCATCGTAGATTAAATAGATTGCCCACATATTTCATACGCAAAATTACAGCAATCCTTTAACAACAGATTTATAGTTTAATACGGTGTGCATTTCAAGATTTGGTGCCATGTATGCTGGGGTCCCGGACCACCAGCGAGGATCAGGAATCGCCCTGTCTCTGGTGAACCTGGAATACTCCCAGGGAGAGACAGCAGATTAAAAAAATCAAAAACTCCAGTCTGGAACAACTTCCTGGCTGTGTGACTGTTCTCTCCCACCGGTCACCTCCTCTATCTAAGCCTCCTTTCTTTCTTCCGGAAAGTGACAGTAATGCCAGGTCCTACCCGGCAGGTCATCCAAGAAGCCGGAGCTGGAGCTCTCTCCACTTCACGAACTCCTTCGCTTTGCCTCTGGCAGCAGGACATGTCGGGGGCGGAGTCAAACATGTAAATGAGATGTAAAACCCTCCCTTCGTGCCCAGTCTCCGGAAAGGGTGAGGTGATGTTTCTCTGGGGCTGGGAGACCTGAAGACTGGACAAGTGCTTCATTTCATGGTCACCCTTAACCTCCAACCTCTGGGTGAGGACATCGAGGATCGGATGGATGATCCCATCTGCTTCGGGTTCCAGCCACAATTTTCCCTCTGTAGACCTCAGTCACCTATGTATTGGACCCTGTATGATAATGGCTCTTAAAATCTGTGTATCTAATACTAGGTCACAGGCTTGCTGCTAGCTTTTAGAAGAAAGAGTTTTAAAACGTCCATCTGGAGCACACTACCCATCAATATCTTTACTATTATTCCTGCCAGCACCCAGCAGCCAGCCTTCCCCACTTGGGCAGTGAGACGGGGAGACCATTCCCTGTCCTGTCAGGCTGTGTGAGGTGGGCAAGTCGCTGGCTTCTCCGGGCCTTGTCCTCCCTAGTAAACAAGAGTCATAACACCC
The DNA here is from genome assembly GCF_000325575.1 of Pteropus alecto. Lineage (NCBI taxonomy): Eukaryota > Metazoa > Chordata > Mammalia > Chiroptera > Pteropodidae > Pteropus > Pteropus alecto. Next base: position 957,948 of record NW_006429864.1, on the reverse strand, counting down.
CATCCCCACCCCTACCTATCTGGGCTGTAGTAAGGAAGGGACAGATTGGCGCCTAGCCAAGGCAGACGAAATCACCCTCAGAGTGTCACCCACATGCAAGGTTAACTTTCCACATTGAGTCCATACATCCCTAAATTAGAAAGTCACCCCCACATACAAGGGGAAGGGCCAGGTCTTGGTATTTGTGACCTCGCCCCCAAGCCTTCAACAAATAATGATAAACTCTAAGACAGTGCTATTATGACCTTTGGCTGTTGTATGGAGTTGTACCTTTACTTGTCTGGTTGCGTTTCCAACTCTCCACCAGGCCATGAGTCCCAGAAGGGCAAGCTGGGCCTGCCTTACTCACCAGTGGGTCTCCAGAGCCTGGGAACGGATACAGTATGGGCTCCCCGTCAATGTTTGTCAAATGAATAAATGCAACTTTCTTACATCTGTGTGTCTCCAACACCCAGAACAGAGCTGGAGCCTTGTTCCAAATGAGTCGCCGACTCCCAGCTACCCCAATTGGGACTTCCTTACCTGAAAACATGGATAATCATCCTAATTTTGGTGATGAAGAAAGAAGCCAAAGCCTGGTGAATAGATGAATGAATGAACAAATGATGAATGAATGGATTTTGTTACAGATGAGGAAGCCCAGAGAGATTAAGGGACTTGCCCAAAGCTACACAGCAAAGGAGGATGTCACCTGGAGGTATAGGGTCACCCCATAATCTCCTCTAGGGTCATTTTATACATAAAGCACTGGGCTCAGGGCCTTCGTACTCTTCCCAGAAGACCTAAAAAATTTGAAACTTGAAAAAGAAGACCCCCCCAAATCAGAAAAGAGACCTGGAAACTCAAAACTAGTGTGTCTGTTAAATTGTATAGAGCAGTGGATTGGAGCCAGGCTACTGGGTTCAAATACCACCTTGCCTGTGCTAAGCTGTGAGACCTAAGGAGACAGCGCACTTCTCTGCCTCAGCTTCCTCATCTGTAAAGCCCAGGTGATGACTGTACTGTCTTTTCAGGACTGAATGCATTAAGACAGGGCCTTGCTTGCAGGAGGTCACATCGACTCATTCACCTCTATTTGAATCTATCATGAATATGATACCTGTGAAACCATTTTCAGATTTGATATTTCACACTTTGCAAGAATTCCAGAGCAGGACTACAAGGTGGTTCATTCATTCAGGGGTGCAGCAAGCATTGATTGAGGACCTGCTGTGTGCTGGGTGCAGTCCTGGACACTAAGGGAACATGTTGGTGGACCCTTGGGCAGATATCTTGCTCTCCTAGAGCAGTCCTCAGCAGGGGTCCTCAAACAGTGGGAAACCATAGGGATTCAATTAGGGAGATACAAAGTGCTTCCAGGAAACAAGAAGACAAACAACTGGATTCAAAAATAAGTAAAGAACGTGAACAGACATCTCTCCAAAGAAGAGACATAACAAGCCCATGAAAAGATGCTCACCAGAAGCCATTAGAGAAATGCAAATCAAAACTGCAGTGAGATAGCACCTCACACCCAGTAGGATTGCTGTATATATATATATATATATATATAT
>NW_006429864.1:954823-956299 GCF_000325575.1 Pteropus alecto | reverse complement strand
TATCTTATATGTATATGTATATCTCAAGATATATATATATATATACAGCTTGAGATATATATATATATAGCTCGAGATATATATATATATCTCAAGCAAAAAGAAAAAGAAAATAACAAGTATTGGTGGGAAAATAAGGAAATCGGAACCCTTCTGCACTGCAGGTGGTAATGTAAAATGATGCAGTCACTGTGGAAAACAGGTGCACAGGCAGTTGCTCGATAAGTTAAATATAGAATGACCATATGACTCAGCCATTCCACTCCTGGTATATACCCAAAATAAATGAAAAGAGGGACTCAAACAAATCATGGTTCAAGAACATTCATAGCAGCACTAGTCACAAAAGGTGGAAACAACCCAAATGTGAACACAATGTGGTCTATCCATACAATAGAATATTACTCAGCCATGAAAAGGAATGAAACACCGATACACACCACGACATGGATGAACCTTGAAAATGCTATACTGAGTGAAGGAAGCCAGACACTATGACCATATTGTGTATGAATCCACTTATGTGAAATGTCCAGCACAAGCAAAAGCATAGAGACAGAAAATAGATTAGTGGTTGACAAAAGCGGAGGGAGGGGAATGGGAGTGACTGCTAATTGAGGACGGGGTCTCCCTTTGGGGTGATGAAAACATACCAGAGCCAGAGGTTGCACAACATTGTGAGTGCACTAAATGCCACTGAATTGTTCACTCTAAAATGGTGAATTTATGTCATGTAAATTTCACCTCCATTTTTAAAACTTAAAAAAAATAATAATGACCAAAAACGTGCCTATGGTTAGAACAAAGCCTAGCAGCGAAGGACAGGGGTTCCTGTTGGGGATGGGAGTCCAGGAAGGCCTCACATAGGAGGTGACATTTCTGCAAAGCCCTGAAAGGAAGTGACCGATGGAAATCACAATTGCAAGGTCTACAGGTAGAACCAAATATCAAAGTGAATTAAAAACTTGTTCAAGATTCTTTTTAAATAAATAAATAAATAAATAAGTAAATAAATAGATGAAGAAAGAAGGGAGCGGTGGGGAATAATTTAATAAGTTTAGGGGCCTGTGGGGCTCCTAGATGGGGCCACCACACACTTGCCCCTCAAGGGTTTGCCCCGCCCCTTCTTGGCCCCGCCCCCCAGCACCTGGAGGCCGGGAGGGGGCGCCCGCAGGGTACAGAGAGGGAGCAAAAAAGACTGTCCTAAGTTTTCGCGGAGCTTTATCCTTCCCACTGCTACCGGCACCCCGAGACCCCTGCAGCTCCCAACTTTCAGACACCCCTGCGACCCCGCCTCCCTCTGGCCTCTCGGAGTTCCCCCAACCTCCTTGCTCCTCGAAAATCTCACAGACTCCTCCACTGCCCCCAGGCTCCGCAGGACCCCTGCCATGGCCCGCTCGTACGGCAGCCGGGTGCTGGCCGCGATGATCCTGCTGGGCGTCCCAGCGGCCGTGCTGGCGGCGCTGGGCGCGCAGG
>NW_006429864.1:943348-954720 GCF_000325575.1 Pteropus alecto | reverse complement strand
GGGCACTGCTGCCTCTGGCCGCTGCGCTCGCCGCGCTCTCCCTGGTACTGGGCCTCACTTGCCTGCTGCTTGCCGCACTCTGCGGCCACCTGGGCGCCGAGCTGGCCAGGGGGCCTGGTCCAGGCAGGTAGGAGGAATGGCCCCTCCGCCCGGCCGTCGGCTGGGCGAGCCCTGGCGAGCCACTGATTTTCTCTGGGCGCCAGGTTGAAAAAGAACTTCCCTCCCTCCCTTCCTCCATCCATTCCTCCCATCTCTTTATCTTCTCTCCCTGCCTCCCTCCCTCCCTCCTTCCTTCCCTCTCTCCCCTTTTCTTCCATCCTTGCCTCCTTTCCTCTGTTCTATATTAGTTGAAAATTTGCAGCAGGTGCCACCACTACTGCATCCGACTCCCCGCCCCTCCCCCATTTTACAGATGTAGCAAGCAAGGTTCAGAGAGGGCCTGGGGTCAGCTAGCTCTAGTGTTAAAAGCGCTTGTCATTTATGGAACATTAAGCTCTAATTACAGAGAGACCCGGGAGGAGGCAACTTTCGTTGCACTGGTGGGAAGTGACTGATGTTGGCAACCCTCAGAGCCTCCATTTTCTGATCTCACGGGACTGGAGAAGGGAGAGTGCGCAACGCTGAAGCCTGTAGCACCGTGACAGACCCAAAACTAGGTCCTCAGTCAGTGTCAGCTCTTGGGAATCTGTTTCTATTATCACTGGTAGCAAGTAAACCACAGTTTCTCCCAAATAAGATTATGGCAGTTTCTCGCAAATAAGATTATGGCCTGTAAAATAATGGAAGTCAAGTGTCTAGCAAGTATCTGTACATAACAACTGCTTCATGAGTGTTGGATGTCTGAATGGACTGATGTATATGGACGGGTTACAGGGGAGGGGAATGGATGGTGGATGGATGGGTGGACAGGTGGATGGTTAGTTGGATCAGTAGCTGGTGAATGGGAGATGGACAATGGGTGGATGGATGGGTGGGTGGGTGATGAATGGATGGATTAATGGATGGATAGATTCACAGAGTTAAATGAATGGGTGGCTGTATGCTTGAATAATCAATGGGGATGGATAGATGGTAAATGGTGGTAGACATTTACCTGGAAGGATGGATGAGTAGGTAGATGAATGAGAGATGGACAGGTGGGTGGATGGATGGTTGGATCCTCACGTAGATCTCATTTTCCCCAAAGCTACACCACTCTGTCCTTCCCCAACCAGCTCTACTTTCTGAGTCCTTTTTCTTCCTGCCCGCCTCCCTCCCAGGTCTGACTGGTTTCTCTATGACTGCCGCCTCCTCAGACACGTGGCCCTCGGCCTCTTCTGCTGCGGGGTCTCGGTCTACTTAGCAGGTTTGTGCTGGGGAATAGGATATGGGGTATAGGGCCCTGGGTTGAGGTGGCCGGGGGTAATGGCCCTATAATTGGGATCGGCTCTGGAGTCACCCTGCCTGTGTTGAACTCTTGGCTCTGACATTTTCTCACTCTAAGACCTTGGGAAAATTCTCCTGTGACTGTTTCCTCATTGGTACAATGGGATAACTGTTTGTTGCCTTATAGAATTGCTGAGAGGATTCTGAGTTAATCCCCACAAAAGCCCACAGATAGTATCTAGTGGGGGGTTCCATAAATGGCACTTATCCTCAGAACACTTCTGATTCATCAGTTTTCTGCATTTGCTTTGAACAAAAGTTTCTATGTCCTTGGTGGTTTCTAGATATAGTATTTCGGAGATCGGCCTTAGCAAAAACTGTTTGGGTTACAAATATCAGAACTTCCAGCTCAAGAATGACTTAAGGGGGGGAAAAATGCTTTATAAACTAGAAATGCAAGTTTAATTCCAAAACATGAAGCAGAGTAAAAATAATTAGCTGAGTGCCAGAGGACACTCCACACTGTCTTTCCTTCCCTGATATATAATAACTTTTCTTAGATCGATGTTCTCTCACCCACACATGCTGGTAAAGGCATCAAATCATCAAGTTTCTTTAGAGATTCCTGACATCTTATATTTTGTTGTTGTCTTGAAAAATGTGTCGATGGTCTTCAAACCGCATGCTGAGTCATATCAGATCCTTGGCAGCCCAATAAACAACTGTTTTACTGGAAGAAAAAATATTCGACTGAATGAAAAACAGGGATTTACTATCACTTTTTTTTTTCTTAGTCTCATAGAAATAGAATATTAAAAGTTCCATTTAAAATATGTATTTATGAGATGTGAGCCTAGGGCTCATTGTAGGAATTTGTATATAAAATTCAGAGAACTCTGCATAACTTTTGTTGTTTTACTTAATAAAATGCTCCAGATGTAGGGTTTTGGTTTTTTTTTGTTTTTTTTTTAGAGAGTGGATGGGGTGACTCATCTATCTGGAAAGGTCAGGGGTTGTTGGCCTCAGGTGTAGCTGGATCCAGGTGCTCAAATGAGGTCATCAGAAATGCCTCTTGCTTCACCTCTTCACCTACTGTCCCCTGAGAAAGATGCTTCATTTTTGACACAATACCTACAACCTCCAGTCTTTTCACTAGATGACAAAACTATTGGCGACTCAGAGAATAAAACGTCCTCATTCTAAAATATGAGGAAACTCACAAAGGGCAAAAAAAGGTAATCATGTCAGCCTCATTAAGTGTTAAATTAAGAATTCGTTCAGCTCCCATTTAGATTTTTTTTGAGGTTAGGTGACCTCACTCAGCAAGAATTCCCCAGCATGTCCAGCCAATCCTCCATTCATTGCCAACCAGATCCAAAAGAATAATTATAAAGACCTTTTCAAGAATGTTTAGAGCAAAAAAAGTCCTTGGCCTCACTTTAATGTCAGACATGATGCAGTGTGGATCTTTAAAAGCAAGTGTGCAGAGCCAGAGAAAACATAAAAACAGTCCACATAGAGCCAAGAAGACCTCTGTCAGCTCCAGGCTTTTCTCCTACTAGTTCCCCAGGGGCTGCAGTAAGAAAATTCTTCCATCCCCATATCCCAAGCAAAAGTCCCAGGGCTGAATCTGATTGGCTGAGCTTTGGGTCATGCTATAGCCCTGAACCAATCACTACAGTCAGGGGAAACAATTATCTAATTGGCTAATCCTGTACCATACACTGTACCATCACTGATGCCACAGGGGTGGGTCAGAGCTCCTAGACCAGCTACAAGAATGGGGCTAGGGACTGGACTAGCCATTCTCAATGGGGGCTGATTCTGCACCCCAGGGGACATTTGGCACTATCTGGAGACATTTTTGGTTGTCACAACAGGGCAAGAAGAAGGTGCTACTGGTATCTAGTGGGTAGACACTGCTAAATGTCCTATAATGCATAGGACAGTACCTATAGTAAAGAAAGATGCTAACTGGATGCTGGGCAGAATGACAAGTACAGGTCTTCAAGGACAGGTCACCAACCATCTTGTTCAGATCAGCAAACCAAAACCAGAGAGGGTCTGTGATTCACTCAAGGCCAATCACAGGAATTCAGAAAGCCTGAGATCTCAGTTGTTTTCATCGTGGTAAAATACACATAAATATAAAATTTAACCTTTTATAGTAAAATCGACGTCACAATGATGTATTTGTGGGGTGTGAGAGGATTGTAGGGTAATCCATGTGCCTAGTAAGTTAATCATTTTGAATGCCTGTACCCTGTTTGGGGAGCTCTCCCAGGGCTTGGGGAACAAGCATTTGTTGACTGAATAAATGAGAAATATTTCCTTCCCCAGCACTGTCTATCTACGCCCTGCTGCTCTTCGAGATCGAGACAGGAGCAGCAACCGCCTCCATCCTCGGCTTGGGCGCCCTGGCCCTGGTGGCTGCACTGACCCACACTCTGCTCCGGGCTGCCCAGGCCACCCGCCGTGGCCTGCATGAACTGTCCCCACCACATTTTGAAGACGACCCTGTCCGCCCAGCTGAAGTCTCCAAGACCAGCCCCAGGGCTCAGCCTCAGCAGGGTACTCACCACCGAACCCCCTATTCATTCCGCCTAGAACCTGGGGACACCCTCAGAGCCACAGTCACTTCCACAGCACCTGCAGCCACTGGGGGAGGCTGGGAGAGCAGCCTGCCTGCATCCCGAATGCACCGGATACTGTCAACTGGTGGGGGGCACTGGGAAGGGGTTACCTATGAGATGCGCAGTATGCTGAGCCACAAGCCAGGGGGTTCAGGGAAGGACTCCACACTGGTGTAAGCCCAGGGATCAAAGATAGAGAGCTGGTGTCAGGCAGCAGGAAGAGGACTCTGTAGAGATAGGTCCAGGATCTGCCACACTAGCAGTATAAGTTGATTCCTCTTTCAGTTCACAGCATCCCTGGATTTGTCCTCAAGTTTGCCACATGGCACAAGATGGCTGCCAGGGCTCCAGCCTTCATCTCCTCACTTGAAGGGAAGGGCAGAGACCAGGGCTAGCTCAGCATCTTTTGGAAGCCTTCCTAGGAGGTCTCGGGACCCTTCTGCTTATACCTCACTGACCAGAGCAAAGTCATATGGCCACACCTTGCTGCAGGGGAGGCTGGGAAATATAACTGTACAGATAAAATGAGGTTCTATGATAGGCAGGAGGGAAGGGTGGGGCTTAGACAGTAGCTTTCTAAATGTCTCCGTCCATTTTACAGATGAGGAAACCGAGACCCAGAGAAGGGCAGAGACTCACCAGGGGTCCCCCGGCCAGTACTGAGCATCAGAATCAGGATTCGAACCTGGGTCCTGTAACCCCCATGCTGCTGACAGTGCAAGTCTCTGCGACTCCTTCCAGGCTGTGAGCATTTGAAACCTGTGTGTGCAGAGCTCAGAGCAGTCCAGGGCCACAGCATCCCTGGAGGGCTGCACCCAGACTCCTGGCTGTGAGTCTGGGGCTAAGATCTCTACCATTCTGTATCTCAGTTTCCTTGTCTATAAAATGGAGATGGAAGGGGTCCCTCTGCCTAGGGTTCTCATGAGACTCCGTGTAAGCCATTCTGGGAGCCTGTGTACAATTCATGTCCTCAATTCATGTCAATTCTTGTGCTGCTGTCAGTTGGGATGCCTGGTGGCAGGAAAAGGGGGGGTTGATGGCCAGCTTCTGGGGCTCATGAAACTGACAGGGCTATGGAGAGAATAGCTTGGAGCCTCAGAGGTCTCCAGAGGCCCTGGCCCCACTCCCTTCTGGCAGAACCCACAAATAAACTCCAACCTTCACTATTTCATATCACTTGGGCCACACCTGAATGTGCAGCATGGTCAAACCCACTGGAGGCGAGAGGATGGGGTGACAGAAATGGAGGTGGGGAAGGCAGGAGTGGGGGGCAGAGGGCATACCATGTAGACCTCAGTCTGGGACCCATCTCCCACAAATCTTCATCCTTATCAATTTCACTGGGGATGGGGATGGCCTTACCCTCCACCCCTACCCCAAATGGACACATGTCCCCAGAAGTCTTCCAGCCTGTCTCTTCCTGGGCCACATGGGGACTCTGGGGCCCAGGGAGCAGAAGAAGCTCAGCCACACAGTAGCTTGAAGCCCCCCTGGGACCCTTCCCAATGAGCAGAGAAGTGACAGCACCCAGAAGGGGCACTGGTTCCCAAGCCTGAGCCCGGGTAGTGACCCAGGTGATCACAGACCTGGGTGCCCCAGCAACATTGACCATCTCCTCCCTGAGCTCCTGGGAAGCTGCACAAACTTCCTCCTTGCTGGTGAAGTGGGATCGAGATTATGTACATGAGCGTCCCATGTGGTACCTGACGTGTGGGTGCCCAGTAAGCATGGGCTCTTGGTTATGTACATGAGCGTCCCATGTGGTACCTGACGTGTCAAACCAAGAGCCCAGTAAGCATGGGCTCTTGGCGAGCATAATTAATATCAATGAAAAGGATAAAATAAGAATAAATATCACATCTTTATCAAATGCCTGGTACTGTAGGCACAGGCCAGGTGCTTTCCTGGCCTCGGCTAATCTTCAGGACAACTCCACTCACAGATAAGGAAACTGAGGCCCAAGAAGTGAGGCCACGTGGCAGCAATGGCTGGAACCCCATCACACAGGGACCCAGAAGGAACAAGTACTTGAGGAACACTGGAGACTCAAGTTTCTGAGAACTCCCTGAAATGGGGCAGGTCCTGAGGACTCAGGGTGAGGGAGAGGGGATTGCGAAGAGGAAACACCCTTGTCTGGCTGCCAGTGCAGAGGGCCTCATCTCCTGGACTGGTCAGGGGAACTAGAAGCTGGATCCCTTGGCCTCATCCCCAGGGCCAAGAATAGGGTGGAGATACAAAATTTAGGAGGCCTAAAAGAATTGAAAACAGGTATTCGAACAAATCCTTACACATGCAATGTTCACAGCAGCACTAGTCACAATCACCAAAAACCCATGTCCATCAACTGATGAATGGATGAATAAAATGTGGTCCATCCACACAACAGAATATGACTCAGCCATAAAAAGGAAAGAAGCACTGACACACACTACAACATGGATGAACATTGAAACCATCACACTGAGTGAAAAGCCAGACACAAAAGGTCACATTTCGTACGATTTTATCTACATAAAACGTCCAGAACAGGCAAATCGAGAGACAGAAAGCAGATTGGCAGTTACCAGGGGCTGGGGGACAGGGATGGGGGAATGACTGATAACGGGGATAGGGTCTCCTTTGGGGGTGATGAAATGTTCTGAAAGTACAGAGACGTTGAGTCGCTGATCGGGGTCACTAGCTAGTGAGCAGTGGAGCCGGGACCACAGCTCTCTAGAAACATCCCTCTCATACCCAGGTCTCTGAGATGCCTGGCTCAGCAGCCAGGTTTGAGCAAAAGGAAGGAAAACTAAGGCTTTGGCTCCCTCCTCTGTATCCTGAGACTGATGTCAGCTCAGCCTGGGGCTGTTAGGATTGTTGTGACCCTAGCCCCTTCTGGAGGCTGTGAGGGTCGAGGCCCAGCAGGGTTCAGAGGGTTGGGATTTTAGTCATACGATGTCTGGTCCAGTTAGGTCACCCGGGAGCCCCAGTCATAGACGGACGCCCTGGAAAGTGATCCAGGGCTGGTTTCGGGGTGGCTGAGGTGACCAGGGAAAACAAACGGCCTTTGCTTCCCTGCCGCATTGGATTCCCAGGCCGGCGCCAGAGCAGCCTGGGTGGAACCTGGCAGAGGCTGGCTGTCCCCAGAGGGGTAGATGTGGGAGATAGCACCAGAGGCCTAGTTTTCCCAAGGCAGCTGAGTGTGTGTGGGGGGGTATCTTTTGCATGATCCCCCACCCCCTCTAGGACATTTGTCTTCCCAATCAGATTCCCAGAGCAGAGACTTGCCTCTTTCCTCAGATCACAGAGGAAGGAACCCGCTTCCCTCAGACACCTGTGCAGGGAAGTCTGCCCCTCAGACCCCTAGGGCAGTATTGTTAGACACAAGGGCCCAGGTTGGTGGCCTGTCCCTTCCAGACCCTGTGGGCCCCATTCTGGCCAATGAGCTGCGAGCAGAACTTGAACAAGATATTCACGGCTGCCCGGGGACTTAACCGACAGTGCAAGACCTTTCTGAGTTCGTCCCTGCCGTCAGGGTGAGATGGTGGCCACTCTCCAAGTGGATTTCCGCACAACTACGACCAGCAGTCTGCTGACGCCTCTCCGTGGGCACGTGATATGGACAAGAAATAAGCCTTAGCCTTTCTGAGCCAGAGATCTGGGTATGTTCCTAATGGCAGCAGAACCTGGGCCACCCTGATGCTACAGGGATGTCGGGGAGACCAGAGAAGGGAGAAGCGCACATGTGGCAGAAGGACAGCCCCAGCCTGGGGCAGTTAATTTCGCAAATACAGTTGACCCTCATCATTCGCAGGTTCTGTATTTGTAAGTTCTCCTACTGGACAAAATTTATTTGTAACTCCAAAATCAAGACTCCTGGTACTTTCATGAGTCACGGCAAGCGCAGGTTCCCAGCTGAGGTAGAACAAGGTGATGCTCTGCTTTCTTGTCCCTGTAAACACAGCCTTTCGTAGTCTATTTAGTGGCACGTTTTTCATGGTTTTGTACTTTTCCTTGGTATTTTACTGGTTTAAAAGGCCCCTGAGCATAGTGCTGAAGTGCTGTCTGGTGTCCCTAAGCTCAAGAAGGCTACGATGTGCCTTCCAGAGAAAATGCCCGTCACATGAGCTTTGTTCAGGCCTGAGTTAATGCTGTGGGCAGTGAGTTCGATGTTAACAGATCAGCAGCATGTATAATAAACAAAGTGTCCCGAAACACACAAAACAAAGTTATGTATTGATCACTTGACAAAAATGTGACCAGACTCATGAGAACCTACCTGTTTTCCCAAGGAATCCAATTCAATTTTCACAACGACTTTATAAAACATAACTACTGCAAATAAGAGTCGACTGTTTGTATCCACAGCACAGGGGAAGAAAAGGAACGCAGAAGAGGAAAGCCTGCTGGTTGAGGGCAGGCTCTGAGTTCTAATCTCAGCTGATCTTAACCGCCCCCTGCCTCAGTTTTCCTATCTGTAAAATGGTGACAAAGCAGGGGCTCCCCATGGGGCTGTAGGAGGACTGGGTGAGAGACCATGCCACAGGGGCTCAGGACATGGTCCCTGTAATAAACGGTAGCTGTTACTACTATTACTGTTATGCACAAGAATAGAGGGGCAGGACCAGTCTTCTGTGATCTAGAATCCTGGATCGGGGCTTCACTGAGCCTCAGTTTCCCATTCTGTGGAATGGAAGTGGCAACAGCACCACCTCCCCTATAGGATTTCATCCACTTGCCAGCCCGGCTTGTGGTCCATGTGCAAGGTGAAGACCAGGAGCCACAGAAGACCCAGGGCCAGGAACAGGACTCCAGAGAGCAGACAGCACAGCATTTATTGCCAGGAGGACGCCACTCCAAGTTTTGACACAAATAACTTCAAGGCACTGGTTTCCGTCCAGCCCCCAACCCCTGCCCTACAGGGCCCAGGACAGGAGACCCCATCACCGAGCAGCCAGGTCCACCCCCTCCTTCAGGGCGGCAGCTCCACATGGCTGACAGTCCAGAATGCCTTGTGCCACCAAGGTCCCCAACATGAGGTGGGGTGGACAGCTGCCAGTCCAGCATGTGTCGGGGAAGGGGCTCTTCCCTGGGGCAGGCGAAGGGCTATGACACGCTGGGAGGCAGGCGTGCAGCTGCTGTTTTCTCCACCACGAAGCCGTAGTTGTACTGGGGGAGGGGAGAGTGCACAGTGAGGGGGTGTATGGAGGGTGCCCAAGAAATGAGGGGTCACTTAGGGACTGAGCAACCTCTAGCCTTGGAGAGGTGGGGTGAGGCTGGGGGAGACTGGGGCAGTGTGGCGGTGGTCATAGGACTCCCTCCCCACCCCTGCACGCACCTCCTCCTCAATGTCCGCCAGCGACTTGATGGTAAGATCAGCAAAGGCAGAGAAGGCCTGGTGGGCAGGGGCGGATCAGTTTTGGGTCTAGACCCCCCCCCACTTGGAACCCACATTTCCTTATCTTCAAGGAGGGCACCCCTCAGTATTTGCCTGAATATCCCTTCCCTCTTCCTGCCACAGCCTCTACCCATCAGCATCCAGCTACCCTACCTGACTTCTCCATTCCAGACACAGACCCTCCATCCCACACCCGCATTGGCTTCCAGCCTCCCCTAACACAGGAATGTGGGCCTCTGTGCTAGGGGGCTAAGTGCATGGATGACGCTCACTGCACTCGGGTGCTAGAAAGGTGATGGGCAACGTCAGATCCAGGCTCCCCAGGGCCCAGACTCACCAGGGGGCCACAGCTCTTGCCCTCGAATCGGGGATGCAGCGTGAAGGGAACTCCATCCATGGCTGAGGAAAGCATGGTGCAGAGGGTAAAGAGCTGAGGGGCAGGAGGCTTGTAGCCTGGCTGCTGCCCACCCCACCCCAGAGGCCAACCCGGAAGGCTCCCTTCCGCCTGCCCAGTTTCTATAGAATGGGGGTGGAGCCAGGCCTGGTTCCAATCTTGGCCCTGCCTCTTCCAGGCTATATAAATTTTGGCCAGTCTCACCCCACCCTTGTGCCTCAGTTTCTCACTCTGCACTCACCTGAGATGCCATAGAGGTTGGAAGCCTCATATATGGAGTCACTCCTCCGCAGGGTGGAAGCCCGCGAGCCCAGTCTCGACAGCGTCCGCTCCGGGAAGCCGCCCTTGCTGGTGGGGACCAGACAGCCCAGGTCAGGACTGACCCCCATTACCACCTCCATCCCCGAGCCCAGGACTCACCTGGGCTTGTTGGGTGTGTCCAGGGAGAGGCCCTGCATATCCCGGCTGAGAGCTCGGGGCTTGGGTACTGGCCGGGGGGCCTTTGCTTTCTTGCACCAGATGGCAAAGCCACCCATGTCCCTAGAAGAGGGAAGGAGGGGAGGAGTTCTGGTGCAGCCAGGGCTGAGAACAGGAGAAGGAAAGAGGAACCCAGACCTCTGAGTGACCTTGCCTTTTGGGGAATTTTCCTTTCAGCATTTCAGCCCACATCCTAAGCAACTTCTGGGTCCCATGGCCGTAGTGTGCACTTCAGACACACCAACTCATTTATTTCTCACGCTGGCCCTATGATCCTGTTTTAACATGTGAAAACTGAGGCAGAGAGAGGCGAAAGAAGAAACGGGAGGCCTCAGAGGAGTCCCTGAGGGTCAGAGGTGTACATGTGGGAGCAGAGGGCAAGGAAGGAGGCCAGAGGCTGGGGGACAATCCTACCCTACTCGCAGGTATCCAGGCACAGTCTTGGTCTTCCCACTCAGCCGAATGTCAAACACAGCTGTGTCCGCGGCACCCAGGGGCACCAACTTCACACACATGCGCTTCTTCTTGGACATGGAGGCCTCTAGAGTGAGGGGGCAGGGGAGTGAGAAAAAGAAAAAGCAGGGAAGGGAACCAAAGATGGCTCCAAGACGACACTGGCCAAGGTGCTGTTTAAGGCAATCACCTGGATGGTGTTAGGGTGGTGGTTAAATCAGAAACGGTATGACCATAGAAGGGGACTCCATGCAGCCTTTAGGAGTCATTGGGACAGGCTCATCTTTGGTGACATGGAGGAGCATTCATTGGGTGACTGTGTGTACCACAGCGAGAGTGGGTAACTGTGGAATCAAACAGAACTGGGTGCCTATGAGCCAAATCCCACCCAATGTCCATTTTTGTAGGGCTCATGAGCTAAGAATTGGCTTTTACATTTTTAAAGGATTATGGGGGAAAAAAAAAAAGAATATGCAACAGACACCACCTGGCCTACAAAACCTAAAATATTTACTAACTGGCCCTTTACAGAAAAAGTTTGCTAACTCCACTAACAATAAATCTACCCTGAAAATCCAATATAAATGACAAGACACGGTAGGAGGCGGGGAGAGCTACGTGGTTAGAAAGCAGTGCCGTCGGGGCTGGGAGCGCAGCACCAAGAGTGCAGTGG
>NW_006429864.1:929535-943304 GCF_000325575.1 Pteropus alecto | reverse complement strand
AGGGAAAGGGTGCTCCAAGCAGAGGAATCGGAGTGTGCAAAAGCCTAGAAATGAAAAAAGAAAACTACGCGTGGTTCAGAAAATGTAGCAGTAACAGCAATAAAACAGGTCGCAATTGTTACTCTAGTACAGACTGTGCCAATTGCACATTTTTACGCAGGGCAGGGTCCGTCACTCCGCCCTAGAAAAGGGCTCTGAGTCCTCAGCCAACCCTGTCATCACCCAGTGCATTGAGGGAGCGGCGGAGACTCAGAAATCACGCGCCTGTTGTCCCTCCACCCCACTTCCAGGTCCTCCACGCAGGGACGCAAACGTGCCCTCCACCACCCCCAGCTTTCGACGCGGGCCTCACTGGAGTCCAGGGGGTCGCAGACCGGGGAGAAGCCCGGCGGGAGGGGGCTCTTGTCTACCAGGATCTGGATATCGGCCACCACGTTCTCCTGCGGATTCTGGGGGAGCGGGGTGGGGAATACAGGGAGAGTCACTCAGCTGCGGGGACGACGCGCCTGGCATAGGGCCCGGCGAATGAACGGGGGAGTGGGCGGACCCTGGGGATCCCAGAGATGGGCACTCCTTACCTCCAAATTGCCCAAGGTACTGAGACACAGGAAGTAACCAGATTTCTGTGCGAAGCTCTTGCCGAAACTGGCGGGCGCTCCCTCCACGGTGCAAGAGATCTACAGCGGGACGCGGGTCAGCGCCAGGCTCCTGCCCTACTGCAGCAACCCCTGCCCCCATTCAATCCCCGCCCCCCGATGCCGCTCACCGCACTGAATCCCCGCGGCGGAGCCGCCGAGGCTGACGACCAGACCAGGCCAGTCAGGGGCGCCGCGTCGTGCCCGAGATCCATAGTCCGATCCAAGCGCCAAAGTGGATGAACCGCCTTGGATTTCTGAAACGCTGTCAGACGACCGAGTTCGGGCAGGAGTTCGAACTACAACTCCCAGACAGCTTTGCGAGGGCGGGGCCCATTAAGTGCAGTTTGCGCGTGCCTGGAAAGCCGCCGGCCAATCGTGTGGGGATGCGGAGCCACGCCCTTCGTGCGTCGCCCAGGTTGGTCTGTAAGCAGAGACGTTTGCGGAAATCTTACTCCCTTCCTTCTGATGTCCAGCAATTTCCGCCGGAAACGTCCCTACTCAGAACCGGGGTACCGGCTCGCTGCAAAACAGAACTACGTTCCCCAGAATTCCTTGCGTTATCAGAGTGTCCTGTGGAGCCAGGTTCTGGGTTTCCCCAGAAATTTGAAAAATATGAAAAACCCACAATTATCGTTCTGGAAAGTCATATCAAAGGAAATTTCATGGGTTACGCAGCGATTAGTTTAAATAAAGAAAATTATAGACCTCCATAAGCCATGAAATCTTGATATAACTTGAGGACTTGTTCAGATACAATTAATATTTTTAAATGATATATAAGAGTACTTAATATGGAAACATGCTTGTACACCTTTCGGGAGGGAAATATGGAAAATTAGGGAACATGATATTATCTACTCTCCTATATTTTCCAAAGTTCTACAATATCATGGGTTGGCCTGCTCCCTCTTTTTTGTCTGACCTGTAAGTTAGAAATGCTATATTTGTAAATGATTGAGATCAAAGAAGAAGAATATGTAGTGACATGTGAAAATTACATGAAATTCAAATCTCAGTGCTCAAAGGAAAAATCCCAGAAAAGATGACCTAATAATGAGATACAGACACTAAAATCCCATGGGTCCACATTAGTCTCACCGCTTAAGAGAAATGTTGGCTCGCAACCTCAGGAATTCCGGGGTGACATCTGAAACTGGGCACCATGAACAAAGGACAAGAAGAGATAGAAGAAAGAGGCAGACCACTCCAGATTGGTAAGTGGCAGTTTAATAACATATGAGGCCTGTCTTGGGCACCACAAGACAAGTACATCTCACACCACCTACCAGAATTTTAAAACTGGGTTCAGTCACGTATACCATCCACATGGGCTCAACAACACATTACTCTCTCAAGGTTGTACCTTGAAGTGGCTCCTAGTGTGAAAAACATGGATTAAGATGATTCCCAAAATACTTCTTCAACCAAGAGCCCCATTATCTGAATCATTGATCCATTAAGTCCCCTAAGCTGGGGGTTGGATCACTCAGAACTTTTATTCGCTCATGTCCTCATGTGATTTAATAACAATCATACATTAGCAGACTCATCACGTATGAACACACAACACTCTGCTCAAATAATGGCAGAGGTGCCACCTTGCGAGGCAGTATTAATGTCCAAGGCCATCCTATTTTGGAAGACAGCTTTTCTCATTAGAGATATTTCAGTATTCAGTAAAGACAGGCTTTGTCGGCTATCATTTAAGGCTTGCTGGGTGAATGAACTAAGGGTTTCTGTGTGTGCTATAATGTCCTCCAGGCCAATGGAGAGAACAGACACGGCAGCCAAATGATCATACCAGTGGGAAACAGAACGTGCCTACCTGGCCTTGAGGAAAGGGAGATTGGCAAGTTTTAATACCAGAGGGAGGGACTCTTCGCTGTGCCCAAGGAAAACCGTATTCTCAACCTGCCCTTACCACAATATGCTGTTCCTTTGTGAGGGGCTCCACCTACAGGAATATCATGTACACTGCTAGGAGCCATTGCTCTAAGGGGTATATCAGCTTTCTGCCCCTTTGGTCCAGGCCTGGGACCAAAATCCTAGGAGCACTCCCTCCTTCTGTTGTTTCTGCCACAGCACCCAAATTATATCTTTCTGAGTCACAGACACATCTAACTCAAATGGTAGCCTTGCTTGAGAGATGCCCAGAGTTCCAATCTGCTTCACTAGTATTTTTTTTTCTTCTCAAAAGCAGCTCACTGCTCTGATCCCTAGTCCCACATACGTCTTTTTTTTTTTTTTATTTTAACCTGGCAGTATAAGGGGCAGAGGCACTGTGCCAGGTGGGGAATAAAAGTCTTCTAAAACCCCAAAATTCCTACAAAGACATGCACCTCTTACACATTCTTAGTTGGATAAGCCTGCACCTTGTCAATTACAGCCTCTAGGACAATGAGCACCTTACCCAACCATGCGACTCCCAGAAAATTTACAGCAGTGCCTGGGCTTCGAATTTTCTGTGGGTTCACCACACACCCTCTCACTTGCAGATGCTTCAGCAAAGTCTGCAGAGTGTCCTGCACCAAAAGCAAGTCTTCAATATCAACATTATCTCATCAATATAGTGGGCCGATTTTACTGATGTGGGGAAAGAGATCAGGGACTGGTCTCAGGTTACCATATCATGACATCTCGTGGGGCTGTGCAGGTAGCCCTGGAGAAGCACTTGAAAGGCCTTTTAATGTGCCTTCCATTTGAAGGCAAATTGATCTTGTGACTCATTGGCTAGGGATACACTGAAAAAAGCATTTGCTAAGTCTAATACAGGCTGGTACACTCCTAGGACTGTGACCAAGGAATCTAAGATGGTGGCAATGTTGGGCACAGCCTCATAGATGGGACGACACCACTTCGTTCAATTTTTGGTAGTTGACAGTCATCTGCCATGGGCCATCTGGTTTTTTTCCCCTCAGCATACCAGGCTGTTAAAAGCACTACGAGCAGGGTGTACAATACCCACTCAGGCAATTCTTACATAGTTTCTCTTATTTCCTTATGCCCTTCCCCCAAGACATTTTATACTGTTTGATAGTTACCACTCTTTGCAGGGGTGGTAGACTTACTGGTTCCCAGTTGACATTTCCCCTCAGCAATGGTTTTATCAACTGAAGGCAGAATTCACCTATAGAGGGGTTGGGTAGGCTTATAGAGTTTGCCTTGTAGGATATCAATGTTCTCTGGTGTTGGAGAGATAAAAAAAACTCATATTTTCAGTGCAGCCACTATGAAAAACAGTATGGAGCTTCCTAAAAATGAAAAATAAAAAATAGAGCTACCATACGATTCAGCAATCCCACTTCTGAGTATTTATCTGAAGAAAATAAAAACACTAATTTGAAAAGTTATCTGCACCCCCATGTTCATTGCAGCATTACTTACAATAGCCAAGATATGGAAGCAACCTAGGCGTCTACTGATGGATGAATGGCTAAAGAAAATGTGCTGTATTACTCAGCTATAAAAAATATATATATATGAAATCCTGACATTTGCTACAACATGGATGGACCTGGAGGGCATTATGTTAAGTGAAATAAGTCAGACAGAGAAAGACAAATACCACATGATTTCACTTATATGCAGAATCTTTTTAAAAAATTAATAATTAAAACAAAATAGAAACAAACTCATAGAGTAAAGAACAACCCGATGGTTGCCAAATGGGAGTAGAGGGGGGAAAATGGGTAATAAAATAACTTCATATTCTCGGGGGGAAGAATGCCCAATTTGCAGTGTCAAAGGGATCTTCTTGGCCATAACCACTTGCTCTCCATAACCATTAATGGTGCTGAGGGAGCCAGAAAACTTCTGATGGTCACCATATATTAGACTACTCTGAGCTCCAGCATCCACCAGAGCCGTCATCTTTGTTTATTTCTTGTGGACTAGTGAATAGTGAGCTCTATTCACTCTGAATGACTCTCCCCATGGAAGTGATCTTGACTGTCATCCTATACCCAGGGTATAGAAGGCACCCATCCTGTATAGGATGGGAGCAGGCAGGGCATCAGGGATGGTAGGAAAGTGGGGCAGGTCTGAACTGTTGTTCAGGCTTTAAGGCTTCCACGGGCTGACCGACACAGGATTGTGTTGTTGGTTTATCTTTTCAGGTAGAGTCCTGACAGCAAGGAGGTCAAACCACATTTGCTTTCTGGTTACTGTTACCAATCCCTTTACAGCCCATTGGGATACCCTTTTGACTTCTAGAGCTCCTCCTCTGTCTCGGGCTTTGCCTGTATCTGTTCCTGGGGTTTGTCATTTTACCCAGATCAACAACAGATTGCCCAACATCATAAATGTTTTGTCCCACAACTGGGCTCAGCATGGATATTCACATCCCTTACCAGGTGCTGAGGTTGGACTGGAGTATCTTGGCTTTCATTCCTGCAGTGAGGGCCCAATTAGGGCCCTCAAAGACAGGGGCATAGATAGCCTGTCTCATTCCTAGCTCGCTAAGAATTTGTTGTTCTCCCTCTATAGATTTCCAGGGTCCCACATGCCCAGGGAGGTCCCCCTCATTCGGCTAAGCCTTCTTGCCGAATGAAATAATGCCATCTTTAAGAGAGCGAAGACCTTGAACCTCCTGAGCGCCGTGCAGGCACTGCCAGGGGGCAAGGTGTCTGGTGAC
Source organism: Pteropus alecto (assembly GCF_000325575.1). Classification (NCBI taxonomy): domain Eukaryota; kingdom Metazoa; phylum Chordata; class Mammalia; order Chiroptera; family Pteropodidae; genus Pteropus; species Pteropus alecto. The sequence goes on along the minus strand of NW_006429864.1, from coordinate 938,033 downwards.
ACTGCTCATTTTCTCTGCCTCCTGCTGGGCAGAGAAAGGCCATCACCCCCACACATCCCACGCCACAGTAACAATTCCTGGATACTTCCCCTGGCCTTTTGCCAGAAGTTGGCCGCTATGTCAACAAGCTCAGCTTGAATATATCCTCTCATCAGGAATGTTTCCTGAATTGGGAGCTGCCCCACTGGCTGGGGTCGTTGTTCCTATTGACAGGAGCAGACTTTGCCACCCCCAAACTATCCTTAGGAGATACTATTTTAAGCTGGTTATTCTCAAGAAACAAAAGAGTTGAGAAAAACCTAACTGCCTAAAAGGAATTTAGAAGAGGACCTGCTCCTGGAAGAGAGAGATCATGGCAGATAACGATAGTTTAATAAACTAGGTGTGATAGAGAAGAACCAAGCAAGGCCCTTTTGATCAAAGTTTCACTGTTAAAGATGGCCCAGCAAATATTTGTTTACCAAACACTTACTTTTACATGTCCATTCGAATCGCCTTCCTTCCCTTTGAAGTCCCAAACCACAACGCACCACCCCCTTCTCCTTAGCCCCAGTGGCATCTGAGCCTCAATTGCCGATCTGTCCTGGGGCCTCATATTCTTATGGCACCCCGTGTATCGTAAGTAATAAAGCTGGTTATTTTCTCCTGTTAGTCTGTCTTGTACTAATTAGATTATTAGTCTAACCAGAAGAACTTAGAAATGTGGGAGGAAAATGTATTTTTCCACCTTTCGCTCAATACCCTTGGTATTGAGGGGTCCAGTGGCACAGATGCTGCATACATTTCATTATCGACGATCACAACACCCTCCTCTTCACTCTCATCACTTTCCCAGGGATTCCACCTCTTAGCCTTCCAATCAGGCTTTGTCGAAAGCAGTCCAACCTTACTCTAAGCTAAACCCAGAATGGTGATACAGTTTTCTCTAGAGAGAAAACTCACAAACTTTCTGTTTGCACATCTGGGACTAGAGTGAGGGAAGTTTGGCATTCGCCTTGGTTGCAAAATTTAGGGGAGCACCAAAAGGTTCTGTTATTATCATTCCCATTTTACAGTTATGGAAACTGAGGCCAAGAAGAATTTGCTTGCCTAGAGTCCCACAGGGAGGCAGGGCTGCTCACACACAGCCTTGGCCTCTGACCCACAATTGTGGCCCCAAGGTGACCCTAAAATTTGAAGGCCAGCACAGTGCAGGTTGCATAAGTCAGCTTTACCCAGGGTTGTGTCTTTGCACCTGGGGTTCTGGTCAGAAAGGGAGGCCCCAGCTCATGGGACACGTAAGCTCCCCCAGACTTCTTCAGCAAGATGGTCCTCCTTGCCTTGTCATTTGGCTGCTGAGAGGCTTTGTGGGGGGAGTGTCTAGGTAGAGGGATCTCCAACTGGGGGCCTTAGGGGTGCTTCTCCAGGCCTTCTAGGAGTCCTGAACCCCTGGTCTTGACCCAGCAGACCACAAACACTAAAATGGCCCACCTAACAGAATCTGGGTCTCAATCAGCCAGCAGCAGGAAGCCTGTAGCTGCTCCCTTGGCCACACGGAGAGGAGGTCAGTGTGGCCTGAGTCCTCTCCAACCTCCCTCCAGGGTCCAGCCCTCTTTTGGGGCCTCTCCCAGGATGTACCCCTAGACCCTTTGGGTTCAGCATGTCCCAATTATCTTTCCTCAAAATGTGCTCCTTGCTCTGTGGCCATATTTCTGTGTTTTCCACCTCTCCTCCTCCCCTGAGCCATGGGCCCTGCCTGCATATCCACTGAACTACTGGATGCAATGTTTTACTCTCAACGCCTCATTGACTCTCCTCATGAGGCTGCTCCTGTTATTGCCCCACTTTACAGATGGGGAAACTGAGGTTCCGAGGGTTTACTTGGCCTCTTGGGATGGCAGAGGCAGCAGATTCTAGAAGAAGGAGGCTGTTTCCGCTGGAGCTAGGACGGGTGCCTCAGCAGCCCTGTCTGTTGGCTGGTGCAGCCCCTGATGGCCAAATGGTGAACTGCAGCCTAGGTCACGTGGGCCCATCCAGAGACTCAGATTGAGCAGGTTCCAGTCCCTCCTCTGACACCCTCCATGGCTCCCTATGGTTTGCTCCACTATGGCAGGGATACTTAGTGAACCCCTGCTGCATCACCGTGGAGACCTCTGAACACAAAACCCAGCCTCTTAGGTCAGACCCAGGCCTTGTAGGTCCATAGTCTACCACTTACTTCTCAGCCTCAGTTTTTCCCAGCTGAGAACTGGACCAATGACAGCCTCTGCTTCTTCAGATCGCAGTACAGAGGAACACAAGGCTGTCATGCCTTAGGTGGTCAGTAACTGCAATTGTCACCCACAGTAATAACAGGAAAAGGGCAGGGACTTGTGCTGGATTGTCCCAGGCATCTCCCCTCCCAAAGGAATTCTCCTAACAGCACCCAGCCCAGAAAGACTAAGACTTTAACTTATCAGAAACTACACACCTCTTCTCTGGGAAACTGAAACTGAAAGCTTAACTGTCCCCTTCCTGTGAATGCCCCGTTCAGGAAACTTCACTGCAAGGGGTTCTCTCAGAACTCATGATTGGTCAGGATGGCTCCTATGCTAATAAGGGGGCAGCTCTAGCCTGTAGTAAGTTCTAGCTTCTTCTCCTGACTCCTCCTCAAGCTCCATATATCCCAGTGCAGATCTGGATGGCACCCACTTTATACCACTATTTTCCTGTGCCCATGGATGACCACTCAAAGAAGGTAGTGCTGGGGAACCGAAACCTGCCAAGGTGGCTGTGGATCCTGCTGGTCCTGGTGATACTGGGTCTGACTGTGGCCGTGATCGTCCTCGCCGTCGAGAACAGCAGTGAGGCCTGCAAAAATGGCCTCCAAGCAGAGCAGAAGTGTCGAAATAAAACCCACCTCCTGGAGCTCCAACTGACCCAGACCCAGGAAAGCTTAGGGGTGGCCAAGGCCCAGGCTGCCTCGTGCAACCAGACTGTGGTAAGCTGCTGCCACTCCTAGAGAGGGCCCTGTGCTTGGGAGTTGGGGGAAGTGGGGGGACAGGGACTAGGTACTTGGGGGGCCCACAGGGTCTAGGTGGAGATGGAGATAAACCCTGAAACTTTCCCTGGGCACCTATATCTGGAGCTTGAATTTCTCATCAGGGTTTTGAGACCTCTAAACTCTCTCTGGGGTGCTGGTGTGGGGTGTGGCCTTAAAGCTCTTCAGAGCACTCAAATCAGGGTCCTCAGTATCCCCACTAGAATGTAGACGAATCTCCAACTCTAGGGTGTTGGTCCAGGGGAACAGAAATCCCCCGTGGGAGTTGGGATGGGGACCTCACCAGACCTTGAAGAAGGCAGGGGCTCTGATACTTCTACTACATCCCTAAGAGACTAAAACTTTCACTTGGACTTGATGTGGGAGTCCTTGAAACTCTCCCTGGACATCTAATTTTGGTTCAGAAATCTCCCTGTGTTCTGGGTTTACAGAGACTTCTAAATCATCTTGGGTAATACCCCAGGGGATTTGAAAATTCTCCTAGGGTATGGGCACGGGGAGCCTCCAAATTCCCATGTGGGAGGCCTTGAAACTCCCATTTCAAGGCTCACGCCATTATTGGTGGTCCTGGGAGGGCGGGAGATTATGGCCACTCTTCAGGATGGGAGACTGAGATGGAGAGACGGTTGGAGAGAACCTTGAAAGGGGTTTGGACCTGAACCCCTCCGACCCCAAGGTCTAGGGAGGAGGTCCAGGGCGCAGGGACAGCAGCTAACCCCACAAGGGACAGAACCCGTTTCAAGCACCCCACCCCCTTTACCTCCCAGGGGACTCTGAAGTCTTCCCTGGAGATGGAGAAGGCTGAGAGCCAAAAGCAACGGGAACTAGCACAGAAGCTTCAAGGTGAGAAGAACACAAGGGAGGAGGCGGGGCCCCAGGGTTGGGGTCGGGAGGAACCGGGACGGAATCCAGTGGAGGTGAGGAGAGGGCACGCTAGGTTTCCAGGGTGGGCCTGGATGAGGACAGGACTAGCTATGAGGTCCTGTCCAAGAGTGGGGCCAGGTGAGGGGCGTGGCCACGGTGCCACACCCCCTGATTCTGTCCCACCTTAGGAGAGATCACGAATTTGACACAGCAACTGAAGAACACAGCGGCGGAGCTGGAACAGCTAAGGTCAAGACTTCTCCCCCTTCGTCCCTCCCCAATCCCCTGAACCCCCTCCACTCGGAAAATTCCCATTGCTCTGGGGACAAAGTTTGAGTCTCTGTCTTGTGTCCCGTGTCGCCCAAGCGCGGGTCGCAGCTACCCACTCTCCTCCGCAGCGACCTGGTAGGGGAGGAGAGGAGATTCTGAGGGGCGATGGGCGCAGCGCTGGGGGAGCCAGGCCCGGCAGCTGCCCGAATTGTCCCCATCTTCACCCTAGGAAAGAGCATGCCTCTGGCGAGAAAAATGGCTCCACCAGCTCCAGGAACGCCAGAAGCTCCCTGGTAGTTGTTGTGCTCTTGAGTCTGAGCTTCCGAGCTCTGCTGGCCTGAGGTCTCAGAAAGCCGGCTGGTAAGGAGCGGGCACCGGGGAGTCAGGGCCTGGGGAGGTGGCCTAGCTGCGGGGTAGAGAGCCAGGCTCATGGAAGGGTCTTGGGGAACGAGAGTAGAGAAAACCCAGTGAGGGAGGAGGGTCTCTGGGGCAGGACTAGGCTTAGAGAGGGGACGGGGCCTTGTTCTGTCTACGTTGACTCTACCCTGAGTCCCTCTTACGATGTCTTTTAGGCCACAACCTGGACTGGTCCAGTTCCGGCTTGGCTTCTCTGACCTGACCAATTCTGAGGGGGCCACAAGGCAACAAAGCTGGGAGAAGGGACATTTTGGGGGAGAGGAGATGACCGGGTGGCAGGGGTGGTTCATGGGGTAGCTCTGAGGTGTCTGTGGGGCAGCCTTAGGGGTGGAGAAACATCCGAGTTGGCCCAGGGTCATCTCTCTGACACCCCACTCCACCAGTTGGCCAGCTCATGCAGTGGAGGTCATCTGCTTCTTGCTGTCACAGTTCCTAGAAGGTCACTTTCTTCTGGGATTTTTGAGCTCCAAAAATTAAACACCCCTTTTGGGAGGAAAGACCTTACTCTGAAGTTCCTGGAGTGTCATTGTGTCAACCCTCAAGTGTCTGGGACCCGTTGACTTCTATACCCAGCTTTCCCCACTCCAGAGTGTTTCCAGGAACCCAAGGGGTTTGAGCAGGTACCACCCCGCTGCCTACCCCACCCTCTTCTCTACTGAGATCATTTTAAAGGACTGTACACTTTTGTCAGTGCTCACTGAGTGCTCAGCCACCTACTCTGGTCTCCTCACCAATCTCCTGATACCCATGGTTCCAGTGAAAAAAAACAATATGTAATCAGAGGGACACCTTATCCTGGTTCCTGATCCCCCCTCCCCCATGGCAAGTGCAGGGCTGGGATTCAAACCTGGATCTGCAGATACACCTAGGCAAGGCCTTTGTTCTTATTCATCCTGCAGTACCCAGCTATGAGAACCCCTCTTCCAGAGAGCCTCTCTGCTTCTCCAACGTGGAGAGCTACAGTCCTAATAGACCCTTCAAGGTAGGAATTACATCAGGACATACCCCCAGAGCCACTAAAATGAAAAACAGCCTTGAACAATAGTTTTGACTTCGTGAAGCAGTTTTGCAGTTTAAAACTTCCTGCTAAAGTGGAAAATAAAGGAGATAGAGAAAGACCCCAACATAGACATGCGCAGGACAGCTAGTGTGACCTAGGATTCATCTTTGCTTCATTATGCAATCATTATAATTAGCACTGAGGTTAAGGCTGTACCCATCATGCATCTGATGCCATGACAGTTCTGAACATGACAGTTCATGACACTTTTCTTACCAAACATGGTAAGAAAAAGGGCATCTCCTTAATTCCATTTAAAAAAACCACCATTTTTCCATGAAATGACCACTCAAAATCATGAATATTCCACCCCTTAGTTAGATGAATGGATAAAATTCCCAAACCCACCACGGATGGGGCAGCTGTCCCTTGAGCCTGCGTGCTCTCTCATCTGAGGGTGTACTTTCGCTTGGCAGAAGTCTTTGGGCCGACCACTTTTTGGCAGCTTGCTCTCCCTTTTGAGAGTGAGCTTCCTTTGTCTTCAAGGCTGACCGCTCCTAAAAGTGTACTTTTGCTTTTAATATAGCTAGCTTGCAACAATGAATTTCTAGGCGTCTGCCTTCAATTCTTTGTCGACCAGACACTAAGAACAGAGGTCCAGAAGTTCCAGGACTCCCCAGAACTGGTAACACCTTCACCCACTCTCTTGGATCCCTTCATGCCCCATAATCCCTTCCTCTTCTGTTATTTCCTTCCCTCGAGTTCTGGAATCCCAACTATTGTCTAGGCGACTTCCTGTCCACAGCACTGGGCCTTTTGCCCAGATTTCTGCACTGCCCTCTGGGCCTATGGTCCCCAGCCCGGATGGTCAGTAGAGTCCCCTCCATGGCTCCTACTGTCCACCTAGGGACCCCCAAGCACCATCCTTGCCACAGGCCCCCCGGCTTTCTTGTCCCCTCCCCTTGCTCATCATGCTTCACCCTCCATGACCATTTCTCTATGTATGGACTCTGTCAATTTCCTTCTGCCCTCACCCTGACATTCTAGGGCAGGGTTTTCTGAACCTTAGCACTGTAGACATTTGCGGTGGAGTGCAGTCTGCTGTGGGGGCTGCCCTGGATGGGTAGGATGTCATGCAGCATCCATGGCCTCCACCCACTAGGTACCTGTAGTCTCCTACTCCCGGGTTCTGACAGGCTCAGATGCCCGCCTCCCCCACTTCTGTGTCTGCAGCATGCAGAAGAGTTCAGTAGGAGCTCATGGAGTCCCTTCTACCATGACAGCCATATCACTTCCCAACAGCCCCATCTAATAAATGAGGAAACAAGTCTAGAGAAGTGCCTGGACTTGCTCTATGTTCTCAGCTGCTCACGCAATTGAACTCTTGGCTTCCAGCAGATTCCCTTGATTTACAGGAAGTAACTCCTTCGCATGTGACCAGGTGACCTCATTCTTTCCCCCAACTGAAACCAGAGGGAAACCAAGTCCAGGTCTCATTCTGCCTGCATGTTCAGAAAATAGACAGGCACAGGAGTTGAGCTATTTCGAATAAGCATTTATTAGAGAGTTGCAAGTCCCGGGGACACAGGCAAGCTAATGTAGAGAGGAGAGAAAAGAACTAGTGTTAAATCAAGCTGTATTCAGAGATTGCAATATGCCCTGCAGCCAGACCAGAAAGAAACCTGCAGAACGAAGGAAGATTTCTGCTGGAATTGCTAACAACCCATTTCCCACACCTGTGAAGGGAAAACAGGAAAAACGGTCTTTAAGGGGCACCCTACATTCATTCCCTATAGCTAAAACCAAGAACCCTCTTCTCTCTCAGTGCAAGGCTTGGTCTCCCCCCACTTGAGAGAATTTGCCCTGTCACAATGGCCCAGGTATAAACTTCTCTCTTTAAAAATGTCCCACTTCCCTTGCTGGCTGTGACCAACAGAGCCAGGGCTTGAGAAGTCAGCACTGAGGGGTCCTGCAGGTCTGTGGGGAGTTCCAGCTCCAGCAAGAATCTGGCAGTGACCAGTGGCTGCTGTATGTCTCTGGCCTGAGACTTGGCCTCTCTGGGCTTCTATTTATTCATGTGGAATGGTGGCCAGGGTCGACACTGAGATTCTAGTTAACAGTGTTCACTAGGCTCACACTTCTGCACAACTACTGTGTGCCAGGCCCAGGTGGGGAGAATGGGTACGAGGCAGATGTGGGCTTTGATTTTTAGGGGCTCACCCAGTCTGCTAGGAGAGGCAGCTGAGAATCAGACACAATGGAAAATTACAGCAGGGAGGAAGGAAGTGATCAAAAGGGGCCTGAGGTAGTGGGAAGTAGGAGGGTTCTGAGAAGGAGATGAAGAGGGATTTTCCACTCAAAGGGCTAACCTTGTAATCAACTGTGTTCTGCTTCTGTAAACATGCTTGCTTGCTGTAATCAGCTCCTTGTCTTGTTTCTGTAAACATGCAGAACCACTCTCCCCTTAGGAATACTTTGTCTAGATAACAGATATATTGCCAAAATACCTGTTTGAACTACCTGTAACCCATAGCAACTCCCGAGGCTGAAGACAAATCAACCAATCAACCCATACCAATTCTAACGGTAAACTGTAATGGCACGAATATAAAAACAAAATTGCCCCTGAGCTGAGCACCCACATCTTAAGAGCACTAGCTCCTCTGAGGCTGCACGTAATAAAACTGAATTCTCCTTCTCTCCAAGTTGCTGCTTGGTTTTTCGCTGTACTGGTTTGGGGATTTTTCTGCAACAGAGACACAGGGGTGGATGGGGGGTGGGAGGGAGTTGGGCACAGAGGGAGGAGAGGGCGCTCTGGCAGAGGAAACAGCCAGTGCAAAGGCCCTGCGGTTTAAAGGCGCTTGCCTGAAGAGCATTGAGTAGGGCTGGAGGGGGCCCAGGAGGAGGAAATGACATCAAACACGTGCT
>NW_006429864.1:926978-929324 GCF_000325575.1 Pteropus alecto | reverse complement strand
GGTGGAGCCGGTTCGCCCTTGCATCTACCCTTTGGCCTTCACAGCTGGTCACAGAAAGTGTAATAGCTTGAGCCTGGCCGACCTCAGTCGGTCAAGCAGGCTTTCGTCTTCCAGCCTCGGTTTCTCCATGACTAGAACGGAGACAATATGCCCTTACTTCCTTGCCAAGCGCCTCTGTGCAGTTGGGTGCTTTGCATGGATGTACTCACATGATTGCCACTAAGCCCTACTGGGCGGACCCATTACCATCTCCACTTCACAGAGGGGCAAACTGAGGCTTAGAGGACAGCACGCTGGAGGCAGAGGCAGAACTGGAGCCCAGGATGCCCAGTCTGATCCTGGGCTCGGGTAGCCTGGTCTGGTCCCCGACAGGAACCCAGTCCCTCCCAAGTGATTCGAGAAGCAGCAGCCGGGCGGGGCGGAACCGTGGGTGTCCCTGGCGTCCCAAGGTGCCAATTAAATGCTCGTGGCTGTCTGGGGACAGAGCTGTGGACGGCAGCATGGCCGAGCCGGGGCCAGAGCCAGGGCGCGCCTGGCGGGTGCTCGCCCTGTGTGGGGCCGCAGTGTTCCTGGCGGCAGCAGCAGCTGGGGCAGCCCTGCTGGCCTGGAATCTGGCCGCTGCGGCCTCCCGGGGGTCTCGCTGCCCAGAGCCAGATCAGGGGGTCAACGCCACAGCGCCTCCGTGGGACAGGGTGCCCGAGGTCGAGGAGCTGCTGCGGCGGCTGGCAGAGGCCACCCAACGCGAAGAGGTTCTGACCAGGAAGCTAGACCAGGCTGAGGGTGTCCGTTGGGAGCTGGAGGAGGCACTGCGGGTCTGTGAGGGCCGCCAGGTATGTGAACAGGGTTGGGTGCTAGGGCATCCAGTGGGGGGAGAGGGCATGCACCCCCCACCCCAGAGATCACCTCCACGCCGGGCCTTGGTTTCCCCAGTTCTTCAATGTGAATAAGAATAGTACCATAATCCCTTCCAACTCCTACATTGCCAGTTTACCCTTGAGTCCATCTTCTGATTTAGGAGGCCCCACCATCCTCTATTTACTGGATTAATGGTGGTGGCTGGAGAAGCCCCAGATCCCAGCCCACCTGAGAGGCCCTGTTTTATTCTCCCCACCAGTGTCCAGCAGCCCTATTTCAGGATAGGAACATTCATGTCACCTGTAATTAGGAGGCTAAAACTGGCTTCTTGGAGGATGTACCAGCTAGGTCCTCCCTTTTCCTCTGACTACCCCTTTCTAATTCTTTCTTAACCCTTCGTCAGCCCTGGGCCTCAAAGAAGAACCACCCGCAAAGTCCCAACCATTCACATTCAGTAACTAACTGTGCCCCTCTATGTACTGAGCCCAACAGAGGTTGGGCAGTATGTGAATTTTAGAAATCAAAACAAACCACTTACCCCTTCCCTGCCTGGCTAAGGGAAGAGCCTGGGGCAGCCGAAGTTAAGAGCAGCCTGCGCTGGCTTCAAATTATGATTCTGCCTCCTGATGGAGGATGCTCTGAGGCCACGACAGTTGCTTTGCAGAATGTTTCACAGAGGTGACAAGCTTACCCCAGAAACCCAATCACTGTCAACCACCAAATGGACTTGTGATTGTTTGAAACCCCAGAGAGCGAGTCTAGATGTAGTTGGGATTGGAACCTGAATCTGACTGCAGAGCTTCAACTGTTTTCACATCCCAGTGGCTTGAGGTTGGGGGCCAGTGAGCCTGGGCAGAGACCTCCTTCCAGGCAGTCAGCTGTCACCACGCGGTACCCCAGACTTTTGCGGCCACTACTGTGTTTTACAACTACAGGACCCCAAAGGACATTCCAACAAAGCTCAGGAAACACCAGTGTCGTCTCCCCTGGAGAGGGCGGGGCCGATTCACTCCTTCTGCCCTCCTTTCCCCTCTCACTTCCCCTCCACTGTTTCACTCTGCAGAGCCAGCTTCAGACCCAGCTGATGACACTGAAGACTGAGATGGACGAGGCCAAAGCACAAGGGACCCAAATGGGGGCCGAGAACGGGGCGCTGACAGGTGTGTTGGGGCGCAAGCGTGCTGGTCAGGTCTAGAGGTGGGAATTACGCACAGGTGCAAACGACACTTATTAAATTGCACATAATATACAATGGTAACAAAAACGCAAATGCAACAACATATGCAAACGCCATATAAACGACTTCCAAAATCAATGCAAACCTATGAAAAGCTATGCAAATGACCCGTAAAGGCCATGTACAGACCACACAAATATAATTCAAATAAAGCAAAGCACGCAAACAATAGGCAGACTACAAACTTGGACGCCGGCGCGCGCGAGGTTGGGAGCTAGGTCTCCCGCCTGACCGCGTCCGCTGCCCGCAGAAGC
>NW_006429864.1:924875-926918 GCF_000325575.1 Pteropus alecto | reverse complement strand
GCACGGCTGAGGCCGAAGGCGGAGCCTGCGCGGCCCGGGAGGCGGTGCTGCGCGAACGCGTGTGAGTGAGGGGCGGGCCCGGGGCAGGGGAGGGAGGAGGGACGGGCCCATGTGGGCGGGGCCTTAGAGAGATTTGTGAGAGGAAGATCAAAGTACGGGTCCTGGAGTAGGAACCTAGGGGTGGTGGACACTCTGGATGAGGGAATCCCCAGGTTGGGGCCGGCACTCTGGAGTCATGGGGTCCGGCGCATCTTTGGAGCCCTGGGAGAGTGGTGGAAGGGTGCAAAGAAAAGAGAGTATCGAGAGAGGGACCAGAGGTCCGGAGCGGAGCTTCTGGGGAAGGAGCTAGGAGTTCCTGGGGAGGGGTCCTGGGATAGCCAGGGGTGGAGAAAGGATAGGGATCCTGGAGGATGGAGATCTCTGGGGAATAGGGTTCCCAGGAAAGGCGGGAGTGCTGGGGATTCTGTGGAGTCGGGTGTCCAGGTTTTGATGGGTCTCTCCTCCCCTGCAGTAAAGCCCTGGGAGCCGAGGTCGACTCCCAGCGCAGAGTGCCGCATCCCCGGCCTCGCTCCGGCTCCCGACCCCGGCCCAGCCCCCGGTCTCGTTCTCGCCCCAAACCCTCGGGGGGCTGCCGGCGGCGGCCGGCCAGGCGCACACGAGGGTGAGTCAGTCCCCTGCAGGATGGGGGCCGGAGGCCAGAAGGACAGACACTGTGGGGGTCCTGCGGGGGTATTTACAGACGTGCCTACGCTGGAAGAGATGCCTGGTCGACACCCATCAACGCTCAGCTTTAGACCCAGGAGCCTCTCTGAATGGAAATGGTGCAGAAAGAAGACTGGACCCTCTCTCCCCGACTATCTAGTGCTTATTCTACAGAGGAGGAAACAGGGGCCCATTTGGTCGCCCAGTGAGATAGTGCTGATTTGGGACTTAAGCCTCCACAAACGATAGTGTTGTTCTAATCCTACAGATGAGAGAACTTTAGGTTCCAGCCCTGGCTGCATTGTCACCTGGAGAGGTCACTTCTCTCTAGACCTCAGTTTACCTTGTTTGTAAAATGAATGATTGGAATCATGTGTAGAGAGTGGGCTTATCCTTCACAACAAAAATGACAAAGATGGCACAATGAGAAACTATAGACCCCTCTTCCTGTGAGGATGGTACAAAACTCCCAAATGGAATTTTATCAAAGAGAACCAAGTAACACATTTTTAAAAATACACCACAACAAAGGGACTTATGCCTGAGATACAGGGATAGTTCAGTATTCAGAAGTTTGTTAATAAATTCACCATACTAATGGATCAAATGAGAAGAGTTCTAAAAAAGGCCATCGAAATCGAGGCCAAGGGGAGGAAAGACTACTATCAATTAGTTAATATTGTTCTGGTGGTACTAGCCAATACAATTAAACAAGAAAAAAGCAATGTACAAATATAGAAAAGAGGAAGAAAATTTGTAGGTTGGATTATATGAAAGCGCTATTTATACAGATCAAAAAAACCTGAAATATCAATAATTTCATGTGACTCAATTTCATATTATTGTTTTTTACCTTTATATTTGACATAACTTCAGACTTACAGAAAAATTGGAAGGTGAGTACAAAGAACTCTTAGGCACCCCTCACACAGATTCCACAAATATTAACTTTACCACCTTTGCTTTCTCTCTTTCCTTTATGAAAAACTTGCAGAAATGATGTCTCTTTACCCATAAATACTTGAGTATGCATTTCCTAAAAACAAGAAATTATCTCACATAATCGTCATACAATTATGAAAATCAGGAAATGGACATTGATAAAATACTGTTATCTAACCTACAGACCTTGAACAGATTTCACCAACTGTCCTGATAATGTCTTTTATAACAAAAGGATATCCTGGCTCACACATTGTATTTGTCAAGTCTCTTTCATCACTTCTAGCCTTGAACATTCCTCAATCTGTCTTTTTTCTTTTTAAGGTATTGGCATTTTTTAAAAGCCCAAGCCAGTCATTTTGTGGAGTCTGAGTTTGGGTTTGTGTGATGTTTATTTAT
>NW_006429864.1:920021-924831 GCF_000325575.1 Pteropus alecto | reverse complement strand
TAATAATATTACCTGCTGGGGGTGTATTTTACATGTAGAAATCCCAAGAGAATTAACTGAAACTTTCCTATCAATAAAAAACTATCTAGAAAACCCTTTGGAAGAAAAGAAAGATCTATTTCAGATAGTTTTTTATACCCAGGAATAAACTAATTTTCATATTATATAAGGAGATCTTATAAATTTTTAAAAAACAACTAAGTAGGAAAATGGACAAAGTGGACAGTCAGTTCATAGAAACATACCAAAAAAGGTGCCCGAACTCCCTTTCAGAAAAGAAATGTAAATCGAAGCAACAATGTAGTACCAATTTCTACTGATTAGTTTGGCAAAGACAAAAACAAAAGCAAATTAAAAGTTTGCAGATTCACTGAGTTGGCACTGTTGTGGGAAAATGAGCAATCTCACACAATGCTGGTGGGACTGCTCATTGGTGCAACCACTTGAGAGGGCAGTTTTCTAGAATCTCTCAGAATTAAAAGTGTACATACATTTTGACCCATCAGTTCCCCTTCTAACAATTTTCTACAGCTATATTTACACGAGTACAAAACAATAGACTAAATGCAATACAGAATCCTGAGTTGGATCCTGGAACAGAAAAACATCTAGTGGGTAAATCGAAGAAAATCTAGAATTTAGTTAATAGTAAGATACTAAGATTAATTTGTTGGTTTTGATAAAGGAAATCATGGTACGTGTTAAGCTGTTAACAATGGATGAAGCTGGGTGAGGGCCATTCAGGGATTCTGTGATACCTCTGTAAATTTTCTGTGAATCTAAAATTATTCCAAAATTTAAAATGTACTTTTAAAAAGGAGAGAGAAGCATGAGGGCATTATTACCACATTCTTGGTAATTGCAAAAAATTGGAAACCTCAATGCTGCCAAATGAGGACTTTAAACGAGTGTCTATCCACATGCTGGAATACTATGCAACTATTAAAAAAGCTAAAGCGGATCTTCTCAGACACACATAGATGTAAAAAGCAGAAGAGCAATAATTCGTGTACATTTTTTTAAATGCAAAGCCGAGGGAGACTTTTATCCAAATATTTCCACACAGAACACGGGCCACAGCTGTGGCCTCTGGTTGGGAACCAAGGGCCTGGGGGGTTGGTTGGTGAAGAAAGCAGATGCATGTTCTCCGTATATCATTTTGTAAAGTTTGCATTTTAAAAACCATACACATATATTTCTTTTTTAAAAATTAAATTTTGATTTGAAAAATTCCTAAGAGGCTGATGTAAGGGTAGGGGAGTGGGAGCCCATGGAACTCTGATCCCCCTTAGCCAGTCTTGCTCATTATCCCCCCACCCACCTGGGGCTTGGAGGTACCTGATCAGGGTCCTTATCTGAGAGGGGGCCCACCTGGAGCAAGAACTGGAGGGATCCCCTTCACCCCCCACGTCCCCCCACCCGCGGAGGAAGTGAGGCCGAGAGGAGGAATGAGAGGGTCCAGCTGTTGTGTTAGGCTGTCGGCCACCAGGGGTCGCCCCAGCCTGCAGTCTGTTTGCTGCCCTCTAGGGGCGCGGAGCTTGAGGCGAAGGGTGGGTCTGAGAACCGCCCCCAACCCTGGCGTAAATCCAGAAGTGAGCAGGAAATCGCTTCTCCCTCTGCAGTCAGCCAGAGCTGGAGACCAGGACACCGGCCTTTGTCTGACTTAAGACCCCCTCACTGTGCAGCTGTGGGGTTAAATGGCTGATCCTCGTAAAAGGCTGGGCTCAGAGCTCTACGTGGGACCTAAAACATTTATCATTATTATTCACTTATTAACATATCCACGAGGCCCCTGAAACTCAGCTCCCAGGATGGAGGGAAATGGGGAGCCACGGCAGATGTGTAAGCAGGAAGGGGGAGTCAGATCTGGTGTCAGAGAGAGCTGGAAAGGGAGAGAGGGCAGAAGTTGGGGCCTTTGAACTCCTGGAGAGGCCCATAGGTTTGGAGGTAACTTAGGGAGAACATTCCCAAGCCCCTGGTTGCACCTAGGCTCCCCAGCTTCCCAAGGAAGCAAACAGCAGTCCTTAGTGGGACCTGCCTCACAGACCCCCACCTGCCTCCCACCCCACAGGGCCAGCCCCTAGCCTGACCTTGCTCTGTTCTGCCTCTGTCTCTCCACCTAATTACCACTCAAAGTCTGTCTCTCTGTCTCTGAGTCTCTCTTTATCTTTGTATCTCCACCCCTGTCCCCAGTACAGCCTCCTGGGTCCCTGCCTTGGCCTCCTCTATCCATGGTCACTCTGGAGCCTCCCTCCACAGACAGCTGCAGAGACAGGGGTGGGAGAACTGAATGGGAAACCTTGGCTTAGCTGTGGGTGGAGGGCACCTAGGACAGCAGCAGCTTGACCTCGCTGGCCCCCCTGTTCCAGGTAAGAAAGTGGGTCACCTTTTTTTGAGTCAGGAACTCAGAGGCCCAGAGAGAACAGGCTGTTTCTTTCTAAAGTGCTTTCTTTGCCTCCTCTGTCACCTCCAAAAGCACAAAACTTAATTTCGCTTGAATTTAACCAAAACCCAAACACAACGGTGTAAACGTGGAGGGTTTTCTGAACTTTGCTGAAATTTTTCTTCACCAGAAATATCACTTCCTCGAAGACCTTCCAGAAGTTCTGTGAAAGTTTTTTTTAAAAACCTCGTGTCTCCAAGAGGACTTCAGTGTCCCTTTTCAGGTAGTGACATGAAGTTGACTTCCTCATGGAAATTTTCTCTTCTCTGCCTAAACAAACAAATAAAACCAAATTGATTGTTTTTAATTTAAGAAAATCGAAGCCTAATTTGGGGATGACCTTCTGAGGGAATTCAGAGAGGTTCATGCACAAAATTTCCTGTGATCGTAACAAATTGTTTTCAGGAAAAAAACACATCAGGGCCGATGCACTTTACCTCATGTGAATCCAAAGACCAGTCGCTCACCTCCTCCCTCTGGAATTTTCTGTCCAGCAAAACAGTCAGAATGTGCTCAGAAAATCTCTTTTTAGAGATTTTAGACACTGCTGGCAGGGGCGTCAATAGAAACAACCTTTTTGGAGGACAAGTTGGTGAAAGGTGTCAAAATGTGAAATGTGACTGCTTTGGAACCCAGTGATTTCATTTGTGGAGATTTGATATGGAATTTTATTTTGTTCATTAAATTTAAAAAACATTTAAAAACCGTCTAAATGCCCACTGATAATTATTATGGAATTTATCATGTGGGGAAAACCTAAACAAGAGGCAAAAAGGAATCAACAGATCCCAAAGACATAATACTGAACAAATAGAAGAAACTGCATCATTACTTCTTCCTTTAAACAAAAATCTAGCTATTAAAACAAGTTATTCAAAAAGAAACATTACAAGCCAAAGATGTGAGATCGAATTGTCAAAAAGAAACAACGTTATTTTTGAGCTTGATATAAAGACAGTGCGCATATTTAAAAATCTTGTTCTGAGATCGTAACAATTGTTCAAGACTGTAGCACATCGGCACCATCACATCTAAGGTGGCTTTTTACTTTTCTGGGAATTTATGGTTGCTTTTCTTTTTTCCTTGACAACAGATATCATGTTTGTATTTATACATACGTAACACCTTCAATATATCATGAAGGATGGCCAGAATCTTAAGTACACACGTAGAATGTCACACGTCTTGGCACTGGCCCAGGCACTGCCCCCATGCCTGAGCTCCTCCACCGGACCCTTGTCACTCAGACTCTACTCCTATCATTCCCCCTTTCCCGATGCTCCCACAGGCCCTAGGCAACAGTATGTGGATGTAGGGCTCCTTCCTGGTGTCTCAGATTCTCATCCAGGCATCAGAGGCCGTGCATGATCTAGACCCTGCCACCTTAAAAAAAAATGACACCATCGATTAGGGTTGAATGTTTGCCAGGCCCTGTGACAAGTGTTTTATAACTGGCTATGTTGCCTCCACTTTAGACAGGAGAAAACTGAGGCTCAAGGAGAAGTAATTTGCCTGAGGTCACACAGTGGTAGGTGGCATAGCCAGAACTGAACTCCAGAGCTCTAAATTGTAACCATGAATTTGCTCTGCTTGTATGGCCCCGGTTAACGAAGGTGGAAGATGTCCTCCTCCCACCCACTGTGGGGAGGGGGGACGACTCTGGGTGGGCCTGGCCAACCTAGAGGAATAGCTGGTTGGGCACCACTTGCAGCCCCCAACCCTCCTCCCTTCACTAGCAGCTGGGAAGGGTCGGGAATCAGGAATCACGGGGTAGCTGCAAGGACCAAAGGTCAGACAGGGGTTTCCTGCCCACCCCTGGGAACTTCCTCCTTCCCGACCTAACTCCCAACTCCTTGATGAACACCACTCTGGAGGACCCCTTCCCCCTGTCAACTACCTGCCCCCCCCTTCATTATACTGGCTAATGGGGGGATGGGTCCCCCTGCTGGAGCCTTCGCCCTCCTGTACCTCACACCACGCAGTGGACAACAATTGTGTTGTTACCCATCTAGGGTCCAGCCTCCTTTCCATCTCCTTGTCCCTTTTCCCTTTGTTCCTGTCCCTACTTCCTGCCACCCTTTATCCCATGGGGCTAGGAGCTGTGTCCACTCTGTCTCCACAAGCTTGAGGGCCCCTCCCAGCTGGGCCTGGGCCTGATGACTCTTGGGGGACCTTGGTGTCACCCAATATGGTTTCCCTGGAGCTCCTGGATCTGGGGAAACAGGCAGGAGGGTGCACCCAGAAGCCTTTGCTCCTTGGTTCCAAAATCTCCTCCATGCCCACCTGGGAGTGACCCCCAGTAAAGCTCAGCCCCCACCTATCCAGCTCTTCCTGTTCAGTATCTCGAGGAGCCCCAAAATAATGCCT
>NW_006429864.1:916398-919996 GCF_000325575.1 Pteropus alecto | reverse complement strand
AAATAACAATAATAATAAAAGCTCCCCCTGCCATAGCCCTGTGATTGGGCATTTTGCATACCCCACTTGGGGGGGTGGGGGACTGAGGCACAGACAGGTGAAGCTCTTCCCCTGAGCTTACACAGACCAATGCAGCTCTTCCCAGCAACAAGTTCGTTGCTGCTTGTGCTGCTTCTCCCGGAGAACTTAAGCACCTACGTGAGCCAGGCATTGGGCGGTATGACAGCTTGGGGAGTCCACATCACTACCATCCACAGATCAGCCCTCCATGAGGCTCTGATCACCAGTTACTGAGCCCTGCAAAATATAGCTCTCTGCAAAATATAGTTAAGCCCTCTGCAAAATATAGCTCATTTAATCGACACTGCCTCGTGAGGTGGGCACACATCTGGAGCCAACCTGCTGGGAAATAAGCCCAGCTCATTGAAATAACAGTGTGAGACCTGGGAGCAGTCCCTTCTCCTCCATGTGCCTCAGTTTCCTCCCCCACACAATGGGGAGGATGACATGAGCTAACATGCAGCAAGTACTGAGAACAGTGTCGGGCACAGAGCAAGGGCAACCGAGGCTCAGAGAAGCCAAAAAATCTTAGTAATCAGCTGGTGCCCCACCCAGTGTTAATCAGAGAGGCCAGCCAGCCTTGGTTCCCTCCCCCTTTCCCTTCACAGCCCCGGTGGGAGTGTTGAGATAACCCACCGCCCCCGTTTCCTCCTGGCCAGGAAGGAGCCAGGCAGAGGAAGTATTAAGAGGAGTAATATAAACACTCCCCGCAAGGGCGGCAGGGTCCAGAAGGGGCACAGCCGCCACCCAGAGCAGGCCAGCCAGCTGAGCAGCGCTGGTGCACTGGGCAGCAGGCGGGGGAAGAAATGGGCCTGGCGATGGAGCACGGGGGCTCCTACTCAAGGGCGGGGAGCAGCCCACGTGGCTGCTGGTATTACCTGCGCTACTTCTTCCTCTTCGTGTCACTCATCCAGTTCCTCATCATCCTAGGCCTTGTCCTCTTCATGGTCTATGGCAATGTGCATGTGAGCACCGAGTCCAACCTGCAGGCCACCGAGCGCCGGGCCGAGGGCCTATACAGCCAGGTCGTGGGGCTCACGGCCAGCCAGGCCAACCTGTCCAAGGAGCTCAACCTCACTGCCCGTGCCAAGGACACCATCATGCAGATGCTGCTGAACGCCCGCCGTGACCTGGACCGGATCAATGCCAGCTTCCGCCAGTGCCAGGCCGATCGGGTAAGGTCAAGGGCCTGACACTGGCCCTGGGGACCCTGGGAAAGTCATATCAACTCTCTGAGCTTCAGTTTTCTGATCCATGAAATGGGATAGTCGTAGACGCTACATTTTGCTTGAGGAGCCCATGTGGATCAGCAATGCATATCGTGTTAGTGTAAGTATGTCCCATGCAACATTTAGGATATACTTAAATTAAAAAAAAAAAAAAAGTATTCATTATCTATCTGGAATTCAAGTGTAACTGGGCCTATGATTCAATATGCATAAAGTGCCCAGAATGTGCCCACTGCAAATACACTGCAAATAAGAGCTGGCTAAATAAAAACTCAGAATTTGGCTCTTACTTAGTAATAAGTATGAATGGCTTATAGTTGCCTTATGCTTATATTTCTAAAGGCATCAGCTTTAGAAATATCATCTCATCATTGAGCCCAGGAAGTAGGGAGAAGCTCTAAACCCTTGGGGAAATGGAGGCTGGAGAAGGAGATGGCTTTCATGAGCGGGCAGAAGCAGGTGGCCCCAGGGGGAAAGTCACAGCAGCACATGTGGGGGTCTCATGGAGACTGTCACCCCCTAGCACCCCCAGCTTGTGTCAAACTCACTAGGCAATCGCCGTGTTCCCTCACACGCACGTGCTTCCTCTGTGGAGGTCTTGGCGCCAGAGACAATGAGGAGGGGGCCCCCTGGGCCTCAGCTGGGATAGGGAGGGAAGCCGGATGGGGACAACCTTGGTTTTTCCCACAGGAGGGGTCCTGGCTGGCTGGGGTGAGGGAGGGGTGGAGGGCAGGGGGAAGGATAAGCCCCTGCTGGATTCTCAAACCACCCAGACTTCCTCACTGGGCAGAAAGGCCCCCATTAGACCTACCTGGAAGGGCCACATCTCCCCTTCTCAGACCCCAGAGCAGGGCAGATCCCCCTCAGACCCCCAGGGAAGGACAGATCCCCATCAGACCCCCAAATGGGGTGACTCTTCCCTCATACTCCAAAACAGGGTAGGTCCTCCCTCAGACCCCCAGAACGGGGTGTGTTCCCTCTCAGACCCCTGGGGCCTCAGGGCCGTGTACCCCATTAGATCCCCTAAGCCAGGACGGGCTCCCTCGGTCTTCTCACTTCCCAGAATGAGCCCGTTTGGATCATCCAGGACACACACCACCATCTGGCCCAGGAGCCATTAGGAAGGAATCAGGATCATAAAGTGTTAGACATTCTCACACATCCCAGAATCCTGACTCCCCATCACAGAAGATTAGAAATCTAAGACTCTGAATCTTTACAACCTTAAAATTTGAAAATCATGCTTTTTTTTTCCCCTTTGAGTTGACAAATTCCTCGAAACTGGAATCCCTGAGGGTTTTCTCTTGAGGGGACCTTGGGTCCCATGCACCCCACTCCAGGAGCAAGGTGCTAATGGCTGGGAAATAGTGCCCAGACCCACCCCAGCCACCCCAGTATCTGACGGTAGTGGATATGAATCTTGGTCTCTCCCCGGTTCTAGCAGTGCTAAGAAACATGATTTTTCTTAAAATTTCTGCAAAAATGCAACTGCATTTCTGGCCCTGGGATCCTGGAAGAGAGAAGAGCGTTGAACTCAGTGATTTTTTTGTGGGGGGTCTGTCTCACCACCACCTGTGTCAAGGCTCCAGGAATCTGACCCAAGATGTGGCTGGACATCCTGGGACCAACCCCCTTTTGACATTTGCTCTAACTGGCGGATAACCTCTTTCTCACTTCATGTTTGGACCCAACTCACTTTGTCTCCACCCGGAGTCTTTCTCCTTCCGTGGCTAAGGTTTTTGAAAGCAGAAGTCACTGGAACTTCCCAAACTATTGCTATGCTCTTGCTAACCCCAGGGCATTATTAGCACAGGCCCAGCTTCCTAGGGAGTAAGGACAAGGAGTGGCAGAAAGACAAACCTTCTGCACTCTCTGTATCTTTATTTATATTTCCACAAGGGGTTCTGCTCCACAGTTTGGAAGGCATAGCCTTTGTTGAATCGTAAAAACTTAATTCACAAGCCACACAAATGACTCATTTAAAGCATACAGTTCAATGATCTTTAGTACATTCACAGAGTTGTACCGCCATCATCGCAATTAATTTTGGAACATTTTTTATGACCGCAGAAGGAAACCTCATTGCCGTTAGCAGTCACTCCCATCCCTCCCTCCCCAGACGCTGGCAACCGCAAATCTGCTTTCTGTCTCATACGGATTTGCTTATTCTAGACAGTTTATCTAAGTAAAGTCTGACACAATGTGGCCTTTTGTGACTGACTTCTCTCACTCAGCAGCATATTTTCAAGGTTCATCCACATTGTAGTGTGTATCAGTGCCTCCTTCCTTTTTATTGTCAAAATGTATTA
>NW_006429864.1:906237-916245 GCF_000325575.1 Pteropus alecto | reverse complement strand
GGGCTAACCCAGGCCATCTGGATGCTGGATCTGGGACCCCAGCCCTGAGGGTCTGGGCAGCCAGGGGTCAAGGGGCTCCATAGGGGCCAGACTCCGAGTTCTGTTCTATGTCCCATCTGGGCAGGTGGTCTATGTGAACAACCAGAGGTACATGGCTGCCATCATCCTGAGTGAGAAACAGTGCCAAGAACAACTCAAGGAGACTAACAAGAGCTGCAATGGTGAGTGGTCTGGGCACTAGGGAGCCGGGGTGGTGGCCTCCCCGCCCGGTTCCCTGGCAGCACCATAACTCTCCTAGGTCCTATTGTCCCGTACTTATAGCCTTGATCCTCCTGCCGAACCAGAAGGCCAAGATGCTAGAGGCGGAGCTGGCTAAGGAGAAGGCAGTGTGCGCCAAAGACAAGGAGGGTCTGGGGCTGAGCAAGCGGGTGGTAGAGGAGCAGATGGCCGAGTGCGGCAAGGCCCGGGAGCAGCAGCAGCAGGAGCGGCAGCTGGCCGAGGAGCGCCTGCAGAAGGTGCAGACCCTCTGCCTCCCACTGGACAAGGCCAAGTTCGAGACAGAACTGCGCAACCTCTGGAGGGACTCCATTATCTCACGCTCTCTTGATTCTCTGAGCTACAGCCCATACCATCCCTTCGGCTCAGAGGTGGCCTCCATCCGGAGAAGCTGCGACCACCTGCCTACCCTCATGAACACCAAGGTGGAGGAGCTGGCCCAGAGCCTGCGGGCTGGCATTGAGCGTGTGGCCCGTGAGAACTCGGACCTCCAGCGCCAGAAGCTGGAGGCCGAGCAGGCCCTGCGGGCCAGTCAGGAGGCCAAGGAGAAGGCGGAGAAGGAAGCCCAGGCCCGGGAGGCCAAGCTCCAGGCCGAGTGCGCCCGGCAGACCCAGCTAGCGCTGGAGGAGAAGGCCGTGCTGCGGAAGGAGCGAGACAATCTGGCCAAGGAGCTGGAGGAGAAGAAGCGGGAGGTTGAGCATCTCAAGATGCAGCTGGCTGTCAGCAACTCAGCCCTGGACACCTGCATCAAGGCCAAGGTGGGCTGGTGGCCCCGGATTTAGGTGGCAATGGGGTTGGGTCTAGAGGCCAAATTGGTGGTAATATTGAACTTGAGTATGAGGTCGATTCAAGGGTAGTTAGGACTTGAGACATTAGGATTGGGGCCAGGTTCATGATGGGATCAGCATTGAGGAAGAGTGTAGGATTAAGATTGGAGTCGGAGGGAGGGTGGCTGTCGGGTCCAGAGTTGACTGAGGGGTGAATCTAAAATGTCAGTTGCTTTGGGATCAGGCTAAGTTGAAGCACTGAGGTTGGATTTAGAATTGAGCCTGGGGTCACACATAGGTGGGCTGTGGAGTCTAGAGTTGGTTTAAGTATTATGGTTACATATTCATGTAGGATTGCATTGGCATTAGGATTGGAGTGGTTTGAAGTTGACGATGACACTGAGAAAGGGTTAAGGGTTGGGGTTTAGGGTAGTTGGATGGGCCTCAAAATTGGTTTAGGGTGAGGATTAGGGATTCATGGAGGGTTGGTGTCAGGGTTGGGAGTTGGTTGAAGAATCGGGGGGCAATGGGTTACAGTTGGGAGTGACATGAGGGTTAGAGAGAGGGTTAAGGCAGGTCTAGAGGAAGGCTTGATGTGGGCGTTGAATTTGCGTTTAGTTAAGTCGCAGTCAGTTCTTGGTGACTGCGACGTCTAGAGTTGGTTTGGGTTAACGTTAGGGTTCCATCTCATGAGTCTTAGAACTGGGCTTAAGTTTGGAGTTTAGATTGTGAGAAAAAGTTAAAAGTTGGGTGAGAGTGTTTGTTGCATCTGGTGTTGGGTGAGAAGTGAATCCAGGATGTCAGTGGCTTTGGGATTGGGTTGAATTGAGGCACTGAAACAGGAGCTGAGGCTCAGGTCGGTGCAGGTGGCTGGTGGTCTAGAGATAATTACAAGTTTGGGGCCAAGAGTGGATTTAGGATTTCATGGGGATGAGGAGGGGCAGGAATTGGCATTGACCATGGATTAGGAATTGAGGTTGGGTTGGGTTTAGGGTGGCTGGTTAGGGGTTGAGTTGGGCTGGCATTGGGATATATTGGAGGGAAAGGATGAGAGGACCCTGGGTTAGGGTGGTGATATATTGGATGAGGGTTAGGTTCAAGGCTGGGTCTAGAGTAGAAGCTGTGCTGATGCTGATCTTTGGATAGGGCTAGATTGGGGGTTTGTTTCAGGTAGAAGCTGGGGGTCTAAGTTTGAATTGGGGTCGAACGTGGTCCTGGGAAGGTGTTTGTGGGTGGCCGTGATGGAGCCCAGGGTTGAGGCTAGGGGAGTGGATTTTTCATAACAGTTGGGTCTAGGGGAGGGGTTGGGGTCAGAGTTAGATCTAAAATTATAGTCTGATCGGGTTTGTCATTGGGATTGGGTTTAGGTTGGGGTTTGATTCTAAGGAAGGTTCCATTTTCATGTTGGAATCGGATTTTAAGTGATTGAGTTCAGACTGGTTTTGGATTTCAGGTTTGGAGCGTTGACTAAGCTTTGTTTGAGGCATGGCATTGAGAATCAAGGTCCAGTGGTTTACAGAGTGGGTCCAGTTCAGTCTGGAGAGGGGCTGGGTTGGGTGGATGAACTCAGCGAGGGTCATGGATTGGGGTCAGATTGGCACTGAGGCTATAACAGAGTCTGAGGCAGGCTGGCCCCACACATCTCTGGGGTCTTCCAAGGGAAGCCCGTCTCTGCAGTCTCCAGTGGGTACAGATGAGTATACTTCCAGTACCACATGTATCTTTCCCCATGAGTTATCTGTCTGCTTCTCCACCCTGGAAGGACCACAGAGCCAGGTCTCCAAAGGCATAAAGGGGCAGGAACCTCCCTGGCACTCTGGTTCAGGGGTCCCAGCTTCTGCCAACCTCCCTCTATCCATCTTTCCACAGTCGCAGCCGATGCCTATACCAAGACCTGTAAGCCCTGTCCCCAACCCGCCGCCCATTGGTGAGTCAGGGCAGACCCAGGAAGGGTGGGGGATCTTCCCCGCCTTGTATCCCGGGCTGCCAGCCTATCCCTAGCCCAGGGGAAGGGGCTACTAAGGCAATATGTTGAGTCTAACCTCTCCCTCTCTCTGCAGACCCAGCTGGCCTGGAGGAATTCAAGAGGAGGATCCTGGAGTCCCAGCGGCCCCCTGCAGGCAATGTAGTCCTGTCCAGGTGAGGCGCCGAGTTGGTTGTTTCAGGGCTTTGGTCTCAAGACTAGGGGTGGAGAGAGGCCTGTCTCACACTTACTGCTTCCTTAATTGAGTGCCTGCTGTTTACTAGGCCCTTTGCTGGGCTCTAGGGACACAGCAGTGACCAAAACACATGCAGTTGTAGTCATGAAACTCCCTGAATAGTGGGCAAGAGAGACAATGATAGAACCACGATAAGAAGAGTGATCAAGATTCTACAATTGTTAGGAGCTAGTATGAGCCTGGCACAGTGTTAAGCACTCTGCACTATTAACTCATTCAGTCCTTACAACCTATCGGCTACTGTTATTCCCACTTTCTAGATGAAAAGAGTGAGGCACGAAGAGGGTGTGCATGACGCTCCAGGTAACGCAGCCAGGGAGGGATGAGCTGGGACACGAACCCAGGCATCAGGCTCCAAACGGGCAAGGGAGGGCCTTGGTGAGGAGAGAACCTTTGAGATGGGGGATGGGCAGGAGCCGGCCAGCCTGGGGAGGACAAGGGGAACAGTGCTGCAGGAGCATGAGCAGCCAGGGCAAAGGCCCAGGTGGCCTAGACTAGGGCAGGGGAGGGTGGCCGGAGAGGAGGAAAGGAAGGAAGAGGAACAGTGTCTGTGAGTGACCCTCGGCCTCTCGTTCCACCCCTGTCCCTGTGAGCCTGACTTTTTACTTCTACAAAAATAGGGGCTTCTGAAGTGAAGGGCATGGACATGCTTTGCCAACTGTAAAGTGCTGTCTAGCAATGGCTGGAGCAAGGGGCCGGGGGCCTCAGTAGGGAACCTCAGGGCGCCTGGCACATGACCAGTTCATGCCTCAATGTCTGTGACCCCCCTCGCCGCCTCCCGGGGCCCGGTCATCCATCCAATGGCACCCTGTGCGTCATGGGGAAGGTGACTCAGGCTACCGCCCCAAGAACACCCTGTGCTCCCTCCTCGGGAGAGGCCACACTCCCCGTTCAGCAATGCATTACTGGCCTAGGACCTGGGGATTGACAGTCTCATTTGCAGGTTAGGATCTGAGGCCCAGGGACACAGCTGAGATTTTAAGTCAGATCCCGCTGACCACAAAGCCTGTGGCCTCCTTCAACGGCTTTGCCACCAGACTGCCGTCCCCTTAGATCCATTTCAGACTCGGTGCTGATCACAAGCCTTGGGTCAGACTTCCAGAGGTCTCTCGCCAACTCCTCAAGGTTCTCCACATCCACTTCCATCTCCACTATACCTCTTCTTACATGCTCCTTCCAGCAGGAGCTCACACGCTTGCAGAACTGGTCCCCTTGCTCTGGATGGCTGTGCCAGGCAGCCCACAAAGAGGAAAGCAGGAAGATAGGGAGAAGCCCCTGCTCTGAGTAGTTTTCCTCTTTCCATCTTGGCCTGAAGCCATCATGGCAAGGAAGGAGGTTCTATTATTATCCCCATTTCTCAGAGAGGGAACTGAGGCCCCAAGGAAGTGATCAGCCCTGGGTCATGCGTCAGCAAGTCAGGGCCAGAGCCAGACCTGTCTGGGTCCCAGATGAGAACGGGGAAGCTCTTGACATTGTTTACCCCAAAGGACCTCGACCTGCCAAGAAAACAATGTGCACTTAAGCCTGGGCCCCTCCTGCTTCTCTCTGCAGGGTCGCAGGAACAGCCTCTGGCTCGCTGGGCTCCAGCCTTGACTAGCCTTCCCCGGAGAAAGGGGCCAGGGCCAAGCAGGCCAGGGCCATCAGCTTGGGGCTTAAATCCTGGCTCGGCCAGCCACTCACTGGGCAACTGTGGGCGAATCACTGGCCAGAGAATCACAACATTCAAATTTTAGATTTTAGATGAACCCAATTAGGGGCCGGGTCTGAGGTCCAGCATCAGCTGCCCCACGGCAGCTGATTTCCTTTCCACTCTTACTCCTCGGCACCTCGAGAAAATCTCCGCTGGTGCTAACTCACCCTCTCTCGCGTTCACAAAGCACAGGCAGACCCAGGGTCCAGAGTCACCAGGACTTGAGCACAGGTCTGTCTTCTTAATTTCACATTCTTAAGTCGTTTTATATTGATGGCAAGTGCACCAGCTTTCCTTTACTTGGTAAGATTAGGTGTCCTTTGGAGATCAATTTAATTAATTTAAAAAACCACAATGGAGAGGAAGACAAATATTAAGTAAATATTGGCTTAGGGGCTATGTGGCCGGAGGTAGCAAAAGTTGTGACGGTGATGTGGAAGGCTGAAGATGGGAGTTCAGCCCTGACTGAGTCAGGCACACAGCAAGTGTTGCTCAAGTTCATTGCCATCACTATTATGATGTCTGTTCGTTCAACCCATATTTCTGGACCCAGGCAGGAATAAGGCACAGAAACCTCCACTCTTTGGGGGCTCACAGTCTCTTTGGGGAGACAGATGATAAACCAGATGAATGAGTCATTATAGGGCCCTGGGCAATGGGCAAGAGAAGAGATGAGGGAGTATGAAGAGGTTAGAATTTTCCACAGGGGGCCAGGGCAGGCTTCCCTGAAAAGGTGACATTTGAGCAGAGAACTAAAGAAGGTGAGGGAGAGGCCATGGTGGGAAGAGGGTTCCTGGGCAGGGTGCACCAGGCAGTGAGCACAGCCAGTGCAAAGGCTCTGGGGCAGGACCATGACTAACGAGTGAGGAGGCTAGTATGGCTGGAATGGAGTTATCACGGAGGGAGAGTAAGAGGTAAGGTCGAGATGATGGGGACAGATCAAGCAGGGCTTTGTGGCTGCAGTAAGGACTTTGGGAGTCCTGGGCAGGTTGTGAGCAGAGAAGGATATGATCCAACTCAGGTGTTCACAGGCACCCTCTGGTCACGGGTGAGGGTGAAGGTGGGAGCCAGGAACCAACTTGAAGGCAACGGCACTGGTCCAGGCCAGCAATGGGGGCTTAGGAGCCTCCATCTGTGAAAAATGGTGAGGGGTGACGCTCCTTTGCAGGCTGGCGGACGGGAGCGGGTGAGGCATGTGTCAGACAGTGGCTGGAGCCGGGGAGGGTGGACCAGAGCCAGCCAAGGAACGTGAGGCTCGGGCCCCAGGGAAGAGCCAGGGAAGGAAGGGAGGGGGCCAGCGGAAGCAGGACTTGGCCACGGCCCCCTCCTCCCCGACCAGGAAACAGCTTCTGTGCTCTGCACCAACCCCTGACCCCTCGGGAGAACCTATGCCAGGCCAGGGAGGGGGAAGGGCATTCCCGACAGCAGCAGGATGGCTCCTGCAAAGGCAGGGGGTGGGGGCGGAAGCGAAGTGATGGTTCTTGGAATTTGGGGGGACTGTGGCAGGGTTTGAGTCCCTGAAGAGAAAGTCTGGTGGGGCAGAGTGGGTGGAACCTTGAATGCCAGATCGAGAGGACTTGGCTTTGTCCTGAGGGCGCTGGGGGGCCATGGAAAACTGTGAGCAGGGGCAGGCTCATGAGAAAAACCATTCTGGGAATAAATCTATGGGGAACTGGGGGTGGACAGGGGCTTTGAGGCAAACTCCCAGGATCCCCAGAGCCTTAGGGAGCAAAAGTGAGAGTGAGACAGACTGCAGCAGAGGCCTGGAGCACAGGGGGTGGCTTCTCCGAACTTCAGATCTGTATATAATGAGGAAAGCACACATCTCAGTCCCACTGACCCAAAGTTCAACACATAGGAGTCTATCAGGGAGGGTGAACCCTGAGGGAGCCCAAGAGTCCTTGGTAGCAACAAGGGGCCAGGGTAGGAGGAGGCAGGCCTGGCAGGGTTTGTCCTTCTGCTTTCTGATTGACTATTGTATTTCCAACTCCTTCCTGCCCTAGTGGCTGAGGAGGCTCCCGGCCTGCAGGACTGAGGGGCGGCCCTGACTCGTCAATCTGCAGACCTGGTGCAACAAGACGTCCACAGCACAGAACACAACCAGGGCCACACTCAGGCGACCTCCTGCACACACACCACAGTGGGCACCCTTGGCCTGCGCCCCATGCTTGTCACACCACCTAATACTCTCACAGACCCACACCTATACCACACAATCCCTCACCATCACAGATGCTGTGATGACATCCCAGCGACACAGCAATGCTGTCACACAGACACGATGACAACGTGATTCATACTCTTCTGCCCAACCTTCGCCCAGTTTTACACCCCTCCATGCACACGGGCCCAGGCATCCACAGCACTCCTCACACCCTATGCCCCGTCTGTGCACCCCTGCGCCTGTGCCGCCCTCCTCCTCCTATTCCCTTATCTCTCGATGCTTCCTCACTCCCAGTGCTTCAGGCCTGGGGAAGTGAGAACAGGAAGACATTTACCTTCATCCCTGGGAGTTTCCAGGACCCCCTCTCGCAACAGGGAGCATCTGATCAAAGGGTGAAGGTAGCCCACTGGCCAGCCTCATGGCCAGCAAGAGCACTGACCCTTCATTCCCTCTCCCCCGATATGCAGCCCTTCCTGTGGTCCCTATGTTAGTGGCACTAAATAAATATTATTGACCCCTTCAGAAACGTCAGAGTTGTGATTTCTGCTTTGAAAAGGTACCTCTTGGCCTTCAGCGAGAAAAGACTAGAAAGACCAAAGTTGCAGAACCTAACACCCTTCCCGCAACATCCTTAGGCCAGAAGATCCTTCAATACAGAACAAACTTTGGGGGACACCAGCTTCCCCCAAGGTCTAGGCATTTCCATGTGGCAAGAGACGGCATTGCTGTCTATTTCTTGTTTAAAACAGTAGATATTTACAAGGCAATTTCTTAAAAAGCAGATTACCCATTTGTAGCTTTCATTTTTCTAGATTTGCAAAGATTCCCCCAGGTCTTGACAACAATTGCTGAGGTTACCAAAGCCTGTCATGAATTGCAGGAACTCCTCCTCGCCAAAATTATTCCAGGAACAATATCATAAAAGTCTCAGGCCGTTTGTTTTGTTTTGTTGTTTGTGGTGAGATGGGATGTCAGAAAGGGCACCAGCATCTAGTTTGGGAGTGCTTCAACTCCCCGATCACTAACTTAGGTAGGCATGAGAAGTACATTAGAGCAGTGGTCTCCAACCTTTTTAGCACCAGGGACTGGTGCTCCTAAGAGAATCTAATGCCTGATGATCTGAGGTGGAGCTGAGGTGGTGATGCTAGCACTGGGGAGCAGCTGCAAATACAGATGAAGCTTCGCTGGCTCACCTGCCGCTCACCTCTTGCCGTGTGACTCAGTTCCTAACAGGCCACAGACCAGTACTGGTCTGTAACCCAGGGGTTAGGGACCCCTGGATTAGAGGAACACAGAGAAATTACATTATACCCAGAAGACTGTGAGAAAAAAAAAGTTAAAAAGTCATAATTCCTACTGCTGGTGAAGATGTAGAGAAAAGGGCATTTTCCTACAGGACAGGTAGAAATGAAAATCTTGTCATAGCTCTTCTGGAAATTAGTTTGGCACTATTTAATAAAAGTAAAGATGTACCGATCCTTCGATTCAGCCATCCTATTCCTGGGGCTTTATCCCTGAAAAGTAAAAACTCCAGGAAAAAAAAAAGCAAACGGCTACCGAAGGAAAAACAATCTAAAAGTTGTGATCTAGAATCTCAGCTTGCCCCCCCACACCCTGGCCCTTGATTCCCTCCCTGCCCATCCCCTGGGACCCTGGATGGGGAGGGGGATGAGTCATGAGGACAGGGCTGGCAACACACACTTAGGGCAGGCAAGTCTGGAGGGACAAAGGAGCGATACTTCCTGGATACGGAAACGCGGGTGAGAGACAGCTGCTGCAGGAAACACTCGGCTGGGGCCCCGCCAAGCCAGGGCAGGGGGGTCAGCCAGGCCAAGCTGCCCAGACGGGCCAGTCTGGAGGCCCCAAGGAAGTGGGGACGTCCCTGATCCTGAGCCTATTGCCTGGGCAGCCTGAAGTCCTGGAGAGGACGCTGACGCCAGCCAGTCCCAGCAACCACAGGACGTGAGTTTAGATTTCTGTAGCCAGACATCCCTGGATTTGAATCTTGGCTCAGTCCATCTCAGCCTCCATTTTCTCATCTGAGAATTGGGTGCGATAATAATCGTTCGAAATTCTCTGGACACATGGGCACAGGTCTGTAACTTATAGTTGGCCTCTTTCATCTAGAACATCCCAGGATCTCATCCCTCCAACCGGCCCCCCAAAAGGGCCCTGGCTCAGTCCTCCAACACCTAGATCTCAGCCTCCGCCTCCAGGATGGCCCTCATGCTGGTCCAAAGGGATCTTTCCATCATGGGATCTGACCACGTCCCTCTCCTTCTCACATACCCTCTGTGGCTCCGCATTACCTTGGGCACAAAGTCCACTTCCTCGGCTCTCTTGTCCCCGCCGCTTCCATTCACAGTGCAGCTCCGGCTTCCAGCTGTCCTGAATGTTTAGTTCTCTGACTAAAAACTCACTGACTCTTTTAGTTTTAATTTGTACTAGCCCTCAGACTAAAATGCTTTTTTCTTGCCTGATAAATTCTTCTTTCTCCAAGGACCAGCCCTAGAGATTCCTCCTCCGGGCAGCCCTCCTGGATGCCCTAGGTATAGCCCTTGCTCCTCCTGGGGGCCTCCCCAGCCTATCCCTCATTCTTTCAGCCCTGATCCTATAGTTCTGACTTACCCAGGCTTGGTGGCCTCCCCCAGGGGGCAGGGGTAGAAGGAATGACTGAGGATCAGTTGGGAGCAATTGGCAGACCCCCTCCAGCTGCCGGGTGAGGCTCTGACTCTTTGGGGATTTCCTGTGACCTCTATAAATAACCCCCACAGCTACTTCCCACAAACCACCTCACTCTTCTTGGAAAAAAGGGACTATAGCCAAGGACCTCAGTCCAGCCATGTGCCAGGGCCCAGGGCATCCTGCCCCAAGAGCGTCTCCTTCCCTACA
>NW_006429864.1:897966-906226 GCF_000325575.1 Pteropus alecto | reverse complement strand
CCTACACGGACCCTACTCACCCTTTCTGGGAGCCCTCTGGACCCTCTTCACACTATGACATCTGGATACCCAAACTCACTAGATTCACATTATTGCTTTTCTTCTCTGGGCATCAGTTTGCTTTTCTGCAAAATGAGCATGATAGTGATATCCACGGACCTGGCTCATGAGAAACCCTTTCCCTCCAAGAGACCCCCATTCAGGGGCAACCCCAGCTGTTGAATAAGCAAAGAATTCAACGAATAGTGACATATTGCAATGAAGTCCGTGAAGACCTGGGGTTGGGGTTCCCCTTTAGTTGGGTGGTAAGCACCTCCTGAAGACCTCCTTTGTGGGGCCTGGACACCTCCCAGCCTCTGCTCATGTGTCCCCTGGAGCCTGAGGTGGTATCTTCAACCGTGGGAGGTGGAAACAGTTTTCTGATTCTGGAAAAGATCCTGACTCTATTTGAGACTCAGTTTCCGCCTCTGGCAAG
This sequence comes from Pteropus alecto, assembly GCF_000325575.1. Taxonomy (NCBI): domain Eukaryota; kingdom Metazoa; phylum Chordata; class Mammalia; order Chiroptera; family Pteropodidae; genus Pteropus; species Pteropus alecto. The sequence goes on along the minus strand of NW_006429864.1, from coordinate 905,751 downwards.
GGAAGTTGACCATTTACACACTGCCAGGTGGGTGTGGAAGCCTGGCTCCCTGGGACCCTAGATCTCTGGGACCCTAGGCAGCCAGAGTTCTGATAGAGAACAGACAGGCATCTCCCTTGTTAGAGCGAGGCGCCCTCTGCTGGTTTGTCACCACTATAGCAGGCCCCCCATAAGTCTCAAAATTAAAGGCCTCACTAACAGGCCCTTCCTCTCCTCCTCCAACTCACCTCCCACCTGTCTTCTCCTCACTCATTCTGCTCCAGACACGCTGGCCACCTCACTGCTCCTTGAACATACCGTGATGTTCCCACCTCGGGATCTTTGCACATGCTGTGCCTGCTGCCTGGGACACTCATGAGCCTCCTCCACCTGGTTTCCTTCTTCTCATCATTCAGATGTCAGCATAAATGCCACCGCTGCAGGGCAGCTAGCCCACAGTCCCTGACCAGGTCAGGTCTCCTAATTGTAAGTTCGCACAGCAGCCATCGGACCTCACTGGAAGTAGCTATGTCTCTAACAAAGGCAGGGGTGATGCCTGCTCATTCTCCACGTTCTCAGCACCCTACACTTGGCCTGTTGCACAGAAGGCCTACAGTGAACTCAAATTAGAGTTGAACAGACCTATGTGCAAATCCCAAAGCTTGAGATCTCCAACAACCTACTACGACTCTGAGCCTGTTTCCTCATCTATAGAACTGTAACAAAATGCACACCACATTGTGCTATTATGAAAATCCACCAAAATGACATGTACAATTCTAGCCTATACAGGCTGCTTGATAAATATTCACTGAGTGAATGAATGAATCAATGAAAACTAAGCTTGGAGAGGGAGTAGAGCCTCGGGATTTTACAAGCCACTTTTAAGGTTCAAGAAGCAAATTTCGAGATTAATACTAAAAAAGAAATGACAACTTGCAGAGCAATAAATAAACAGTGTATATAGAAAATACAAGACAAAATTTTTTTGTCTTTTACAGGTGCATCCACAAGTATGCATACATTCAAGAGAAAGTTCTAAAAGGACACAAGTTAAGCCATGACCCCAGTGGGGGTGGATTTCCACATTTAAACATTTCTAGATCACCTAAGTTTTTTATGTTTCTTTGGTATTTGCAAAATAAATTAAAAACTATGAAACAAAGACCCCTAAGACCCTCTTACCTCCCTCCCAACCCTCCATTGTTATTCCTCTGGCATCAGGTGCCCCAAAAGACCTCTGTTCAGCCCCACTCCAGGGCCTGAACCCCCAGCAAGTCCCTGCAAGGGAATGTGACCAGCTAGAGCTTGGTCATTGCCAGCAACAGGGAGCTCACTCACCATTTTGGGGTCAAGTTCTTCCCTGAGGAGAGAAGAATCTCACTTGGCCTAAGCTGTTCCCAGATGCCTCAAAGCTTCTGAGCGCCCACCCAGCCTGGTCCAAATTTCAGCGGTCTCTTTACTTGCCCACACAGAAGTCCTGGAAGATAATGTCCAGGATCTCTTCAGTGCCCCCTCCACCAGTGAGGTGGGCCAGGTGCCCCCGGGCAACCCGCAGTGCCTCAGCAGCCAGGGATACGTCTTTAGCTTGCTTGTAGTGGCCGAGGGCATCAAGGCAGCACTGGAGGTGATGCTGGTGCCTTGCACGTGTCAGAAGTGGTGGGCCTGTGGATGGGTCCCCACACCTGGTAGGAACAAAGAACATGCTCTTAACCTTTGCCACCACCACTCAAAGGGCGGGGATGAATCATACCCATTCTGCAGATACAAAAACTAAGTCTGCAGTCAGGTACGTGTCCCAGAGCCCGTGGCTTAGCCCCCTCATGAACTTGGGTAGAGGGAGGCTGCAGGGGCAGGAAGGGGTGGCTCACACTGCAGCCAGCTCCTTCCTCAGTGCCTCCAGGAGGCTGTCCAGCCCCTCCCCTGTCAAGCAGGACAGGAGCAGATGTGGAGGAAGGTCCGGACTGGGGTCTGGATCCCCAGGGGGCAGTAGGTCTGACTTGTTCAGCACTAGCAGGAGACGCTGTCTGTTCCCATTGGGGCTCTCGGCTCCTGCAGGGCTGACAACCATGTCCAGGAAGTTGCAGCTGGATGGAGAGGCCAGGTCAGAGGCATCCAGCACAGCCAGAATGAGGTCAGCCTGCTCCAGCCTGGAGGAGCAAAGAGAACCAACTGAGCAATGACCCTAGAATATGGCAGTTAAGGACATTGGGCTGGGGGGAATGTGAGAGGGAGTAGAGCATTGGAAGCCGAGTAGAGCATTGGAAGCCGAGCAGAGCAAGACGGCCAGGAAGAATGGGAAAGATGGGGCAGAGCATGTGGGCAGAGGTCAAAATCTAATGGCTGCCCTCCCCAAATCACCCCAAATCACGGGCTCCTCACTTAATTTTGTGATTCAAGAACAAAGAAAAATACATGCAATACAGAGAAAGGGAGAGGAAGGGCCCATTTCCTGCTACCACCTCCCTGTCTGCCCACCCACCTCTTGCGAGCACGCCGCACACCCTCCTGCTCCACTGGCCCTATGCCCTCCCGCAACCCTGCTGTGTCGCTTAGGAGTGCCGGGAACCCAGCCAGATCCACCGGAGTCTCCAGCACGTCTCGGGTAGTCCCTGGCTCCGAGGACACGATGGACACAGGCTTCCGGCCTGGGAAGGGGGAGGGGGTCAGAGAAAGGTGTGATCAGTGAAGATGAGGGAACCCCTCCCCCAAGCTCCAGCCCCAAGCTGGACAGAGCTTTGGTCCTCCCTGGCCCCTTCCCCACAGCTGAACAGCTCGGTTCCCCAGCTCCTGACCCCGCCCCTAGCAGTAGGCCCTGCCCCTGCCCACCTCCCACCTACTGAGCAGGTTCACTAGGCTGCTCTTGCCGGCGTTAGGGGGTCCAGCGACCACTACGTGTGCTCCTGAGCGGAGCCTCTGCCCGCGCCTGGCATCCCGAAGATGTGTTCCAAGTGCCACCTCCAGCTCCTGCACTTGGCTGTCAGCTATGGATGGAGGAAAGCAGAAGGGAGGGAGTGAGGGGGCTTCTGGGGGCTGAGATGTCAGGTATCCCCACTCCCCACCCACAGGCAGACCCACCTCGCTCTAGGACGCCCTCTTCCAGGTTGTCATCCTCCCCAAAGTCAATATAGGCCTCCACATGGGCCAGAGCCTGAGGGAGGGAAGGGAGGTGTTGTGATCACCCAGGAACCCAGCCCCCCATTTGCCCAAGTCCAGCCCAACCTAAGGGGCCAGACTGAGGCTCATAGGGGATGGACAAATGGGGTCTCTGAGGCATACAATGGGAAAAAATGGACTTGCCTTAGTGAGAGTCTCAGCCCAGCCACGGCAGAGGTGACCCAGTTCTCCATCCAGCTGCCTGAGGGCCTGCCGCCGCTGCGCCTCAGTTTCGGCATGGATCAGATCCGCCAGCCCCTCCACCTCGGTCAGGCTCAGCTTTCCGTGAGCAAAGGCCCGCCTGGTGAACTCGCCCGCTTCCGCTGGCCTTAGTCCTGGCACTCTGCCTGCGGGACGGTCCTGGGTACTGAGCCCATGGTCCTCACCCAGGTCTACTGGCAGAGCCAGACTTTGAACCCAAAGCTGCAGACTCACCCAGGGCCTGCAGAACGCCGCTCACCACCGCCGGGCCTCCATGTACGTGGAACTCCGCGCAGTCCTCACCCGTGAAACTTTGGGGACCTAGCGTGGCGAGGAGTCAGAGAAGAGCACAGCCTGGGCAAAGGCCTGGAGGGGGTACACTGGGTTCATGGGAACTACAGGAGCCCTTCACCTGGGAACCAGAGCACTAGCGCGCGGTCCAACGGCTCCCCAGAACAGGGGTCTCTGAGCAGACGCAGGCAGGCGCTGCGGGCTGGGGGCAAGTCCCGCGGCGCCGTGAGGCTCCGGAGGGCGTGGCCGCTGGCGGGGCCGCTGGTCCGAATCACTGCGATGCCGCAGCGACCTTGACCCGAGCTCAGCGCGAAGATGGTGGACCCGGATCTGGGGGCTGAGGAGCCACTGCCCTGGCGCGTGCACGGTCTGGGACAGGAGAGGAGAGAGTTAGTGCATCTGGGAGGCTCTGCCGCAGTGTGGCAGAGGGATCAAGGGTTCGGAGGCTCTGCGGGAATAGACAAGTTGGGAGGGACTGAGACCAGAGGGTGACCTGATTGAGGACTCTGAAGCCGGGTGACCTAGGGCTCTGCGACAGAAAGATGAGGAAATTGGGGTTTGGAAGAACTGGAAAGGTGGTTATGCCGCAGGAAACTGGGTCCCCAGGCTCCAGGGATAGAATTTGGGGCCCAAGTAGCGCCCCACACTGTCTCACCCCTTTCCCGGGTAACCCCACCTGCGAGGCCCACGTGCCGCCCGGGCTACCAGGGTCCAGGGTACCCGCCACATGGATTCACAGCCAGCGATCCGCCTGCCCACCCTGCCTGAGAGGCTTCAAGTCCTGGCAGGAGGCCCCGCCCACTCAGCGGCGTGACTGGTAAAATGCTCAACTGTTCTCGACTACCATTGGACCCCTAAAGACGTACCGCCCACCCAGTGAAGATCTTTGTTTCTATTGGCTGCTACCAGGGAAGGAGGCTGGGGGCTGCACTCAGCGGTGCAGCGAAATAGCTTTCCCCACAACAACATTAGACCGAATTTTACGATCCTAGAGAGGTTGGGATGGAAGACAGTGGAAATAAGGGGCAGGAGGAAGGCAGGCACAGGGCGGTGGGAATTACAGCGAGGCGAGGTTTCGATTCCTGTGTTTTCTATCTGGCCATCTGTATCCTTAAGCGAAGCAAGAGCATCTCAGTGGCTCGGAAGGATGAGTTCCGAGGAACCCACACACTGGCCCTGGGGAAATCTTGTCCAAACTTCTGGGAAGATGCCTGCTTGTTTTTTCGGAACTCTCCAGGTTTTCGCCCCTCCCCAGCTTTCCCTCCCGCCGTTCCTCGGAATACCCTTTCTCATTTAACAAATTCATTCTCGGGGCCTAGCTCCAAGGTCCCCTCCGCCAGGAACCTTTCTTGGTACCGTCGGCACAGCACTCTCTCCTTTCTGGGCTTCCCTGGCCTAGGGCTGCTCCTACAAAGCTGAGTATCATCTGTCTCTGGTGAAAACCAGAAAGAGGAGTCTCGGAAATTACGTTCAGGTTAACCCAGGAGAGGGCTAAACATTGGAATAAAGCGCTGATGGTGGAATTCCAGGCACTGGCTGGGAGGGGTCTCGAGAGCGCTTTTGCAGGGCTAATTCTCTGGTTCTTGGACGGAACGGGCGGGCGGTTCACTTGCCCTTTGGGATGAATTGGTTTGTCGGGCTAGAGTTCTAATTCAACCCCGCCCCCTCACTGTCCCGCCGTGCTCAATTTTTAAATTTGTAGAAGAGGAACAATGACATTTATTGTCTCTGAGTTGCTCCATCTGTTACAAGCATACGTCAAGCGCCTACTGTGCGCATTCTGAAAACCAGACCCTACCCTGGCTGAACTCTAAGGGAGGAGGCAACTCAAGATGGGCAGGGGTCCGGGTGCCAGAGAAAATACAGGTTGCCCAGTTAAATATGAATTTCAGATAAACAATAAATAAAGTTTTGTCCCATATAATATTTGAGAAATACTAAAAATTTATTCAATTATCTGAAATTCACATTTGTAAAAAATAGTATAAACAAAGCCACTTTAAAATGGAGCCAGAGCTGCCATCTCAGAGAAACTGCCTTGCACCGTCTCATGCCTCCTTTGGGACGTTAAAATGGGGTAAAACAACCTTCGAACTGGGTCTGAGCTACCTTGTTTCCCAAAGAACTGTTTGCCAGGATAACAAGAAAGCAGGTATTATGACTGCTGGACTGAAATTTTAAAACATTGTTTAGAATTAACATCACTGTTATGTTTCCTGCACCAATAGAAATTCATTCCTTTTACTGATATAATTGTTCCCCTTCCCTTTCTCATAAATACCCATTGCCTTTGTTTCCTAATTGCTACACTATTCGGGCTTCTGCCCTTGTTAGTCCATCCAGGATGGATAGCTATTCTTATTGATATCAAAGAAAAATACACACTTTTTGGTTCTCACTTTGAAAGGACTTTTATTTTTAGGTTAACTGGGAGGACTGTTATTTTTACTTGGTAAACTGGCAACTTTCGGTCCTCTCTGAGACGGTTACATCCTGAAGGATGTAGGGGTGAACTGGACGAAGAGGAGGTGAAGGGTGTCTTAGGCAGTGTCCTGAAGCAGGACCTCCTATAATTATTCACATTCTAGCTGTGGTGAGGTTAATGTTACCTGATATCTCTCCGGATTAGCCCTCCCCCTCTCACGTTTAGTTGTAGTCAAATCAAGACCACCTCAGATTCCAAACGTGCCTTTTCCAGACTCAGACAGGGAGTCCGGGGCGGCCAGTACCGAGACTTGGAATCCGGCGCGGGCGGGGACAAGGAGGGGAAAGCACCTTCCGTGCGGGCGGGAACGAGCACCAGAGAGCGAGGTGGGCGGGCAAGAACGAAACCCAGAAAACAACAAGGGCGGAGTCGAGAACCCCAGAGCGACGTGCTCAGGGCCGAGCAGGAGACTCGAGGTTCGGCGCGGGCGGGGACGAGAAGCAGAGCTCAGGCAAGCGGGGACCGCGGCTGGCGCGGGCGGGCGCGGCCTTTGTCTACTCCTCCCGCGCGTTCTGCCGCTGCACCGGCCCCATGCGTCCGAGGCCCCCAGGAGCCCCGGCCGCCCGCAGCCCCTGACCTGCTCTGCCCTCGCCATGGCCGAGGCCACCTCCGGCGCCGGGAGCACGTCCCTGGAGGGCGAGCGCGGCAAGAGGCCCCCGCCAGAGGGCGAGCCTGCAGCCCCGGCGTCCGGAGTTCTAGGTAGGTGTGCAGCGGCTGGGTTTGTCAGGGTTGCAGGTGCCTGTAATGCAGACAGCGGCTGTACCGGGAGGGGGATTGGAATCAGCTGTCCCCAGCCTGGAGCCCAGTCGAGGGGCTGGCTCCTCCCGACACTGCGGCTGGGCAAGCGCCGGCGGGACAGTGCAGCCGGCGGGGGTCCCAGAGCAGAGATACGGACACGCCCCTCCCAGAGCCCAGGCTCGTGGCAGAGCCCCGTCACCCTTTGGGCTACCGGATCGCGGCTGGGCAGGGGTGCGCCTGAGAGTTCCTCTCCACAGAGAGAACAGAATCATAGAGTCTTGGGTTCGAATCCCAGCTCCGCTGTGTGACCTTGGGCGCGTGACTTAAATGCTTTGGGCCTCAGTTTCCCCACCTGTGAACTGGAGGTAAGAACCGCACCCAACTGTGAGGACGCGCTGACATAATGTGGTAAAGCTTTCAGGGCTGCTTGAGTTAGCACCCCATTGATTGTGGTTTTGGAGGCGGAGCTGGGCCTCAAGAATGAGTAAGATTTGTAAAGGAGGGCCTGACGGAAGGACACTCCTGAAGGAGGGCTCTCTGGTGCAAGGACATGAAGGGAAGGAAACAAGCCTAAGCCAGAGCTCACGGGGCCTTGAATGTCAGGCTGAGTGCTCAGGAGCCCTGGCTAGTGTGTGAGCAGGGCAAGGGCTTGAAACCAGGCTCCTGGTTTGGGAGTAGCCTGATTCTGGCCTAACCTGCCTGCCCCCCAGATAAGCTTTTTGGGAAGCGGCTCCTGCAAGCAGGTCGATACCTAATATCCCACAAGGCATGGATGAAGACTGTGCCCACGGAGAACTGTGACGTGCTGATGACCTTCCCAGGTACCTGTGCCCACCCGCCCAGTGCCCAGTGGGGACTCCCCTGAGCTGGGCTCCCCTGAGTGGGAGTCCGTCTGTAGGAGGCCTCGGACCCTTCATGGCAAGAGCCATCAATCC
>NW_006429864.1:885202-897626 GCF_000325575.1 Pteropus alecto | reverse complement strand
ACCACATCCGCGTGGGCATCCCTGAGCTCATTGTGCAAGTCCGCCACCACCGCCACACGCGTGCCTATGCCTTCTTCGTCACCGCCACTTATGAGAGGCGAGTCCCTGGCCCTGGCCTCTCACTGACCCTGCCACCCAGCTCCCCACCCTTCAAAGTGCCAACAACGAGGTCCAGCCTCTTGTTTGTCTCAGGTGGCCGCCAGGTGCACCATCCCTAGTTTCAGGATGGTGAGCCAGGGTCTCCCCATGATCCCATCTCCCCTGCCCTCCCGCAGCCTACTCCGAGGGGCTGATGAGCTGGGTCTGCGCAAAGCAGTGAAGGCCGAGTTTGGCGGGGGTACCCGTGGCTTCTCCTGCGAGGAGGACTTCATCTATGAGAATGTGGAGAGTGAGCTGCGCTTCTTCACCTCCCAGGTGCGCCAGCTCGGCACCCAGCGCATATCCCTAACCCCCAGACGGCTACTTGCTGTGCTCACGCCCTGTCCCCTGTAGGAGCGCCAGAGTATCATCCGCTTCTGGCTTCAGAACCTGCGTGCCAAGCAGGGTGAGGCGCTGCACAATGTGCGCTTTCTGGAGGACCAGCCAATCAGTGAGTGAGGCGGGGCCAACCCTCCAATCATTCGTGGGGAGTTGGGTGGGGCTCTCAAAAGACAATATATCAGGGCAGGAGGCGGGGCCTGGAGCTAGTCAATTAATGCGCTGAAGGGGCGAGGCCATAGCAAAGGGTGGAGCTTATGCCCCAGGAGGCAGGTCCAAGAGAACCTTTTCTGAGACTGGGGTGAAGAAGGGGCAGAACCATAGACAGCAGTCCATGTATATTGTGCTGTGTGGCCCTGGGCCTCAGTTTCTCCACTAGAAGGGCAAGTTCACCTTCTGAAGTCAACTTTGCACCATTCTTTAGTCATTCAGAGCAGTAAACTGAGGCTAATGGCTTTATTTGAAAATATGGTTCCCCACTGGGACCCCATCCTTCTAGGTTTCATACACCCTCCCCTACTTGTGCCTGTGCCTACACCTCCCAAATTTTGAAGGAGAACTAGATATTCCAACCACCCAGAACACCCCTGGGAAGAGCCTCTGCAGGTTTAAGAGCAGGCAAAAAGTTGTGACTTAGGTTTCAGCCAAGGGTGTCTGGCCAGGCCAGACATAGGCAGAGGGGCGGGGGTCACCCATTCTTGTCCCCCAACAGTCCCTGAGTTGGCGGCCCGTGGGATCATCCAGCAAGTGTTCCCGGTCCACGAGCAGCGCATCCTGAACCGCCTCATGAAGTCATGGGTGCAGGCTGTGTGTGAAAACCAGCCGCTAGGTGTGGCCCGGGCCAGGGGTGGGCAGGGATCCCAGGAGGCAGGCAGGGCTAACCAAGAATCCCTTTTTCACCTGACAGACGAGATCTGCGACTACTTTGGTGTGAAGATTGCCATGTACTTTGCTTGGCTGGGCTTCTACACATCAGCAATGGTGTACCCAGCTGTCTTCGGCTCTGTCCTGTATACATTCACAGAGGCAGATCAGGTGCCAGGCATGGGCTGGGCAGGGGCTGGGTCACCAGAGACACCCTCTTCCCTGATCTGGCTTGGCCAACAGCTGAGCCCTCCTCCGCCACCCCCAGACAAGCCGGGATGTGTCCTGTGTGGTCTTTGCCCTGTTCAACGTGGTCTGGTCGACGCTATTCTTGGAGGAGTGGAAACAGAGGGGTGCAGAGCTAGCCTACAAGTGGGGGACACTTGACTCACCTGGGGAAGCTGTGGAAGAGCCACGACCCCAGTTCAGGGTGAGTTAGGGGATGCTTATTCCAAGGACTCTGACAATGTGGGGTCAAGGCAGGGAGCACTGTAGGAACAAAGACAGGAAGTGTGAAATCAAGCTGCAGCATCAAAAAGGATGTGCCAAGTAGGGGGCCCTCATTCTCAGAGGAGAGGGGTGGGAGACTGGATTTGAGAGACTGTGAAGGGTGCACCAGGTGGGGGCACCACACAAGCAAAGGCATGGTGGAAAGAAATTGACTTCAGAGGATTGGGAAAGGTGTATGGAGTGGGGGCAGCTCCTTCTCCTGATGCTGGGCCTGGCCTTCATCCTCTGCCAGGGTGTGCGACGCATCAGCCCGGTGACACGGGCCGAGGAGTTCTATTATCCACCCTGGAAGCGGTTGTTCTTCCAGCTATTTGTGAGTGTCCCCTTGTGCCTCACCTGCCTGGCCTGCGTGTTCCTGCTCATGCTCGGCTGTTTCCAGCTGCAGGTGACCTCTTCCAGCCCCCAGCCCTGGCCCCAACCTGGTGACCACCTACCTAAGTCCAGCCTGAGCCAAGCCCAGCTGCCAGGGTGACCTGTGAACCCCTGTCCCCGCAGGAGCTGGTACTGAGTGTGAAGGGACTACCCCGTCTTGCCCGCTTCTTGCCCAAGGTTGTGCTGGCCTTGTTGGTCAGCGTAAGTGCAGAGGGCTATAAGAAGCTAGCTATCTGGCTCAACGACATGGGTACGCCTTTCATGGGGAGGTCCCTGCTGCCCGGGCCTTGGGGAGGAAGGTCACCTGTGCCCACAGGGAGCCCGAGTCTCCCCCTCACTTGTCCCCTTGGCCCCCAGAGAATTACCGGCTGGAGAGCGCCTACGAGAAACACCTCATCATCAAGGTTGTCCTGGTGAGTGGCAGCCAGCAGGTGGGGCACAATGGGGATTCCTGGGGACAAGAGCAGCATGGTGAATGCCCTCCTGCTCCCCTCAGTTCCAGTTCATCAATTCCTACCTGAGCCTCTTCTACATCGGCTTCTACCTCAAGGACATGGAACGCCTGAAAGAGGTGAGACCCTGGCCCGAGGCAGTGGCCCCCATGTGGCCAGCGGGGGACCGGGCATGGCCCAAGGGGTCCATGGGCTTTCCAGCCCCTCCCCCCTCCATCCTTTTCTCCTCTCTGTCCGTCCGTCCATCCATGTGTCCTCTCTCTGCCTGTCACCCCCCATCTGTCCGTCCGCCTGTCCATCGGTCCCTTCACAGCTCCTGCTCGTCCTGTCCCTGTCCCAGAGCCTCGAGCGGCAGCTTCGGGCAGTGCTGGTCCCGCTTATGGCCCTGCGGTTCCGCCTGCTCCTCCTCTCCCTTCGGGGCCTCCTGCGCCTGGCCCAGGCCAAAGTATGGGCAGGTGGCGAGCCCCAGGGGCAGGCAGTGTGACTCTTCTGGGGGCTTCATGCCAAGCTGAGGGTGCATGCTGTGGGGAGATGGGGCTCCATTGTTTGGGTACAGGTAGCAGGGGCCCCTCAAGGCCCCAGGCATTGGCTGAGCTTCTGAGTGATGCTACGAGCAGGATGGCCCCAAGCCCTCAGCAAGTTTGGCTGGGAGTGCTGTGGTTGGTAGCAGGTAAACAGTGGTAGAGGCTGCAGAGGCTGGGGACTGTGTGTCCAGGGACATCCAGAAGGGCAAGTTAAGAATTGGGTCAGAGCCACTATCTGGAAACGTGCTCTGGGAGGACAAGCGCCCCATCCCAGCAGCCTGTCCTGGTGCCCAGGACCTCGCCTGCCCCCCACGTGGCCTCTCTCCACCCCCTTCCTGCCCCTAGATGCTGGCCACTCTGCTGATCACCCGCCAGTTCTTCCAGAACGTGCGCGAGGTCCTGCAGCCACACCTGTACCGACGGCTGGGCCGTGGCGAGCTTGGCCTACGGGCTGCTTGGGAGCTGGCCCGGGCCCTGCTTGGCCTGCTCAGCCTCCGGCGCTCTGCACCCCACCACCTTGAACCCCAGGCTGAAGAGGGTGGTGGCAGCGATGGCGGAGGGGGCCGCAGGTGTCTCAGCGGGGGCTGCGGGGCACCTGAGGAGGAGGAGGAGGCCACAGTGGAGCGGCGGCCAGCAGGGGAAGGAGGGGAGGTGGGGGACGGGCCACAGGGAGGCAAAGAGGAGGAAGAGGACGAGGAGGAGGAGGATGAGGAGGAGGACGAAGATGAGGAGGAGGGTGAGGAGGGTGGTCTCCTGGACTGTGGGCTCCGCCTGAAGAAAGTCAGCTTTGCTGAGCGGGGGGCTGGGCGACATCGGCCTGGCCCAAGCCCAGAGGCCCTCCTGGAGGAGGGTAGCCCCACAATGGTGGAGAAGGGGCTGGAGCCGGGTGTGTTCACACTGGCCGAAGAGGACGATGAGGTGGAAGGAGCAACTGGCAGCCCTGAGCGGGAGCCCTCAACTGTCCTCCGCCGGGCCGGGGGTGAGGGCCGTGACCAGGGGCCCTACGGGGGCCCGGAACCAGAGCCTGGCTCAGGTGACTCAGCCCGGAGGCAGCGGCGACAGAACCGGTCCTCTTGGATCGACCCACCTGAGGAGGAGCACTCACCCCAGCTCACCCAGGCTGAGCTCGAAAGCTGTATGAAGAAGTACGAGGTGAGGCAGGTGTCTGAGGGCGGAGGCAGGAGGGCCCTCGGGAGTGGGCACATGGTCTGCTGGTGGGGGTGCGGGTAATGGGGAGGCCCTTGATGTAGTCAGGAAACTGCCAGAGGAAGAGGCTCTGGGTCCGTTTAGGATCATTTGAGGGAGTAGGCTTGACAGAGGAAGACAGTCTAAGGTGGGAGGTGTCTTGGTCTGAGAGAGGACCTGAGGTCACACCTAGGTGCCCACCCGCAGGACACGTTCCAGGACTACCAGGAGATGTTCGTGCAGTTCGGCTACGTTGTGCTCTTCTCATCCGCCTTCCCACTGGCTGCGCTGTGCGCCCTGGTCAACAACCTCATTGAGATCCGCAGTGACGCCCTCAAGCTGTGCACAGGGCTACAACGGCCCTTTGGACAGCGGGTTGAGAACATCGGCCAGTGGCAGGTGTGGGAGTTGCCAAGGGCTCCAAGCCGAGGTGCACGGGGAGGAGCATAAGGCCCAGGGAGGAGGGCTGACCCTGCCCTACTGTGTCCTCCTACAGAAAGTGATGGAAGCCATGGGTGTCCTGGCAATTGTAGTCAACTGCTATCTCATCGGCCAGTGTGGGCAGCTGCAGCGCCTCTTCCCCTGGCTCAGCCCCGAGGCGGCTATCGTGTCTGTGGTGGTGCTCGAGGTGGGGCTGTTGGCAGGGTTGGGGGGCCGGGCTGGGGGGCCGGGCTGTGGGTGGTGGTCTCTGAGCCTGTAGCCTCCTCCTTTGTTGCCTCAGCACTTTGCTCTGCTTCTCAAGTACCTTATCCACGTGGCCATTCCCGACATCCCGGGTTGGGTGGCTGAGGAGATGGCCAAGCTCGAGTACCAGCGCCGGGAGGCCTTCAAGGTACGCAGGATGGGATTGGGTTCAGTTTACCCCTCTGGTCAGTGGGCCATCTCCTCCTTGCCCAGCTGGCAGTCACACCTTGGCAGGAGGGCAGCTGTGCAAAGCCCGGTGTAATAATTAGTGCTCTTAATAGGCCTAGTCCCTTCTGGAATCCCAGAGCCATCTGGCACCAGGCTGGCACTCTGGACATTCAATCACCTCCAGCTCATCCAGCAGTACCCTATTTAAGGTCAGGGACATGGCTGATGCTTCCGAAACTCAATCTCTGGTGCATTCTTCAGAAATTTTCAGAGTGGCCAACATGCACTCAAATTTATGTCGCTGGCCAGTGTGGACTCTGGTCTGTGCCAGTCACAGCTCTGTCTCACCAGTCCTCCAGAAAGTGGGGAACCTCTGATATCCAATATTTGTTTACACTCTCCCAATTCCTAGATGGTGTCTGGCACATGGCTGGGAACAGAGCTGATGGCCAGTAAACATTCTCTTCTCAATTCTCAGAAAACACTGTCTTGGGTGTAGGGATGCAGTTGGTGCCCAATAAGTGTTTAGATCTCTCCGGCTTCCGCAGAGAGCCCACACATCCTCTCTTCCCAGTCCTCCTAATGGCCTGTCTCCCCACAGAGACACGAGCGCCAGGCTCAGCACCGCTACCAGCAGCAGCAGCGGCGGCGGCGGGAGGAAGAGGAGCGCCAGCGCCACGCAGAGCACCATGCCCGGCGGGAGCGTGATTCCAGTGGCCGGGAGGAGGCGCGGGCTGAGGGCTCTGGGCTGGACCCCACTGCCCCTGAGAAGGCCTCGGCCAAGGCCAAGGGCAGCGGGGCGGGTGGCCACGGGCCAGAGCGGCCCAAGCGCCCAGGGTCCCTGCTGGCACCCAATAACGTCATGAAGCTGAAGCAGATCATCCCGCTGCAGGGCAAGTTCCTGTCATCGGGGTCTGCATCTTCCCTGACAGGCACGGGGCCGGGCCCTGCCGCCCGGCTGCCCTCTGCCCAGTCGCCCACAGGCAGCGACACCCGCTTGCCAGCCTTCCTCAGCTTCAAGTTCCTCAAGTCACCCGAGACCCGGCGGGACCCCGAGCGCAGCCACTCGCCGCCCAAGGCCTTCCACGCCGGCAAGCTCTTCCCCTTCGGGGGCACCCGGGCTGAGGCTGGGGCCAATGGGGCGGGCGGGCAGGCCCGGCCGGACGGGATCCCCAGCAGTGGCAGTGGCAGTGGCCGGGCCCAGCGCAGTGGGCTGGCGGATGAGGCTGCGGCTGAGGAGCCAGATGCCCTCCGGCCGGAAGAGGAAGGCTCAGGTCACAAGCTTTAACTCGGGGGTGGGGATTCTGGGCCAGGCTTTGGGGGTATGGTGGGGTGGTCAGGCCTGGGGGGAGGGGCCGAAAGGGACAGATGAGGTCCAGTCTCTGGTACTAGTTGGGGACTTGGGTCCATGGTATCTGAAGCCTCTTAGTCAGAGCTGGCTCAGTCTCTTTAGGACCCTGAGTACCTGGAGCCTCATGCCAAAGCCCCCTGTCCCAGTGCTCTCTCAGGGCACCCCGCCCACCAAGCATCGGTGCCAGCAGAGATGAGGGAGGCCCCTTTAACCATCTGGCCCAGCCTCTCCTGCCCACACCCAGCTCATTCTGGGGGTACTGGACTCCCCAGGCCTCTATGCAACTCCTCACCCTGCTGCCCAGTGTTCAAGGAGGCCTTCCTGAGGTAGAGGCTAGGGCTGCCCAACTAGGGAGCTTGGGGTACTTGGGCACAGGCTGCACCCACAAATTTGTGCTAAGCAGAGGCGCAGGCCTCACCCTCAGCCTCTCCCACCACGCTGGTCCCGACCCCAGCCAGGGGTCCAGTAATGGTACCAGGGAGCCCAAGAGGTGGCAGCTGCAGGACCAGAGACTTAAGTCTGAAATCAGAGACTTCCTCAGACTAGCCTCTCCCTGGAGTAGGAGGGATGTAGTGCCTAGGCAGGGGACGCACCAAGACACTGATCAGAAGCAATAAGGCCTTGATGTGCCTGGAACTTGGGAGGGAGTGTAGGCTGGGTCCCGAGCGGGATCCGGCAGCCGAAGGTGGGGACGGCATCCCCCGGAACGGCCCATCTCACCTCCGCAGGGACAGCGCTGACCCTGGTGGGCGCTCCCACCCTTCGCACCCGCTGCATCCGGAGCCCTGCGCCATCAACGCCAACACCACCTCCCCGGCCCCCAACACCGCCTGCTGGCTGCTGGCAGTGGGATGGGCCATGGGGCTGCGGAGGTGAGGGTGCTGCCCCCCACCAGGCCCCTGCCACCAACACTGAGTGCCAGCCCTGTGCCCTAGCCGGGCCTCCACCTGCCCCCCAACCCCTGCCAGGGGATGCCAGCTTCTACAGCCTCGCACCTCCGCCACTGCCACCATCCTCTGAGCTCCCTGAGCCCCCAACAGCCTCACCCAGCTCCAGCCCCAGCCCTCAGGCTGTGTGCTGGCCCAGTGGCTGGCACTAGCTCCTCTGGGCGCCCTGCCTTCCTGTTCTCATGCAATAGCAGTCACGGACCGGCGGCTGCCACCCAGGAAATGCTTTGGCCCCCAAAATCCCAGTATTGGCCACCCCCTCCTGGGGCAAAAGCCTGGATCTCCCTATCTGCCGTTTTTTCCTTTCGATCAGGCCAGAGGAAACGAAAGGAAACACCCACTCCCCCCAAAAAAAACAACAGAAAACACAGAATAGGCGATTATTTATTTGTTTTTAATTTATTTTGTCATATTTTTGTAAAACGGCAGAAATGCAATAAAAAGTATATTTCAACAGTGCCCGAGGACAGAGCAGTGGAAACAGGGCTCAGAGGGCCCAGTGACTTGAGGCTGGCACCTGGTGGGCCTGGGGCAGGAGCTCACTCTGTCCTGTGGCCTTGGTGCCTCCTCCTAAGAACTGGGTCTTGAGGCCATGGATGGAAAACTCCAGACTATGCTGCCTCTGAGACGCCCCAGATTTGGGGGCCGACTCCAGGCCTGGGGCCCCTGGGAGGAGCTGCAGAGCCTCAGGCCATGTCTTCAGCCTCCTAGACAAAGGAAGAAATCTCAAAGTGCTGAAAGGACTCAGCAGTTTGGGTGCTGGGCCTGAGTCTGCTTCAGCCTCGCACGGTGGTAGTAGTGGGGGAGGGTTGACACAGTCCCTCTCAGCTGCACTTTCTGGCACACCTGCCTCCCAGGCCTCCATCTGAAGCATCAGGCAGTGGGAAGAAATTGGGGCATGAAAATCGGAAGGCACCTTGCACCCAAGTTGAAATGCTGAGGAAATGGTAGATTCTGGGGATCCCTGGACAGATGGGATGTTTTGGGCAAGTGGCTGGGATGCCACACTGTGGCCCAGCTGTTAAGACTAGAGTTGCTGGGACTTTTCCATGTGTGATCAGTGATGGATGTTATGTCTCTCCATGCCTCAAGCATGTCCATATCCAAAGTCTTGGAGCCTAAATGGGCCCTGTTCCAGGGCTGGGGGAGCATGTGTGAGGAAGGGGCACTGTAGGGGGATGGGAAAGTCAAAGGTTCACTGGAGGCAAGAGAGCAGCCTGTGCAAAGGCACAGAGGTGTGGGAAAGCAGAGTTAGGTGTTTGGAGGAACAGGAGTAAGGGGGCCCCAAAGGTAGGAGGTATGGGTGGAGGCCAGCTTCAGGACCTGCACCCAAGAGCACAGGGAGGTCTGAATGGGGCACAGCCGTGGGACCCCTGTCCACCCGCACCACAGACAGCATTGGCAGAATGAAAAGGCTGGGGAGGCAAGGGTGCAGGTGCCACCTGCTCCTGCTCTGCCCTGACTTTGAAGCTGAAGTCCTGCCAGCTTCTCAGTCACTAATAATCAGTGATGCCACAGACCTGCCCAGAGCTGGACCAGCCCCCAGGACTGGGGATTCCAAGCAGGTCTGAGAGCCTCCAGGGACTCGGTCACCCCAACACAACCAAGGGCAAGCTTGCACTTCCTGAGCACCTGTCTTGTGACCACAGTGCCCCAAAAACTGCCCATGCTATGGATACTGCCCACAACTGGGAGGCAAAGCCCTTGGCCCCATAACACAGCTGGATGGCCTAGTATGGAACCTGCCAACACAGGAGGATCTGGGCAGCCCAGGCCTAAGCAGTCAAACTCAGGAAGGGGCCCCCCCTCCCCGCCACAGGGACAATTTGGGGCAGGCACCCACTCCAGTTCTGTGGTCTACCCCTCTGCCACCCTCAGCTTTGACACTGCAGCCCCTGCTCAGGGCTAGTGTGGAGAGCAGTGTTCCCCACGGCCCCAGGTCCAGTGCTCAGGACCTTGAACCTTCTGCCTAGAGACTGAAAGCCCCCCATGTTCTGCCGCGCTCCACATGCCTCCTCTTGAAGCTGGGGGCGCGTGAAGCCAGCCACACAGTGGCTGGTGGGCATGCTGCCATGCTTGCCAATGTCCAGGGTATGGCATCTGCCACAGCTCCATCCTTGGTGGCGTGGACCATCTCTTGGGGGTGTCATAATCCTCAGGGATAGTTGACAGATGAGGCAAAAGGGTAGGTCCAGGCAGGTCTTAGCTCTGAGTAAGGTGGCTGCAGCAGGCCCACAAGAGAATCCAGCTGGTCCTGGGGCCCCAGTGCTTGGGGGCCCCTTTCAGCTCCTCTTGGTGACGATGGGAGAACTCTCAGTGGCTCCGTCCTCTGGAGCTGAGGCACGTGGAGCAAAGACTCGAGGTCAAATAGGAAAGATCCTTTTATTGGGGTGGACACGGAGCACGAACAAGTCCATGATAAAACGACTTAAGAGAAAGATCCGAGAGGGCCGACTTCTGGTGGTGCCAGCTCAGAGCAGAGTCTGAGCACAAAATAGGTTTCGGTGGAACTCGACTCAAGGCCAAGTCTTTAAGGCTGGACCAGAGGGTGGGAGTGGAGAGAAGGGCCCCACCTCTGCCGCCCAGCTGAAGCATGGCCCCTCTCTAGACCCTCTCAGACACGCTCTAGTTCTCTGGAGGACTGGGGGGCAGGAGGAGGGGAATCTGGGGCAAGGGGATGGATAACAACGTTTTTTAAGAAGCATCTACCAACATCACACTACTGGGTCTGACGTCCCCTTTAACCATCGCTCGGTACATTTTACAGCATAAATAAAGACTCAAGGAAAATAAATACATCGGCTCCTATGAGGTTGGAAGTGGTGTGCATGGTGGGGAATGGGTGGGCCGGTGGGGTGGGCAGGGCGCTTACACACGGCGGGCGGGCAAGGAGCAGACAAGACAGGAGGCACCTATGGGGGAGTGTGAGTCTTAAGTGTCCTCGTGCATGTCCGGGCTGTCGGTCCGTGCAACCTTGCGGGGGGGCGCCGAGCTCTCACCCTCGAGGTCCACTTGCTCCTGGTCTCTCTTCTTGGCAGCATTCTGGGGGGAAGGGGAAGGAGAGGAGACAATGAGTCTTCTCTTGAGTGATCTCCCAAAATCCTGCTGCAGGGGTCACAGAGCTGGGCCCGAAACAGTGCGGTAGACCCAGCGCCCCTGGATGGGCAGCCCCTCCCACCACCCGAACCTGCCCTGCTAAGCCACAAGCACCCTGGGGCTGAGGGCCTGTGATGGACACTGCAAGGAGTCACCACAGCTCACAACAAACCACACATGACCCAAGATGCTCAGAGGAACAATGCACCCTGCCAGGGGACAAAGGGCCCTCATGAGCCCCTGGAAAAGCCCATGCATTGCCAGAGAAGAGCAAAGTGGCCCTGGTTTTGGAAAACCTCCTTTCCACTGGTGGGAATCAAGGCCTGTGGGACTGGGGGAGGGGCCAGCATGGGCCAGGGGCTTGGGTTGTCTGAGCAGTCGCTTCATCATGGGGTCCCCCTCCAACACTGCCCAGAACAAGCTGCTGTCGTTATGTTCGATGTTAGGTGAAAAAATAAACTTGACTGCATTGTAAAGCAACACATAAAAATTTCTGATAAAGTAAAACGTGTTAAAAAGGCAGCCTCTTGGGAGAAGGGTGGGGGAGATGACTTTTCACGGCACCTACACCCTCCTGTATTGCCTGGATTTTAATCATGCACACGTTTCACCACTGAACGGATTCCAGGTAATCACGCACTAGAGCCCATCTGCCACCAGGGCCATGATGGCCGCAGGCTACGGGAGCCAGGCCTCAGAGGTCCAAGTCCCTGCTCATCCCTGAGTACCAGGGCCCTGTGGCCTCTGCACAGCCATTCCCTCCTTTGGAACGCTCTTTCATATCTTAGATTGCCTGGTGAACTCCTATTCAGCCCTCAACACCCCACTCGAACACCCGGTCTCCCAGCCACCCAGAGCCCACATGATGGGCACCACTGTGTTCCCCGAGTCCCAGCACCTGAGCCCCCTGTGCCTTACCTTTTTATCCCATTGCTGATGTAGGTAGCGCAAAAGAATGTTTGTTTTTTCTGTCACGATGACTGAGGAGGAAGGAGGAAAGACAGACAAAGTTGTAGGAAGAGGCTGCAAGAAGCCAGCTGCAGGTGGCCCAGCCTCCAATCTGGCCAGCACTGCCCCTCCCAGGACAGCGCTCACCCCTCCTTGGCCTCCAGGCCATCTCTGCCTTGGGTGGCCTTTCTGGGACTCAAATCAGCACCGCAACCCAGATTTCAGAAAGCCCAGTGTTTTCCCTCCTGAGCCCACAGGCACTGCCAGGGGCCTGAGCCAACAGCTCTGGGGACCCTGCTTCCCAGAAAAGCTGAGTCCACTGCTGCATGCGGGTGTTCACCCCGGGGCAGGGGATGAGACCCGACACATAGGCTCATGAGTGTGTCTTCCCAGGCCAACAAGAAGCACAGATCTACAAAGCTGTACCCCAGAAGCCATCCAGCAGGGTCTATGTGGATTCTTTTTCATGGTTAAAATAAAACGCCATGGCCGCAATAAATAACCTCTTCCTCTGCAGGCTCCAGGCCTTTCCCTGCAGGCCCCTCCACCTGGAAAACCTTTTCCAGTGCTGCCCACCTGAGGCTGGGCTAGATTCCCACCCCACAATACTCATCTTGGGATCTGTGGCATGAAGCTGGCAGGAAACATCTGCCTTGATGTGAAGTGACAGGGAGAGGACCAGTGAATGACAGACGAGGGCCAACTGAGGCCCCCGCAGTACTGGATATGGATGCTATCATGTGGAGATGAGAAGGGTTGTTTAGAAAGCCAGGCTTCCGCTGTTTCCAAGAGCTGGGAGCTGACTAGCATCCCACAGGTTACCCCCGACACCACCCTCCAGCTCTT
>NW_006429864.1:880600-884903 GCF_000325575.1 Pteropus alecto | reverse complement strand
CTTGAAGATCAGCCCCTCTTCTTGGTGAGGCTGATGGGGGAGGGGTACACACCACCCTCAGTCCCCCCATAACGCCCTGAACCTGCACTCACCGAGGCTTTACACACAGAGTCGGCATGAAATCGACTAAAATTGCTTTTGTTGTAGACGGGCAATCCTTTCAAAAAATCTGCCTAAAAGACAGGGAAGATGGTAAGTTAGAAACCCAGCAGGGGCCAGCCTCTCCTGAGCACCTGTGGGCGGGGCTTCCAGGTGACTTCTGGTTTACTTCTGCTCCACTGTAAGTTTCCCAGAACCCATGCTTGAGCTGGCTACCTGATGGACACACTGTAATCACCAGAAAAAAAGCAACCAACCCCAAGAGAAGTGCAGGTCCTCACAACAGCCCTGAAATCCAGCGAGAGGTGAGGAAACTGAGGCTGAGAGAGCACAAGTCACTTGTTTAAAGTCACACCATGAACAAGCAGCAGGGAGGGGCGTTGGACCAGGCTATCCAACTGCAGACATGCCCTCTGTGCTTTTTGACTATTAAACTTCCAGTCTTGTTTCTGTTTATTCACCTTTAACAGAGACACAGATAGAGAAAGTCTTATCCACCCTAAAAAACCTCTAGGGCCAGTGTGACAATAAACAAGGGAAGAAAGCAGGAGCCTAAATAAAGGGGATATGGTGGCCGGGACAAGGGGCTGCCAAGACACAGGACTGGGAGCCGAGGGTCAACTAAGCTTCTTAACTCCAAGAAAACTCAGAAATCCAAGTTTAATATGTCAATATCAGGTTTTTAGAGTTGGCTGGGCTTTTCATAAAGTGCTGTATAGACCAGGGTCAGCTCAGGGGCTGCTCCTGAGATCCCGATATCCAAAGGCTGCCCAGTGAGGGCAAAAGGCCTCCTGGGGCAAGGGCCAGACGCTGAGAAGGATCAGGCTGCTCCTCCCTGATGCCTGCTGCCTCGGGCACGTGGTCGGTGCCAGAGGTCCACAAGATGCCGGGAAGCCTGCATCAGAATTCATCCATAGCCCAACTCCTGGAAAGTCGTTTGTCCCTGACACTCTGGCATCAGCTGTACAAGCAAGGGCAAGGGCTCTGGAGCAGAAGGACCCTGATTCTGGGGCAGGGAGTGGAGAGGGAGGCTGAATCTCAGCCATAAGATGAGGATATAAAGGCCAACAGGAGCTGTGTCTACCTCAGGAAACTGAGGCATGAGAGCTGGGGGTGCGAGGGCAAGGATCAAGGCCTAGAGCTGGGGGCAGGGAGTGACTTCCCAGCAGAGCAGTTCGATTCTCCTCAGGCCTGGAGTGGAAGAGCCGGGGAGGGGTTCCCCATGTGGCCTGCCTTGGGCCTGGGGCTTCCTGATCTGGAGTCGCCATCATAAAGACAAGGAAACAGACAAAAAAAGTCACACTGCACTCATCCGAGGTCATCCAGCTCCAACAAGAAAATGAGGAAGCCTATTTGAACTCAGGTTTGTCCAACCTCAGAGGCCAAGCTCCTATAATGGGACATGCCAGCACCTCAGTTTCTCTGTCTGAAATCCAAGGGCTTAGAGCCCCTGCAGGCTATGTTAACCACCCACCTGGGCAGAGGTCCATCCCCATGCTGAGCCTGGGTGCTACACCCTGAGGGAAGCCTCTGTTCAGGTGATCTGCCACCACCCTCTGGGATAGGTGGTAGCAGGTATCCTCACCTCTGGAGGAGCCCCAGTAGACCTCCGTGCAATGGACTAGCCAGGGACACTGGAATGTAGACAGGTCTCCTGCTCCCACACAGGAAGTAGCCCTCCCATTTGGGTGACCTACTGCTCCAGAGTCAGGTCAGAGCCCCACAACCCTGACTCCCCTGACCCAGGAACCCACCCCAGCTCAGTCCCAGACTGTAGCTTCATACAGCTAGTCAGGCTTTCTCAGGCCCCCACTATGTAGTAGGCCCATGCCCGGCACCAAAACACCAGGGCACCAGAGGCATGGAGGATTGGGGCATAGCAGACCTACTCTTGGCCCCAGGAGCACCCAGTGCAGGGAACACAGGTGTGGATCAAAAGCAGCATAGTGAATGTAAAGTGGCCCTGAGAACAGGGTGCCCTGAGATGCTATGTGAGGCCCAGGACAGTGGGGGAAGGTCTGCTGCTCTGAGGGGTCACAAAGGGCCGACAAGAGGCAACACATAGGGTCTGAGACCTAAAGCATGAGGAGGGAGATTCCTGTCCCGACTCAAAGCCCTCCATGGCTCTGGCTGGGCTTGGTCCTTGCTGGCCTCCTGCCACACACACCTTTAGCCCACGCTGTGCCACCATCCAGGAATGCTCCATCTTCCTCCATGTGGGAAACACCTGCTAATCTCCACACCCAGCTCAACCCCCTCCCCACACGTTAGGGTTTTCTGCCAGAGCTGTACTCACACCCCAAGGAGGTCACCTGTTTACATGTCTACCTCCCTCGCTGGACTGTCACCTTCCTGAGAAAAGAGGGCGAGACAAAACTCCACCCTGGGCCCCTGATGGCGTTCACATGGGGCTAGTGGAGAGTGGTAAGAGGTTCAGGAGCCTCAGACCTGCACTCAATCCTGGCTGGGCCCCTCTTTGGCTGTGTAACCTCCTAGCCTGGCCTCCTCCCTAGTGAACCAGGGGGGTCGCAAGGGGCCCCCTTCCAGGGCTGTTCTGAGTCTCAGTAAGGCAACACAGGGAAAGAACTTTGCACAGAGCTCCCTGAAAGGTAGCTGTTAACATCAACACGTTTGTGCTTAATAAATGAATAAAGACAGGGTTTGGCCTGTACTTCCTGTCAGCGAAGCAGGGAAACAAGGCCTCAGACACAGAGAGAAATCTTCACCTCGGCCAGACAAATCCTAAACACAGCTGGCCCCAGAAGCCATCCACTGCCTTAGCAAACACTCATTGAACATCTGTGTGCCAACCCCCTTTGTCAGCCCACCAGTGAACCAACCAAAGCAAGGGAGGAGAGACATTGAGGCCTCCCACAGTCATGAAAGGGCCCTCTGAGAAGGTGATGCTCACAGGAGGAAGAGCATTCCAAGCAGAAGGGGCAGCAGATGCAAAGGCACTGGGGTGGCAGAGACATGGAGTGTGAGGACATGAAAACAAGGCCAGTGTGCCTGGAGCTTGTGGAGGAAGGGGTGGAGAGGGTGTATATGAGGTCACAAAAGTGGGTAGGAGCCTTAGGAGCGGGGGAATGGGGTCGGGGGAGCTGGAGTTTCATCTGGGTTACAACAAAAAGCCCCTGGAATATTTTATAAGTTAGAAAGTGTTATAATCTGATTTACATCTTTAAAAGCTCCCTCTGGTTCCAGGTGACTTACAAACTGCCAGAGGGCAGGGTGGAGGCAGGAGTCCAAACAGGAGGTGGTAGTGCCTGGACCAGGGTAGGGACCTATGGACAGATTCAGGATGCATTCCGGAGAGGCAGAGCCAACAGAACCCTCTTATGGACTGGGCCTGGGCAGTGAGGATGCAGTGATAAATCAAAGGCAATACTCAGGCTTGAGGACCCACACTCTAGGAACCCATTTTCCCATCTCCTTCCTGACCAGAAGTCTTCTTTTGCCCATCCCCCACCACATCCCAAGGACTGTGATTTGTGGGCTGGGACTCTGGATCCAGGAACAATGGGGTTTTAACTTGTCCTGACAAAAGCTTCCATCAGCCCTGTCAGCCCTGGGCATGCCAAAGAGTGAAGGGTGGGGGGACCACACCTCAAAGAATCACCATACCCAAATCCCAGGATGATCAAGTGGCCCAAAGGGGATTTTAATCTTCCAACTACCAGGTGGCATTATCCCCACTTCAAGATGAGGAGACAGATGGGAGAGGATGTCACCGGACCCGAGTCACCCAGCTCATCAGTTGAGTGTTCACTGCCCTAAACCCTTTACGACGTCGATTCCCTAAATTGTGACAACCCTATGAAATCTAGACTATTACTACCCTCATTTACCAGGGGAAGAACCTGGGGACTGGAGAGATGTAGTTGCTCCCCATTAGGGCAGGTCGGGGCCCGGAGTGGTGGGGGTGGGGTCAGGGCTCTGGGGGACCGGACAGTCCGCGATGTCGCACTTCCTTTGGCGGCTACAATGCCCCGAATGTCACGATGTCAAGCCCCCTCCCCCACTCCGACGCCTATAGGCCGGCCTACCAAATCCTCCCGAAATGGAGATGCCCATGCCCAGCGCGCCCAGGACGAGGCCTGAACTGGGGGTTTCGCGGGACCCCATCCCCACCCCAGGCGACTTCCGGGAGAATCAAGACCCGGAAATGAATGAGTTGTCAGGGCTTGGAATCCTAGATGGGTCA